>NC_051269.1:23609761-23923852 GCF_015220745.1 Sebastes umbrosus | reverse complement strand
GTTTATTTGTCACACCCCCGGTGTCTGAAGACCTTAAGTCATAAAAGGAAAAACAAGGAATGGTTTTGACCCAATTTAAATCCATCATGTGCAAAAACCAGCTTGGCGTTCCACTAAATCTCATGAATGGCACATTGATTTCATGTCAGCCTCTGAAACTGTGTCGCCATCCCCTTTTCTATAAGCTCTTACCTTTCACGATAAAAGCCCTAGACATATACACTGCGTAACTGTTTACCAGAGGCAAATTCATTCAGAGCATTTCACTAAAAGGAAACCAACATAGCTTACAGTAGTTAAGGCTATACAACAATTTACCTGAGGCATATCCACAGGCGAGTATTTCACATTTTTGTGTCATATATTCGTCATGCCCCCGGTGTGTAAAGGCCTTAAGTCATAAAAGAAAAACAATAAATGGTGGTGACCCAATTTAAATCCATCATATGCAAATACCAGTTTGGTGCTCCACGAAATGCCATGAATGGCACATTGATTTAATGTTAGCCTCTGAAATTGTATCGCCATCTAATTTTTGCATAACTGTTTACCAGACGCAAATTCACTCTGAGCATTCACTTAAAGGAAACTAATATAGCTTGTGTAGGATGTGCAACAATTGACCTTAGACAGACCGTCAGATGCTGCTCTGGGTCAACAGGATCCCGGTAGTCGGTCCTCTGCATGCGCAAATCTATTCAAACCTTTTATTGAACAAGTGTTGCCACTGTCGCAAATTATAAAAGTATAATAGTTTTGATTTCCCAGGCGAGTATTTTTCATGTCTGTGTTGTTTATTCGTCACGCCCCCGGTGTGCAAAGGCCTTTTTAAGCTGATAAAACCAGTATGTTCTTTTAGTTGTTAAAGAGGACCCAGCAGCTCCATAACTCCAAACAACAACATGAGGCCACCGTCACATACGAGGTTATGACACATTTATAAACCCGTACGTGCAGACACAAACATAACAAAGAGGCGGTCGCAGGGAGATGAGGGAGTATCGGGGGGTGTCGGGGTCGGTGTACAGTTTCTTCAGCCTCAGTGAGTGGGTTGACTCCAGATGAACTCCAAGAACAATCAGAGAGGAGCCGTTTCCCTAAAAAATATGTGCCGTTTCTCAGAACCTGCCCCGAGGCGGCACATTTTTAAAGCCATTCAGAGCAATATGCCCTTTTTTAATTGCACTGAATTTTCCGCAATGGCCAATTTTCTATAATATATGTAGCCTCATATCTGAGGCTTTAGTAGCATTGCCCTCCCCCTCCTCCCTCTCTCTCCTTGCTTCTCCCGTTTCTTCTCTCTCTGGCCCTCCCTCAGCCAATCCCACCTGTTCATCCTCATCCTCCCTTCTCTTCTTTCAATGTCCTCCTCCCCTCTTTTCCATTCTCTCAGACGATACCCCCTAGCTAAAACAACTCATCCTTCTCCATATCTTTTTCCTCCACCCCTCCCTTATTGTTCCAGACACACTTTGTCTACATTTACTTGCTTTCACACCCAAATGTTCTCTCTACTATCTTTCCTTTCCTCCCTTCATCCATCTCTCTCTCTCTCTCTCTCTCTCTCTCTCTCTCTCTCTCCCTCTCTCTCTCTCTCTCTCTCTCCCTCTCTCTCTCTCTCTCTCTCTCTCTCCTTCAGGCTAAACCTTTAATATTGCACCCTTCCTTCCTTCCTGTCCTTCATCTTCCTCGCATCACCTCCGTCTGTAACCAGCCATCACTCTTGCCTCGCTATCCGTCCAACCCGCTGTTCTTCCATCCCCTCTTTCTTCTTATCCTTTTTTCTTTATCACGTCTCTCGTTACCCCCTATCTTCTCTCCTCCACCTCCTCGTCTTCCTCTCTCTCCCTCCTTATCTCCCTCCATCACATTCCAGCCTTTCATATCCTATCGCTCACTCCCTCTCTCCCTGCCTCCAATTTCTTTGCTTTTAAGTCCTATCTCTCCCTCCACATCCACTCCTCCCTTGCTCCTTTCTTCCACCCCTGTCAAATCACATCAGATCATATCAATCAAGTTCCCCAGTGATGAGCAGCATGAAATTATACTGTCCTAATAAAACTTACACATGAGGCAGGTAGACTCGGTCGCAAAAAAGACACTTTTGAAAAGGATTCAAAGAGGTCTAAATACTTTAGTTTTGTCTTATTTCACAGCAGCAGCTTTTTTGGTGTATTTCCAAAAAGGTAGATTTCATTCCGGGTAGGAATTGCTCTTCAATTTTTCATTAATGGTAATGTTCTTATACAGTTTACAGACGACTGAGCAGGGCTATTTGCAGGATCTCAGCTGATTGGGGCTGACTTGATGTGGCTAGCAGGCACCCAACGGACGCCTTGTGTGTTCTGTCTGGGAATTTAAAGGGATGTGATGTATATTTCTTGTGACAGTTGATACACGACCCGTTGGGTCAGCTGCCTGGCTTATCCAAGCTTGTGGAGGTTAGTTTTCATAATGTAACCATTATTTTGGGAGCCTGTTCGTTTAATTTTGGCACTCCTCTGTGCTCTCTCTGCTTAATTGATGGCTGATTCCTCTCCTCTCGTTTCCTTCTGCTATCACGCTCCTCCTCTTCTTTCGACCCGTCCTTCTCTCCTCTCCCCCCCTTTCTTTCTTTTTAATCCTGCTACTCATCTTCCTCTCACCATTTTCACCTCTTCCTCTGTCTTTCCTCCCCGCTCTCCGTTCGTCCCACAGGCTAAAGCTGTTCTTCCAAACCTGATTATATCTGTCACACTGTAAGCTGGGGGCTCCCTATTAGAGCCAATAGGAGTTGACAGCGTGGGCATAGAAGTGGTAGGGAAGGAACAATGAAGAGAGAGGAGGAGGAGGAGGAGAGACAGAGGACAGGCTAGAGGTGGTTTTGAGAGAGATGAAGGGAGGCGTGAACAGAGAACGAGGTCATGACCTTAGAAGCAGCACGATTACCTTTTGGGGAAATCTAGCTTTCCTGTAAAAGACAGGGCATAGATTATATCTACACGGTGGGATCCAGTGGCAGAGAGAACATATTTTATAAATGATACTGAGATTTGGTAAGGGTTTATTTCATTCAATTACTAGAGGTCGACCGATATAATAACGATAGTTTGAAGCAGGAAACAGCTGATAGACGATTAATCAGCCGATGTCTTCTTTACTTCTGCAGCAGCAAAGCCGGGTACTAGTGCATACGCCGTCATCATTCTACATCCTGAAGTGTGATTTGGTGGATTACATCATTGGAAAAATGTTGTATTTGTAATGGGCAATGCACTGTTCTGTGGTTTACAGTATGACAGGCCCGGATTACTTCTGTTGCGTGTTTCGTACATTGTTAAATGCCCCTCTTGCAAACCATAAATGTATATATATATATAAATGCATATTCCCGGGGTAAGGAGGATCCTTAAGTGTGCGATTTCATGTCATAAATGGATGGTTACATGGCTGGATTATTTGGAAGAGACTACGCCAAATTGGTACAGTAAGCAAGTTAAAGTAACCTTGACTTTGTGTTTGGAGCCTCCATGCAAAGCGGGGATGTATGTACCCGCGTGACTGGTGGCGACTGTGCAGCCATCGGCTACTATCTGAGTCCAGTTCCGTCGATACTGATGGCTTGTAAAATGTTCTATCGGCGCCGATTAATTGGCCATACCTCTACCAATTCCTCTTTTTTATATTTTGATCTCCTCTTGCCTCTCAAAACTAAAGGAGGAGCAACCTCCTCTGCCTTTATCGACCAGCCTCCATTGATGTGAACCATACATAGTCCCATCGAACTGTCCGTGTCAAAGACACCTCCTTCCTATTTTGCTCTTTGACTGTTAGCTCAATATCTACAACTTCAGAGAGTTTGTTTACTCCGCCCTCCGTTCCTAATTTCCCTTCCCCTGCACTCCTGCTCTTTCCTCCATTACAAATTTCAACACTTTCCCCCTGCATCCGCCGTCCTTCCCCTTCTCTTTAGATGTGAGTCCCCCCCTCAGGTATTTGGAAGGTCGGCGCTCAAGGTTGTGGAGCGAAAGGCCAAATCAATTTTTGTGCTTGGCGTTGCACTCATACTAATGGCCTTTTCTTATGAAAATCGGCCAGAGTTTGAGAGGTCTCCAGCTCCGTGACAGCCCGCCTGTCCATTCACCTTTTGCTGAGCAGTCTGGGCCCCGTTAGTGAATACACCACCGATTATCCATTCATACGGCGTAGAGATCCTCAGCCGGGTGGGCAGGACATCATCCTCAGAGGAAGAGAGGGAGGTTTTACAGAGGTTGCAGAGACAGGACATACAGTATATTATCTTACACGTACATATCGATTTATCTAGGGCTGTCCTCGACCAAAAGAATTCTTAGTCGACTAGCACTCACAGGATTCTGTTGACTAATGGATTAGTTGATTTAATCAACAGATCATAGATATTTGTAGGTTCATTTAAGGTTAAGGTTAATTTGACAGTATCTCTTAATTAAGGGCTCATGTGAGAATTAGTGATGCACACAGCTGATGGGTTAACTTTCAAATGTCTGGTCATATTCTTTAGTTATTCTTTGATCAACAGTTCCCAAATAAATTAGTCTAATTATACCGATATTAAAACTGCTTGTGATTAAAATGTTGACAGACATTTTTGGGGAAAAATGGGTAGGCCTATTCTAGAAAAATCCATGTTTATATTCCTCAAAGCACGGTATAAAAAAGAAGCATATTTATATTAACATCAAAAGTCAACAGATTGTATCATATTAGCGATAATAATTGAAAAATTGCCAATGATACCTAGCCCAAAATGCAATCAAAAATTGCACAAGATTGTGGGGTGTATGAATGACGTTGCATACAGTGAGGAAGTGATGTGTAGTTGTAGTTGCAATGGCAGTCAATTAATGATGCCGTTGACTGTTTAATGCATAGAAACATTAGTGGCACATTGTGTTACCAGAACACAGTGGTTGTGGTGGTGGTGGCGTGTGAATGGTCACATCGTGTTAAAACACCATTAAGGTGTTGCTTTTGAGCATGGACCCCTTAACTAAATTGGTTGAGGCAAATTATTCGGTATTCTCTTTGATCAAGACAAATTTTCTAATTTGATTTCTACTGCATTTATGGCCGGTTAACCTTGTTTGAGCATTTATGAGTGTGTGTGAATGATTTTTTAAAAACTTTTTAGCCTTGGAATAAATGAAAAGGTTTAGAAGCTGTGCTCCAACTACAAAATACCTACAGGGCTGGAAAAGAAATATTTTTTAGATTTTTTTTTTCTAAACAAGTCCTTTCCAGGGGCAGAGACACAACAGCGCGGTGATAATTCACGGCAACGACAGTGGTCGAAAAGGTGGGACTTTTGCCACTGCAGCATCTGTGCTGCTGGGATTGTATCGTCTACTGTTATTAATGGAAGTGGCCGCAAGAACAGGGTTCCTGGCCAACAGATGAGTACTCTCCATAGCCTCATTACCACAATTACCAGCGTAATTAGCTGATTGGCTGATGGGCTGGCTGGCAGGCAAGCTTACCCCCTTCATTTATTTGTTTCCCCTCTTTCATTCCAGGAAATAACTGACGTTAGCTGAAACTTCTTTTGTACTTTTAGTTCTCGGAAAAAAGAGAATTCAGAGTCCAGTAATGTTGAGTTCAGTACGTGTTTGTGTGTCTGTGTGTTTTTGCATGTATGCCTCAAAGCATGTTGTGTATTCCTTTGTGAATATTTTGATTGTGTATTTGCATGCAGATTAAAAAGAGAGATACTCGCAGCTAATTACTCTCTGTAACCCTCCCCCCCTCTCCCTACACTCTCTGTGTCTTTGTCTGTCTCCACGGTAAAAACGCCTCAAAGCACCACCCTGGATAACAAACAGTTTATTTGGTAAAACACTGGTCTCCCTCTGCTCTGCTAAACCATCCGAGCTCACACAGATGGGAGATTGCGTGTGCGTGTGTGTGTGCGTGTGTGTGTGTGTTCTTGTACTTGCTACATAGTGAGGACCAAAACAAGTTTTTAAAACACGTGACTGAGGACATTTTTGGAAAGTGAGGACATTTTGGCCGGTCCTCACTTCTTCAAAGGCTTGTTTGAGGGCTGATGGTCTTTGCACACCAAGTCCTTGTGAAGTGAATATTTACCAGATGCCATTTTGGATGATGACGTTCGCACGGACGGTGGCTCTGAGTGGTCAAACATTCGTCTGTTGGCCTTCGACAGATGCAAAAAACACAGAAAGTCTAATCTGTTCTGAAATCTTTGACGGACAAAAGTTTCAGAGTCAGTGTGTAAATGTGATTGACACAACAGGAGGTCTTAATTATTTCTAAACGTGCGACAATTTCTAACGAAAAATACAGACTTGGTGTGCAAAGAGCTTAAGACTCAGGTTAGAATTAGGTTTAGGTTAAGGTTAGGGTTGGGGTCAGGCATTTAGGGTAAGGGGCTATGAGTTAGTGTTGTCAAAAATGTTGAGGTATCGACACTGAATATCTGAAACCGTTTCAATACTCATTTCCCGCAGTATTGATACACAGGTACCAGCTACGCCTCTGCTCTCTCTTCTCTCCGACAGCGAGTCGGCGCACAACGCTATTCATCTTTTAGTAAAAATCCCAAATTTTATGCACTCAATGTTGTGTAAACTTTTCCCCGTGGTATCAAAAATTGTGTAAAATGTCGATATTTTTCAAGGTATCGTATCGAAGTTAGAAATTCCAGTATCGTGACGACACTACGATGAGTGTCCTCACAAAGATAGAAGTACAGGGATGTCCGCGTGCATGCGTACGTGCAACAGAGAGAGAAAGAGACAGTCAGTACAAAAGAATAAACACACATACAGATGCATATTTGTGGGAAAGTGTTGCTGTGTGTGTGTGTGTGTGTGTGTGTGTGTGTGTGTGTTTGGTTGTCAGAACACATTGACTAGCTGTTTGAATCGCTCCCCTCTTGATGAATGGAGACAGTAGCTTGCTGTTGTAAAGGGCCATTCCCCTCGGGGGCATTTTGGTGGGAAAACTAACTTTCTCTTCTCCTCCCCACTGAGTCCTTTCCTTTCCTCTCAATTCATTAACGTCTCCTCCTTTGTTTTTCTTTCTGCCGTCTCTCTTTCTCCTTCACCCTCACTTTCTTCCTGGCATCTTGTTATATTTCCAGTCCTCTCTGTCCCTCCCCTGTTCTTTCTTTTTTATCACTGTCGTTCATCCTTTCTCTTCCACATCAGCAAGCTCTCTGTCTCTCTTTTCAGCTACTGCAGATTAGCAACACAAGCACATTTTTTTTTCTGTTACACAAGCAACAATTATTTCCCCCTTCTATCTCCTGATGAACTCCCTCCACATTTTCTTTTTGATGGGGCTTTAAAACCCAAAACCATCATTGTGTTATTTATCTCTTTCCATTTGCTTTGCAGTCCAGCTCGCAAAACCTTTCTCAAAATTTGGATTCTCTAGGCTCTCCTCTTATAATAGAAGTATTCTCGTTCGTCATCTGCCTCCCTGCTGTCCTGCTTTTTACAGAGAGGCTCACCCTATAAGCCCCTGTAGCTCCATAGCTGTTAGCTGGCAGGGTAGCAGTGGAAAACTGGTATTAAAGAGAGCAGGAGGGAGGAGGCAACCCAAAGATAAAAACACACACACACACCAGAACATATGAGTCACTCTAGCTGTAAGCTAGCATGCCGCGATCGGTTTACTGGCACCAAAACGGTGGTGGCCATGTTGCTATGTAATTAAACATACAGCGGGCGAGGCTTTTTGATTCACATGTCCCAAATTATATGCTCCCATAAATTCATTCATAATGTGGAGTTTCTCAGGTTTAGCTGAGAGTTTGACATGTGCCTACTGGAAAACATTCCCTTTCTGTCCGTGTAGAAGGCTCTGTAACTGTTAGTCACATCGATGCCTTCATGTCAGTGTTGGATTTCAGAGCGTAATTTCCATTTGACCTTCAGCAAACATAATTACTGCCAAACTGCCACTGTTTGGCTCCCTAACATCCAGCTAATGTGGTGGTTTTAAAAGAAAAGTATAGACATATTTTGCATCTGCTCACCATTGGAGAGAAAGCATCCTGATTGTTGTTATAGCGTGTCCTTTGTCGCCTAGCAACCACAGGTTTTGGACTGGCTGGTATCCTCTAGCGTGCTTGGTTGCCGCCCAAAGGGGAAGTAGAGTTGCAGCGTGGCGACGGGCTGCTTTCATTGGTTTCCCAGGCTTAGAGAGCCAAGCCTTACTTGGTGTGTGAAGGTTACAGTAGCAGATTATATTTAGACGCTGGACACTGCGATCATAGATTGGCCTATTAAGGCAATTCTACACAGAGCAATTTGTTGATCATCGCTGGTGTAATAATAATACGCAGGCAATGATTCTGTCAGCGACGAGTTCGATGAATGTGCAGCTGCTGTACAGCTGTGTTCAATATCAAACAGTATCATTGTTCTTCCTTGAAATCTCAATTTGGAATGAAACTCCTTCCTCTCATCTTAAACTGCGTTGATTTAGTTGGGAGTGACCAGCCTCCGTGTCCTCTTGAGGCAGCAGCGCCCTGCGTCTCCTCCACTTCAAAAAATAAAAGGCCCTTCTATGTATATCATGTCTCTCATTATCCCTGAGCAATGTGTTTAAGATTTAATGGTTTGTGTCGGCACTATAGCTCGTTAGCCGGATAAAGATAGCTAATGTTTTATTCACGGCATCAAAGGAAAAAGGGGATAATTGCTGACCTAGGGACAAGCGGGGGCTTGGCACTGGAGTTGTTCATCAAGAGGAGAAGCGATTCTTTAAGGATGCACTCAGCCTGTCAGGTTACAGCGAGGAAGACAGTCGGAAGCGAAACAAGTCTGTCAAATATCTTATTGAAAAGAGCAATAAATGTAATCGTAGTTGAGTTCTTTTTCTTCGCGTCTCAGGAGAAATGATGGGGACTCAACTTAGGATGAAGTGAGCTTTAATTGTCTAATATTGTCCTCCATTGTAGCTGTGTCACAATGGATTTAACAGTGTTCTGATTTGGCCCGCAGCTCCTTCTTTAGAGAACTCGACTATATTATTTCTTCCTGCTTCTCACAACACTTCCCTGTGGATCTAACTCCAGCGCTCATACAGAACTATACGAGTGTTCATTTTTCTGTGAGGTCCTGTCATTTTTATAACTTGTCAGTATGTCCTTCAAAACAGAACGCCGCTGACATATTTGAGCAGCAAGACAAGTGCACGTTTACGTTGTATTTACAGTAGAATGTTAAGGGGTTGTGATTCTTATTAAATCTACAGTAGAGCTCAAATGATTAGTGGATTAATCTGCAAACATTTTGATAAGAAATTCATAATTTTACGTCAAGCAGAAAGTTCAAACATTACAGAGTTTCAGCTTTTCTTTTTCTTCGTTTTATGTTACAAAGTAAATATCTTTGGGTTTTGGACTGTTCGGACAAATCAAGTAACTTAAAGGCACCTTGACCTTTAGGAAATCAAGTTTTTTGAGATCAAATGATTAATCAAGAAAATGATCATCAGAATAATTAGGGCTGCAACTAACGACTGTTTTGATAATCGATTAATCTGTCCATTTAAAAGAGTTTTATTCAAGAAAACAAAATGTATTCCTCGTGTTCTTGTACAATGCTCTTTTACTACTCATTGGGGATGCAGCCATGCGCTGAAAATAAAAGAGAAATATATATATTTTAGCTATTTGCCCTTGTTTAAATGTGTTGCTTTTTTGGAAAGAACTTTGAGCTGCATAATGAAAAGTGCTCTTAAGTTTATTATTATTTTTTTGAGGCAACAGCTTGGGTCCATATTTACTTCCTGTCAGCTGATGTTATTCACATACACCACATTTGGAATGTTTACTTTTAAAACTGTGAAATGTCCACTGTCTCTCCAACCTTATTTAAGCTAATAAGTGTTTGCAAAATCTGCAGATTTTGATGGACAAACTCACAATTATATGTTAATTTAAAAACAAATGTAGCGGACAGAAATACCTTCCGTCTGTTTTCTCTCCGTTTTGTGATGGATCAATGTAACCGAACGTTACCGAGCTTTCAAATAGCTTTATCAGGGGCCCAGCTAAATTGATCCATCACATTTTTGTATTATTTTATTTTTACTTTATTATTTTTTATATATATATAATTATATAATTTTATTATATTTTTAATCAATTTTAATCAATTTAATCAATTTGTTGTTGCAGCCCTAAAAATAATTGTTATTTGCAGCCCCACTTACAGACACAACATACAGAGGACAGTGTGAGCGATCGGATCTTTTACAAAACACAGAAAGAGAACAAACTGATTTCTTTGTTTTAACAGATGCATCGCTTATAGAAATTTGCACCAGTCTTTATTCTTCTGAAATTAAATAGTATTTGTGTGGGCAAAGCGGCGCTCCAAAGACAAACAGAAGTGTGGGTCTGCAGGTGTGTGTGCCCGACTGTGTGCACAAGCTGTTGGTTAGGCTGAGATTCCCCACAAGAGTAAAACTGTAGTCGAACATTTTCTACTGGTGAGGATATTTGGTGTGTGTGTGTGCGTGTGTGTGTGCGTATGTGTGTGCTGCTGATAGTGAGTAATTCTGGTGGGGCTGCAGCATTAGTCAGAGCTGAAGCTGAGCGTCTGCGGAAAACCAGCCACATGCTGAGACAGAGATAACACACACACATGCTCCGTGTTATTGTTCCAAGCAGGGGTTGTACAAATATCCAGTTGCATGTACATAAAGTATATGCAGTGTGTGTTTTTGCCTCTGTGAGTGTGAGCATGCAGTCTTTCAGTGTCTCTGTGCTCACTTTCTCTCCTCTCTCGTTCTCTCTTTCACACACAACATCTGTCTCCCCGGGACTTTTGTTTACACTCTGCTTTATTTTCCTTACTCCCGGAGTCCAGCGTAGCACAGTAGGTAGCGAGCTAGCATTGTGTTCGCTAAGCCAAGACTGCTCCTTGGATGACTACTGCATAGGCGGCAAGCTGTGTGCTCGTCTCCTCGCTTGCCTTCCAGTTGTCCTTGTCATAACAAAAACACACGCGCGCACACACTCGGTACATGTATTTCTCTTTTGCTCTTGCGTGAGCAGCTGACTTAGTGTTTCTGCTCACACACACACACACACAAACACGCCACATCTTTCTCTTCTCTCTCTCTCAATCTCTCACCCACACAGCTGGAATCAAACAATGGCCAGCTCCTGTTGGCTCCTGCGTAGCCTTCCATCGTCGTAAACTGCAAGCAAAAGAGAGGGAGAGGTCGAGAGACATAGAAAGAGAATGGGTGGGAGAGCTTTATGAGTTTTGCTGCAGGCTTTGGCAACCAGGTCTACCACAGTGTGTGTGTGTGTGTGTGTGTGCAATAGAGAGAGAGAGAGCATACTTTAGCACAGGTTTTATAGCTAAGAGCCCTCTCCATCATTATGCTTTAATGACTATATAATAGGGGGGTATTTGTGGTTCCGTGTGTGTGTGTACGTGTGTGAATTAACGTATGTACACACACACGATGGTTTGCTCTCTCCGGTGTAGCAGGAGTCGTTTGCTTGTGCGTATGTATCTGTGTTTGCTAGCAAAGTTCTCTCTTTTAGTGCGCAGCAGTCACAAATATTTGAATGACTTTGCGTCTTTAAGTCCAGCAGCCCATAATGTCTTCCTTATGCTACTCATTCCTGTGGACGTCTGACACTGCACCATTCTACCTATTAATAGAAAGGGTATGTTTTTCCCTGGAACGAATTTCATCTCTGTGAAATTCCATTCAACTTTATTACGATCCAGTGAAAAACTCAAGTTCCACTCGTATGCTTTTATTTTGGACGTGAACAGGAGGTGTGTGCAGAGTTTTGGATATGCATTGTAGGTTTTATGGTCGAGGAGCCATTAACGCATAATTAAATCAAGCTTTACAATGTAGGTACTGTATAATAACTGCTTGGCAGATTGTCTTATTGGAGAATAAGTTGAAAGGTAAATATTATCACTATACGATTATTGACATTATTGTTTTGATTATATTCAACATGTCAGTTCCTGTTGCTCTCTGAAAGGGTGGGTGCACCCAAATTACAAAATAACATATTTTCTTCACTTACCTCTCAAGTTGGTCCTAATCAATGCAGTTTCACCTCCAGGTTTTGAGACAATCAATCTCTGAGATTTCCGCCATAAACTAATGTAATGGTGGTAAATGGGATTTGTTTTGTGGTGCTCAAAGGCAGTGAACACTTCAGGAACAATGCACCGGTTATCCACAGACCTTGCTGTCAGCAGCTTTCATTGGTTTTAAACTGCTTTCTAGCAAAGAAATATTCTCGAAATAACTCCTGACAGTCTATATTATCCACTTAGTAGGGCTGGCAAAGTTACCACGATAGTAATGCGTTCTTAATGCGTTAAAGAAATTAGTCCAGTTAACACAATTTGCAATTCTTAGGTTGTAGCCGGCTTTATTTTTAAAGCCAGTGACACTACTGGCATCTTATGAAACTAGAAAACCTAAGGAATCCATTGGTACCAACCATGTCATACTGGCTTGTCACGAAGCAGGCTAAATAACGCTCCAAACGTATGCTAAATTTTGGCGAGGAAAAACTGGCATGGCCATTTTTAAAGGGGTCCCTTGACCTCTGACCTCAAGATATGTGAATGAAAATGGGTTCTATGGGTACCCACGAGTCTCCCCTTTGCAGACATGCCCACTTTATGATAATCACATGCAGTTTGGGGCAAGTCATAGTCAAGTCAGCACACTGACACACTGACAGCTGTTGTTGCCTGTTGGGCTTGAGTTTGCCATGTTATGATTTGAGCATATTTTTTATGCTAAATGCAGTACCTGTGAGGGTTTCTGGACAATATCTGTCATTGTTTTGTGTTGTTAATTGCGGAATGTCTTTAAAATGTGCTATTTATGCACCTTCCCATGAGATCAGGTTGATGTAATCCTATTGTCTATGCTGTGAAAATCTGAAAACCTAAAAAAACTAGAGGTAAATTTCATTTTTGTAGTCAAGGTGAACTGACCCTTTACTTTTTTGGGGCAGTGGTGGCCTAAATGTTAAAGAACCGAGCTTGTGATCAGAAGATCGTTGGTTCAATACCCTGGACCACTTGGTTATGACCACTGAGGTGCCCTTGAGCGAGGTAGAGCTGGAGCTGTTCAGTTGCCAGCAGATCAGACTGTGGTTGTACTGTTCAGCTTCCAGGTGTGAATGTGATCAGGGCGTTCCTGAAAAAGAGAGCATTGCTGTCATTGAACCTCTCCTGAATAAATTAAGGTGAATTCAAATTAAATGAAATCCAAGCACTGACAGCATGGTGGTTTCAAAGGAATGTTCTAGTTTTGTTGAGTGTGTGTGTGTGTTATCTTTGGATAACGTGTGTCTGATGCTGTGGGAGGGTTGCAGAGTTTATGAGAATTTACATGAATCAAAAAAACAAATTTTCAAATCTCCAAAGTTTTCCATTGTTAAAACACTGTTGTTGTTGTTTTTTTGTGAACACGTTGACATTTCAGAGTTGCAGGGCTTGCAGCAGCCCTCCCTGCTCATATATTTCTCGTTCCTAGATTGCACTGTTAAGGAGTGTGAATGGGCCTGCTGTGGACCGGGGCCACGGATGAATTTTTAACGGTAGAAAATGGGCTTTAAGATGGATTTCCCCTCGTAAACATCCGCCTGCCTTTTGGTCACACAAAGCCCCCCCACCACCACCACCACCCTCTCGTTCTATAGCTCTTCCATCCATCCATCCATCCCTCCATCCCTCCTCTGCGACTCATATTTTCCACTGGAAACACTTGACTATGCCAGCAATTCCCTCTACGCTCTCTCTCTCTCTCTGTCTGTATGTAACCTCTGGGTTACTCTCCGTCTCGCTCCACTTTTCACCTCCCCTTTTCACATTACCTCCCCTGCTTTTTTCCTCCATCATTCTCTTTTTATCTTTTCCCCTCCTTGCCCATCACTCCCTCCCTCTTCCACCTCTGTCCTTCCTACCATGCATCCTCCTTTCCCCTCTCTCTCTCTGTTTTCCTTCCTCTCGTTCAGCTCACCACGCCGCGTTTCATTTCACCCCAAGTTATCATATCACAGCGGCATGCATGCCCAGGCTGCACCTCCTCTTCCTCCTCCTCCTCCTCCTCCCTCACCTCCTCCAAAATATGAGGCTTATCTGTCGAGCTGTCAGCCTCGTCCCCGGTAACAATGCTCTCCTTTCTCCGTGTTCTCCTCTCGCCGCAACAATGAGCTGCTTTCTTTCCCCCCCGAACGCCGAGAGACTCGACGCCTCCTCATAATATCTCTATGTTCAGGAGATCTCTCTCTCATTCTTCTTGGTTGACCTCTCTCTTTCTTTCTCTCCGTCTCTACTTCTGCCTCTCCGGCTTTGTCAATATCCCCCCGTCTATCTGACTGTCTTTCACTCGCTGTGTTCTTTCTCCCGCTCTTTCTCTCCTCAAAAGAGCTCTGTGATTGCACGTCTCCTGGGATAATAAAGACGCGTGTGTTTGTGGAGGTGCAACACTATATACATATGTGCAGAATTACCAGGTCATGAGTGCACGAGATGTAAAGAGCGCTTGAGGGAAAGGAAGGAAGGAAGGTGCAATTGCAAAGCTGCAGTATTTCTCCAGCTTAATGAAATGATATACGTCCTTTTATGGTTTTGGCTGCGATCCTAAACCATATAGAGTAGCAAAGTGAGAAGAATTTTTTCGGGCTGATTGGGTTCCAGAAGTAAGAAATCCTATTCATTTTCTGCATAGACAATGTTAAATGAATGTCATTTGGAGCACTTCCCAGACATGGATGGGCATGAAACTCTCTCCTGGTTGAATCATCACTAAAATAAGATCAGCAACTGCTTTAGGAAATATCTGCTTCTTTGATTAAAACAGAAAAAGTCAAAAGGTACAAGCCTTTAGACATGAAACCTTAAGGAGAGTCAAGTACGAGCGTTCCAGTAAGAAATGTCCAAAACAATGAGCTTAAAATTTGGTTTGCTACGCTGCTAACGGCGGGCAGAACCTAAAGACTATGCTTTGTAGGAAGAAGCTATTAGGGATGCACCGATTTATCGGCCGAACATCTGTATTCGCCGATATTCGCCTTGTTGACCGATGGCAGTGGCTGATGTTTTCTGTTGTGTTGAATCAACAAAAGTCGGCCGTGTGGGAGAATTACATTGTTTCGGAGAAAGAGCCGCGACAAGAACGTTGTGATCAGTGACAAATGAATCAGCAAAACAACGGCTTACAAGATTTATTAAAATCAATCACTGCGGTCTGGATGGGAATAAACCTCGTGTGTGCGTAATGTCAGCCCAATGAGGGGTGCCGCAACGGCCAGTATGTTACAGTGGGAACATCCTCCATGCTGTGCAGCCCGTGCAGCAGCCTGTTCTCCATATGGGGATCCAGTCCCGGGTAAGCAGCATCGTAGTCCCGCAGCTCCACTGTGGGTCCATCCAGCCCAGACAGCTGAAGCAGCGAGGCCCGAGTCCGGGCTCTCCATTCATTCCCCTGCGGCGTTCTGCCGCTACTAGTCCAGTAGTTAATCGATCTTGGCTGGCGTCGTTCTCTATTAGGGATAAAAAAATATAAATGAAAAATGCTAAAATGGGTTGCCAAATATCCTTGGGCGGACCCTGCTAAGTGAAGTCTATGTGTGAGAAACACTGCTTATGTTTCTAATCGCTTTTACATTTACATTTAATTTATATTTCCCAAAACATTTTTTCTTTGGCTGTGTACTGAAACAGAACACAAAAGAAAAAGGTTTTATTAAAGGTTGTTTCATAAATTTTAATGATTGAATTTGTGCTCATTCAAAGACAGTGTAATGAACTACTGAATGAACAGCTCAGTTATTTTTAGAATGAAGAGGTCTTTGTTTCCCTGGCACAAAAGGGGAATACCAACATCGGTATTGGTATCGCCTCAGAATTTTGCAGTCGGTGCATCCCTATAACTTATTCAGGAGTTTAGTTGTTTTTCCAAAATTCTGTTTCAATTTTGCCCGGGGAGCAACTTGAAGTGCAGTGTCTCGCTCAAGGACACTTCAACATGCAGACAATAGGAGTCGAGGAATCGAACCGCCAACCTTGTAGTTAAGGGATGACTCCCCACCCCCGCTCCACCCACTGAGCAGCCGCCTACAGAACATCGACGATGTTTCAAATAGGATTTTAAAGTAGAAAATACTTCCGTCACCAGCAGCTCCTCCCACCTCTCAACTCTACAGATACTGCTCTGACATTGGACGCACAATCTGTGACATTAACCGTCATCACGGAGGCTGCTTTACTATCCGTCTCTGACTCGGTGTCCGGGCTGCAGCGCCGTCTCACTTCCGACTGCAGCTCCTCTCTGACGGAGGACTGTAATTCCAAAACAAAACAGCTGAGGAGGCAGAGAGGGAGCTGGAGCAGTGATGCAGAGTGAAATAAGGATGATGCCAGTGATATGCGATAATGTCTCCTAGTGTTTCATGCCTGTCACTCACGCAGACTTCAAATACGTTCTCACCCCAGTTTGCCACACCACGGTGCCCATCAGTGGAGCTTATAGCGCCGATAGTCACGGTGGCTTTATGGCTGACGTTTGTGTCAGCGAGAAAGAAAAAAAAAAGATGATCAAACAACCCCTAACTTTGAGGAGATTATCATTTATTTCGTTTTAATTAACAGTCTTTGAAGTCGGGGGGGTTGAAGGGGCAAAACGGATGTGGTTCGCTGCTGCACTCACGCTGGGGGTGACAGCCATGCTTAGACCTCTTTATACATGTCATTGATTCAGTCTTTAAAAAGGCTCTTATCTTTTAGTGGCTTGGGTTTTTAATGCCATCAACATTGACATTCATTGTACATGGTGCTTAAAGTAATTCTGTACCTCCTCAAAAGCCATATTAACTCAAAACTAGTCTGGGTTTGAACCTTTTTTTGGAGGAGAATAAGATGTGATTTCACTGTCAAAGTCCTTGAGCAAGGCATATAACTGGTGCCTTAAAAGGTTATCATACGGCTCAGTGAATTAACTATGGTGGTTGCTTCTGTATGTTATGTCTTTGCCCCGAGTTGCCCTTGCCACCACCTTTAATAGCTTCCTAGAAAATAGTTTAGTTTCCTTCCTTCCTGCTGCCTGGCCCTCTGTGCTTCTTCGAATAAATCTTCCAAAACGCAGGGTTTTCCCTGGCTGTTTCCGAGGGGCTCTGGGCTGTAACCTTGCCAGCGGTGTGTGTTGTGCGGGAGGGAAAAGGGAGGCTAGAGGAGTCGACGAGAGCACACGATAACCTTTAGGGCCAAACATCAAGCTCTCTTGCGCTGGAGCCTTGTGCCAGGAAGAGATATGAAATATTTTTCTTGACATTTTGGGGGGATTTGATGTATTTTTCATGTTCTTTTAGGGAGGCAGGAAACTACAAGCTCTCTGCTGGGTTCATGTAAAAGGCACTATTGTGTTTTTGTTTTAACGCTTACTGAGTCAGGGAACGCTGACTTTGAAAACATTACTTCTGGTCCGTAGCTATAGGGGAGCATATAGGGTTTTCTATGGCTAACCTATCACAACTGGAAGCTGTACAGTGCAGCCACAGTTCTTCTATGTTTAGTTCAGACCCTTCCTTGTTCGGTGCTTGTGCGTACGTTGTCGGGGAGGGATTCAAACGGCAGCTTGTTTTTCTGTTTCTTGTGTAATTCAGAAGTTTCTCCATAAGAGTCAAATGTCACACCATGTGGTGCAGCATGCTGTTCTCATACACCGTTCGTAGCTATACCTATGAAAAGTAATGTACTGCAATTCATATATGTCCCACAAAATCAATTTGTATGTAATTCACGTCATCGTGGACCAGGAAGCATTAAGAGCAACAAACGGCCCGTAGGGCGGAGGTCGGGGTGGATGGGTGGGGCAAAAAACACAGGACTTATGCTCAGGAGACCTCTGTTCTTATCCCGTGTGAAACCAGAAGTCAACGTTTATTTGTCACGTAACTTCCGTACTGAAGTTACAGCACTTCCAGAGTTATTTTAACCCAAACCGAGATCTTTTCAAAGAACTTAACCAAGTTGTTTCCTGTGAAGACGGAGGTCTATTTTGAAAAGACTGTATGCATGTAGAAAGCAGAAATTGACACGTGTTGCTGGACATTCGTAGGAAAATGCACCAAAAATGAAGAATAACTTTCTTAGATAACTTAACTTAAGATACCATACGAACAGTTGTATGAGGATACGTTGGGTACAGCGATTTTGTTTGTTGTTAACTTGTGATATTTTCACCCCCTGTGACCAAAGTACCTGATAAATGATTTAAGTGTTACCTCCCCCCCCCCAAATCCCCCTTCCCCAACACACACATATTTAATTGGCTGCAGATGAGGACGTAGTTTAGTCATTTACAGAGCAATTATGACAGCTATGATGAGATTACTGCCTAGCAACTCACTTGTCCTTCATTGTCTCTTTGTGATTTAATTTGCAATGCCATGTCAAGAGGCAATTGTTTTGAAGTTTCGAGGCTGTGGAAGTCTGTGACAAATTAAATCAAACATTGCTCGAGGAGCCAACATTTGAAGACGCATACGTATTTTTGTTTCTTGTTTTCCATACAGGCTAATAATATGCCATCAACAGTTTCAGTGATATTTGGGGTATTTTCTGTTGCCAGCAGTGGACATTATTTCCTGTCGGAAAGAAAATAGAAAAGACTGACGTCAGTTGTAACAGTCCTATGTTCCTGTAATCTATAATTATCTAGGTGGATTGAATTGTAAATAATATTTGTGTTTCCAGCCGTAATAATTTCCGAGCTGGTTTTCACAATCTCGGCCAAGAATCATGACATGTTCCTACACCGCCACCCTAGAAATTAGCTTTTATCTGCCTTTGAAAAGGGCTGTCACATTTTGATAATGGCATTTTCAAATGATGACGGCAGAAAAGAGGGAAGCAGGGATACAGGGGAGGGGCTAGGTGTCAAAAGAAGACAGGGGGAAAGGAACAGGAGAGGGAAATGATTGAATATGAGAAAAGGAGGCCAAAAGAAAAGCCAACGTATCCTCATTTTTCATGCGTTTTCCTACGAATGGCCAGCAACATGTTTAAATTTCTGCTTGTTGCATGCAGACAGACTTTTCAAAATAAACTTCCGTCTTCACAGGAAACAACTTAGTTAGGTTTAAGAAAAGATCGTGGTTCAGGTTAAAATAACTCCGGAAGTGGCGTAACTACGGAAGTTACGAGACAAATAAATCAAGGTTGACCTCTGGTTTCCACCCTACGGTAGGGATGCACCGATCCCACTTTTCTGTCGCGATACTGATAGCGATACCTGGGCTGTGGGTATCGGCCGATACCGAGTACCAATCCGATGCCAGTGTTTAATTAATAAGCTGAATGCCTCACTGTATGGAAGTGACTGGGATCATTCTTTTATGTGTAAGGTGACATCAGGCTTGACTTAAATATTACTTTCTTGACATATATAAACTTAAACATAAATAAACGCATATATATAAATTTACTGCATTTTTCCTTTTTATTAAAATAATAAATTGTATGCCAACAACTTGGTAAAAGAAAATATCAAAATTAGCAGAAATTACAATTCAAGTGTTAACCTTTTTAATGCAGCAACAAAGTGGTCAAAAGTTAAACAGGAATTAAAATTACAGTATATAATGTATGTAGTGTATAGACATAAAAATGAATTGAATAGATGGTGTTGGTATTGAAGTCAGATCATTCTCAATATTAATGAATGCACACAGAAGGATTCACAAATGTATTTCGTGATTTATATATAAATGACTCTCTCCACAAAAATATTTTTCAATGCACACAAAAATAGTAACCGTTGTATATAAATGTAAAAAAAAAAAATCCACATGTAAAAAATAAGGTTGACAAATATATTTGTGATGCACACAAAAATATGTATTGTTTTAAATAAATGTAATATAAATCCACAAATATATGTATTTAAAAATATTTGCAATTTTCATCAAAACCATATTTGGATGTTGTTCCATTTATATACAAACCGTTGAAATGTATCGATTGCTTGGAAGACTTTACCAAAGCTTTACAGCTGTCTGGGTTACCACATGTTTACCGTATGTCTGAGTGAAAATGCACACACAGTTTTCTATGTGTAGCCTTGCGTGTCCGTCTATGCCCTTGTATGTATGTGTGTGTATGTCTGCATGCTTGAGAATGCGTGTGCTTCCCTGTGTGTGTTTATGTGTGCGTGTGTTTTCCCCCGACGCTGCCTGTGTGCTGGTTAGAGCATTAATGATGTGTCTAGGGAGCACCGCCTCTACATAATTTATCAACCAGGATTTATTAGCTGCAGAATTAACTTGTAGGGGCTGGGGAGCCCAGGATGCATTTGTTCTTGTTTTTTGGATTTATGTGTGTGGATGCGTTGTCACTCCCCTGTGATCCATTTCTCTCCATCAGCCTCCTGCCACGTGGACGTCCCCAGTCGTATAATTGGCCAAGTTATTTTAATTTTAGTCGGGTATAAATTACAAATCAGAGTACTGCTTTTGAGTGTGTCTGTGTGTACGGAGTAGGGCTTCGTGGACGCCAGTGCATACCATGTTGCATAGCCACAGCAGTGAATCCTGCTGATTGTTGTTTATAGCACGCATCCCTGCCCTTTATTTCTGCATCTGTCTTCCCCTTCACACTCTGTCAAAAATTGTAAAATGAAGCGTCAGTAACAGATCATTTTAGACTAGGGCTGTCAACGTTAACGCGATAATAATGTGTTCACGGAAATTTGTTTTAATGCCACTAATTACTTTAACACATTAACGCAATTGATCTTTCGTAGGTTGTACCGGTCTCAGTTTTAAGATACTGGTATCATATGAAACTAGAAAAAACCCAAGGAATCCATTGGTACCAACCATGTCTTGCTTGTTGCAGAGGAGGCTAAATAACGCTCCAAACTTGCACTCAATTTTGGCGAGGAAAAACTAGCATGGCCATTTTCAAAGGGGTCCCTTTACCTCTGACCTCAAGATATGTAAATGAAAATGGGTTCTATGGGTACCCACGAGTCTCCCATTTACAGACATGCCCACTTTATGATAATCACATGCAGTTTGGGGCAAGTCATAGTCAAGTGGTTGCCGCCTGTTGTTGCCTGTTGGGCTTGAGTTTGTCATGTTATGATTTGAGCATATGTGTTATGCTAAATGCAGTACCTGTGAGGGTTTCTGGACAATATTTGTCATTGTTTTGTGTTGTTAATTGTTTTCCAATAATAAATATATACATACATTTTCATAAAGCAAGCATATTTGGCCACTCCCATGTTGATAAGAGTATTAAATACTTGACTTTAAGGTACATTTTGAACAGATAAAAAATGTGCGTTTAATCATGATTAAATATTTTAATCGATTGACAGCCCTATTTTAGACAAAAGACAACATATCGGAACACGAAAATACAATGAGAAATGAGAAATGCAAACTGTGATGGTGACATTAAAGTTGAATATAAACACCAATAAAAGCAAAGGTGCATTGGTGCATACCATACCAATTAAAACAACTGCCCTTGAATCCGTTTAATCGTTGCGTACTGGACAAAAAAAAGGTAACTGCCAAGAACATTACCTATTTCATAAGCAGTATTTCATAAGCAAGCGTAACCTTTTTCTAGCTTTTTGTGTGCGAGGCCTTCGATTTCCGTTTTCTTCATTCACTTTTTATTTTCAGAATGAACCAGGATGATGATCAACATTCATAATACATGTTTTATCCCATCAAATCAAATAACCCTCCCCCTTTGTTTCTGTTCATCTTAAAGTCATTGATGATTAATCATCTCTCCTAGTATGTATATTTAAACATTTGTCAATTAACTTTCTGCTTTGTTTATCTATCAGATCACAGAGATGGGTAAGGACTCCCTCCCAGCCTGGCTGCACTGGGATGCCAACAGCAGAATCCTGCAGGGTCTACCTTTGGAGGAGGACAAAGGCGTCCATTACATCTCGGTATCCATCTCCAACCACACAAAATCCTCCTCTTCCTCAGAGGTGTTCTCCATCGAGGTACACCCTGAAGATCACTTGGAAGCAGATTCAGCCCAGCTGGCGTCCAACCAAGCCTCCACTGAAGATGACGTCCAGCCATTCATGTGCGGCACCGAGGAACCAGTCACAGTGCTGACGGTGATCCTGGATGCCGATTTGACCAAGATGAGCTCGGAACAGAGAGTGGAGCTCCTCGACGACATGAGGAGCTTCTCTGGGGTGGGGCTCCAGCACATGAAGATACTCCCTGTGGTCAACAACAGGCTGTTCGACATGTCTGCATTCATGGCTGGGCCCGGGAATGCCAAAAAGGTAAGTTGATGTGCCAGCGAATGCTAATGAGCACACAAGTATGTGGTTTTATAGTCAATAACATGTCAATTGGTGGATGATTAAATGAACAATTCTCAATGTCTCCCCAGGTGGTGGAGAACGGCGCTCTGTTGTCCTGGAAGCTCGGCTGCTCACTGGACCAGAGCACGGTCCCAAATATCAACAGTGTCCAGGGTCCTGCAAAGGAAGGCACAATGTCAGCCAGGCTGGGTTACCCTGTGGTGGGATGGCACATTGCCAACAAGAAACCCCATGTCCCTAAGAGGGTGAGGCGCCAATTAAACAACACTCCAACACCCGTTCTGGCAGTGGTTCCTCCAACAACTGTAGTGGAGCCGCCAGTGAGGATTATTCCAACCCTCTCATCTCCCTCTATTGCTGCACCAACCGAAAGCTCTGCTCCCCCTGTAAGAGGCCCTGTTCCCCTACCAGGCAAGCCTACAATCAAAGTCCGTGACTCTATTGCCCACACACCAACCCTAGCACCCCCTCAACCAACAAGGATAGTGGAGACCAGCAGCACCATTCCTATCCAGCCAACCATGACCAGACCTACTTATGTGGAGGCCACCGCTACACCACCTGCACCTACTAGAAGACCTACCAAGAAACCTAAGAGACCCAAAACCACACCGGCGCCCAGAGAGCCAAAGACCACCACACCCAAGCCTTCCAGGCGCACCACACCATCAACTGTCGTCATCCCGGACCCATACAATGAGAAGCCTGTCCTGCGCAACCCCATCGACCAGGTCAATGCATTGACGGGCACCTATTTCGAGGTTAAGATCCCATCTGATACATTCTTTGACAAAGAGGACGGGACAACTGACAAGCTGCGCCTAACTTTGAGGCAGAATGACAATGAAGTGGTTGGAGAGGGCTCCTGGATCCAGTTCAACACCACCAGCCAACTTCTCTATGGCCTGCCTGATGTCCAACACGTGGGCAAACATGAATACTTTATGCATGCAACGGACAAAGGTGGCCTGAATGCAATTGATGCTTTTGAGGTCCGCGTGAACCGCTGGCCCGTCAATGACAAGACCCCTGTGATCTTCACGGCCCGATTCGAAGGTGAGCCGCGTTCAATAACAAATGACATCCACAAGAAGATCCTTCTGGTCAAGAAGCTGGCGTATGCACTGGGAGACCGCAACAGCAGTACAGTCAGTCTACGAAATATCAGCAAAGGGTCCATTGTGGTGGAGTGGACAAACACCAGCCTCCCGCAGCACCCGTGTCCAAAGGAACAGCTTGCAGTCATGAGCAGGACGCTCGCCAGTGCTGATGGAAAGCCTTCACAAGCTTTCAGGTACTCTATGGAGCCTGAATTCAGACCACTGGATGTCCAGGCCAAGGGAAGGGCGAGCTGCAGAGCATATTCCTTCATCCCGCCGAAAGAGATCGATATAACAGAACCTCCAGCAGTCACTCCAGCTCTGGGAACAGGCCGGCAGAGCACAGATGACGTCTATCTCCACACAGTCATTCCCGCCGTGGTGGTGGCAGCGATCTTGTTAATAGCAGGTATCATTGCAATGATCTGCTACAGGAAGAAACGGAAGGGCAAGCTGACCATCGAGGACCAGGCCACCTTCATCAAAAAAGGTGTGCCGATCATCTTTGCCGACGAACTCGATGACTCTAAGCCGCCTCCATCTTCCAGTATGCCCTTGATTCTACAGGAGGAGAAGCCCCCACTTCCACCCCCTGAGTACCCCAACATGGCCACACCAGAGACCACTCCCCTCAACCAGGAGTTGCTGGGGGAGTACACAGCTCTGCGGGACGAGGACCCCAACGCTCCTCCCTACCAGCCACCGCCTCCCTTCACCACCCCCATGGAGGGCAAGGGCTCCCGTCCCAAGAACATGACTCCCTACAGATCTCCACCTCCCTACGTGCCACCTTAAGACTTGTTTAACCCTCCCCTCATAGGGTGGAGGGTGAGGATGCCTGAGGAACTGTGACGGTTTCCATTCTGGTGTTTTGTCTGTCTGGACATTTACAGGGAGAGATGACAAGAGGTGCTAAAGTACAAAAGGGGACTACAGGGGACTTTGGTTTGGGAGGGGGCATAATGAGTCAGGTGGGTTTTTACACTAGACATATGGGATGATTGGTTGAAACAGCTGGGAGGGACTACTGTTTTAGTGGTAGCCCAGCTACTACAGTGGCCTAAGACAAACAAATTCTCGTCACATTGGCTTTTGGATCGACCAGTTGGTCAGAAGCGACGATTGGGAGACGTGCTCTCCCTTCCCAGCATTACATTTTGTTCCTCTGTTGATTTAAAATACTGGCTTTTATTTAGGTTTTTTTCCTCATCATTATCCCAAGGTTATTATTCTTTTTTTTTTGGGACTGAATCGTTTGCCTAACAACTCTTCTTTTGTGTTGCTTTTAAATAATACGAGAAGACGGCGAACTGCCATCAGACCACTGCGGGCAACGCAACTCGTGTTTTTAATAAGGAGCGCGAGATTCTCTGTATATGAAAAACATCTATCACAAGGATCTCGAATCCCCCCCCCTGCAGACGACACAAGAGAATGGGAGGCCGAGGCGTGTGTGTGTGCGTGTGAATGAGTGGGCGGGTTTATTCAGATTCAATACGGTTTGCCTTTCAACACTAGCTGTCTGTTTCTACCCTTATTCACAATGTCTAGTAAAGATGAGAATAACAAGGTAGCCTAAAAAAAGAGTTAGAGCATAATAAATATTTTGTTTGTTTCATTGGTTTTAAAATTCACTGTATATCTGGAAGATAGATTGTGTTATATTTTTTTGGTGGTGGAAGAAAGCGGGAAGAAAGGGACTGCCTCACTAAAATAACCTGCAGGAGCTCTTTATTCCTGTTCTCATGTAACAATAGCTTAATTACAGTCCATTAGATGCAAATCTTACCTTCCTTTTAGTTGGCCTCAGCAGATCTAACATGCTCAATAAGATGATGATGAGGTTAATGTGAGAAAACATGAATTTCTGTTTTTATCAGGGATGCACCGATCCGACTTTTTCAGTCCCGATAGCGATACCTGGGCTTTGGGTATCGGCTGATGCCGAGTACCAACCTGATACCAGTGTTTGATAATAAACTGCATGCCTCACTGTGTGGAAGTGATTGGATCAGGCTTGACTTAAACATTGTTTTCCTAACTTTGTAAAACAAAATGTAACAAATAAATACATAAATAAAATTTTACTGAATTGTATTAAAATAATAAAATCGTACACCTGCGGCTTGGTGAAAAATCTTCAACAGGAATTACTATTCAATTGTAAACCTTTTTAATGCAGCAACAAATTCAAGTGAAAACTTGAAAAATTCCAGTATATAATATATATTTTATACAAACAGAATTTAATTAAATAGATCGGCGACCGATACCCGATCCAGCTATTTGACTCGGTATCGGACCAATATTCGATCCGGTATCGGTGCATCCCTATTTTTTATATAACTTAAATGCGGAGTTTGGTGTAGATTTGGATGCAAAATATATAGTTTTATGCAGATTTCAGTTAATGCAATTTGACCTCAATTTGGCGACAGCGTTACCTGAGGATAGCAGAAGTACAGTAAAAGTCAAACGCCATGCCCTTTTCTACATACATCCAGTACCTCCCACATGTACGCAAACAGGAAAAGGACCCCCCTCAGTTTATTTTAGCCCAGGGATAATTATTTTTTTATGTAATGAGGCAGTTCTTCTCCCCAGTCAGAGGAGAAACATTGCGTGCCATGGAGACTGTCCCAGACGGGATTGTACAGCTACTCACATTTTAGAGGTCACAGAGGAGATGATTGAGGCAGGGATTTCGGAGAGAAAAAAGAACCTTGAATTCCCAGCAATTAGCTCGCTGAAACAACGGTCGATGAAAATCTCCCTCTAATTTTTTTACCAAGTTTTTGATACAGCCTCAAATTGTTTGATTATTAAAAGAAAAACATGATTAATGATTAGTCTTCTGTGATTTGTAAAATCTTAGCCTAGAAGTTCGATTATGATTCAGTTATGTACACTTTCTCTTCTTTTTTTTTTTGTCATGGGTCACAAGTGTTTTATTTTATTGTGTGTGTGTGTGTGTTTGCATATCAAAAATGTATCCCCCCCACTATACAAAGATGGAATGACCCATATTTTATGTAATCACAAATTTTATTTTTATGTCCTTATGTTTGCTAATGAGTTTCAACTGAAAGTGACCCTTTGCAATAATAATGTAAGGCGCAGTCCACTCAGTGACTGGTCGATGCAGGCTCAAGCGAGTGACTCGTATTGTCATAATATTGCTGTTTTTTTGCAGGATGCCAAGGCTTTTTTGCTTATCAAGTGTGCATTGTCATAATAAAACCAACTGGTACGTTTAAAAAAAAAAAAAAAAAAAAAAAAAATCTTCATTCATGTATCTGATTTCCCTGCTGGTTCTGTTGGGAGTTTTCCGCCTATGGAAAATATCTTATCCTGTCATACTCTCCGATCAAACCTGACTGATGTTTATGGATGAGGTTTTTGATCACTGTCACTTTTCTACTGCTCCCGCTTAGCCTTGAATTGATAAATCAATATGTCTGAAGTCCACAAGAGGTTTTCCCTCACTAGACGGCTCGCTGCCTGGCAACCATCTACGGTCTTTGGGGCTTATTGAAACGGTCGTACTGCTGTCCTTTTTGTACTAAATTATTCTGCTATTGAATGACTAGTTGGACTATCCAGTTTGAAAGCTCTGCCCATTAAAAAGGCTATGCTGTGAAAACACCCTCTCAGCTCCATCTCTCTTTCCACACATTGCATACAGATCATTCGCATTGATTACTTGAGAGTATTGATTCAATGTAAACAATTTGCCAGCTCTGTTGCGCCTCTGTGATAATTCATGACAGAGTTTAATTTGGGAGTAGGGGAAGCAATGATGAACGGATTCCCAAGACATCGCTAGCCGCTAATATGGACAAATGGATCACAGTGATGACAAAGATTAATGGAGCATTGATCTTGGTTTGATTGAGACAAGATGTGAGGTGGCTGAATGTGTATTATGACAAGGTCCTCATCTTTCAAACTAAAATCAGTAGGGCTGTGTATTGGCAAGAATCACTGTCAAAGTTAACTCGATAATAACGTGTTAACGCAAATTAGTTTCAATGCCACTAATTTCTTTAACGCATTAACGCAACTTGCAATTTTGCAAAGCTAGAGTGAAGATCAATTGGTACCAACCGTGTCATACTAGCTTGTGAAAGAGGTTAAATAACGCTCCAAATTTACAGTAAATTTTGGTGAGGAAAAACTGGCATGGCCATTTTTAAAGGGGTCCCTTGACCTCTGACCTCAAGATATGTGAATGAAAATGGGTTCTATGGGTACCCATGAGTCTCCCCTTTACAGACATGCCCACTTTATGATAATCACAAGCAGTTTGGGGCAAGTTATAGTCAAGTCAGCACACTGACAGCTGTTGTTGCCTGTTGGGCTTGAGTTTGATTTCCAATAATAAATATATAACCTACATATATTTACATAAAGCAGCATATTTGCATACTCACATGTTGATAAGAGTACTAAATACTTGATAAATCTCCCTTTAAGGTACATTTTGAACTGATACAAAAATGTGATTAATAGCGATTAACTGGACAATAATGCGATTAATTATATTGCGATACTCCAAGTAAGGCGATATATGTTTTTTTTTTAAGCAATCACAACGTTGGGATCTGCATTTGCATTTATCAAGTCATTGTAAAATCCAACATCATAGTAGGCCTACTACTTTGAGAGGGCACATGCACTGAGAGGGCGCATCTCTTTGCAACTGAAATTAAGTATAGACCCTTTTACAGCTGACCTCATCATAATTAGCGTACGTCACAGGGTTAGCTGGAGGCAAAACAAAGGAAAGAGTGGGCTAAAGTTACACATCGAAAATGTCATCTTGTGTGGTTGGGTGTCACAATAGATATCACATACATTTGAGATTACAAACTGTGATTTGAGGGTCTTGCGAGCTACAATATCAGTGAAGCATTTCAGAAAGGTTGAATCAACACATCTCTGGCCTCTCGGTCTTCATGGAAACTGATTATGTGCGTAAAAGTTATTTTTGAAAGTAAAAGGCTATTGTATTTCATATTTTATATCCATGACATTTCACCCTTGCCCTGTAGACCAATACTCTGACACTTATACAGTAACTTTAGGATTGCATAAGCAAATTCTCTTCCCAAATGTGCTGAAAATCTGATTGGGGATTCTGGAAGATTATAGATGTGCTGAGGTTGCAGTTTTACAAGGCCTAATCAGTCGCCTTCAAAGTAGCAGACAAGCTCAATCTATCACAGGGACGTGGCTAAAATGATTTGTAGTGCCACTTTGTCTGTATCCTGCAGGAGCATCGCATCACAGAGAGTCAACTTTATTTTTTCTCTATTTGAGATAAATTGGAGACTACACATAGTCAAACCCAGATCATGAGTCCTGTTAATGTTCTTTGCCCACAATACATGATGATAGGCAGCTGATTGTTCCAGTTTACAAAGGCTTGATTACAATTGCAAAGTTGATGTAAGACACTTGTGGATGAGAGGCCTGGGTTGGTACTTTATAAAGCCCCTCAGAATAGCAGAACTATACTTCGTAAATCCAACAATAGGAGGACTTCTCAGAATAGAAGCACCAGAGTAGGATCAATTATCAGACTGCATGACTGTACACTCAACATTGACTCCATGTTCCCTGGAAACCATGTTCTCAATGTTCCTATTTTTAGATACAACACAAATATTGGTCTGAATTTTATGACGGTGTATTAGGGCCATTGTAGCTAAATGAACATAATTATGGTTAATAAGATTAAAGTCGTAAATTTATGAGAAATAAACTTCAAAGGACTCAATGTAAGAAAGAAATTGCTTGTTAATAGTGACACCTGTGGCCGTTAAGTCAACGACAGTCAGCGTCCTGTTGCTCGCGCTAGTGCTCGCACTACGTAGACGTGAACAAGCGTCGGTCAAATCAGTGAGGCGACACACACGAGGCTTAACGTGACTGACAGCTAAAAGCACAATATCACTATATATTTCAAATGCTTGGCAGTAATGTTAGCTGACCAAACGAAGGTCCCTCCATGAATGGAAGGCCCGGTCGATGTTGATCCTAGTGTCAACTTTTCCTGCTTCAGCTTCCCGACCGTGGTCAGAAGGAACAGGGGAGACACCGTAGTCTTGGTCTCCTGGGCCGAAGTCGATAGCGTTATTCGCTCCGGAGTTAACCCCCGTCACTTCACTCAGCAGCAGGGAAACAAGACATGGAAACCTCCGTTGGTCTGGAGGAGCTGCAGCGTTTATTTCGGCACAAACTGCAACTTCCACTGTACATTCCCTTGATATTCTCAGAGCTAAACTGACTCTTTTCTGCTACGCTGCTTGCTTGTTTCGCCGCTGCTCACCCTCTCTTGCTTCACCACTCATTCACCACGTACACACACACACTCCCACAACATTAGCTTTCTCCCGACGTCGGTCACATTCTTGTTTTATAAGACGGGCTTCACTAGATATAACTTTGGTTTTTCTGTGCTTCCGTGGAGTTTGTGTTGGAGTCTGAGTTGTGGTGGGGGCTGGTCGTTTGTTGGCATTAGAGGATTTCTAACCCAACATTACCTATGTTTGCACACTGGTGCTGAAAATAAGGCACGCTTGACTTGACAGCCGTTTGATTTTCCCGGAAAACACGTCCCGTTTTTTTCACATTAAAGTAGTCTTCAGGCTGATAGAGGAAACTCAGAAAGTCGCGGAAGGTCTATTTTTTAGGATGGGTAACAACCTGTTCACACATTGGCAATAAAAAATTGATTAAACGTATATTTTATATGTAAAAAGTTACACAGTCCCTTTGAATATTCTCTGAAATGAAAGTGTTTAATTTACGAGAAACAACTTACACGCGAGATTTTAAAGTCGTAAATTTGTGTGAAAAATAGTGGAGTCCAAAACCGTGGTAATAAAAAAAAAAACTACTATTTTTTAAGGAACCACATTGCTTCACTTTGCAAGGTTGGATCACCCTCATCACACCACATATGCCACCCTTAAACACTGTGCAGTAACGTGAGCCACAGAGTGCAAAATTATATTGTAGCAGATTCTAAGGACACCCCTCCATTCTCATCGGCTTATCCGGGGCCCGGTCGCGGGGACAGCAGTCTAATGCCGGGTACACGCTACACAAGAATTAATCCAATTTTGGGCCTGATTCTCCCGACAATCGTCAGCAAAGCCGTGATTTTTTGATAGTTCTAAATATTATCTTTCCAGATATTCCTGTGGTGTGAGGAATGTTTTTACTTCCCCAGATTGGCTCTGAAGAAAACTCTGAGGACATAATTCACCAAAATCTGTGGTTCAACACAAGGAGTTATGTTATGTGCTTTTTCTGCGATGTTTTCCCTTCACACTGACACAGTGACAGTTAAAAGCATCAGTGTAACTATGGTAATGCAATGAGTTCGTCATGGATTTGCACTCCACTATTTTTCAGAGGTTTTTTTTCTTGTAAATTTATGACTTTATAATCTCGCAAATTTGTGAGTTTTTTTCTTGTAAATTTGCAACTTTTTTCTTGGAATATCACCCCCTCTCCCGGCTCCATAATTATTATTATTTTTCACCTTCAATGGCCCTAATACACCATTGTAGAATTCTGATAGGAAAGGAGTGTAAAGTCACGTTTAAGGAAATGTCTAAATTGACATTAAAGACGGGCTATGCATTGGTATGCACAATACTCCCTTTTGACTGGGATTATGTTGGAGGGGTACTTTTAGAAGTTAAAAGCCGTTCTTTTAAAACACAGTTACAAGCGTGGACGACTTGATCCTGTTCTGGGGAAGAAGAAAACCAAAGATAAAGGACATGCAGGCACATTGAAGTGAAGTGGTGTTGTTCACTCACCGGTTCTGTTGCTGTTCTTGAAGCAGGTCTTTTGATTGAATTACCTTTGTGTGCTGGTTGTTAGATGTGGCCTGTGGGTGTTACAAAGTCTAACAGAAAACAGAACAATATTATTAATTTAATTCTAATCTTTTGGGATGTATTGTGTATGCCTTAATGAATTTACAAGCTTTTTTTACTCAGTCTCATGGAAAAGATCTGATCTATTTCCATCCTGTCAAATCCTTCTTTCCATACACAGAAAACGATGAAAGATCGGCCTCTATAATAATAATAATAATAATAATAATAATAATAATAAATGATGGTGGGCACCCTTCCTCATATAGGCCAGAGCCGGCCCTGTTGGTTTGACGAGAAACCTTTAATAACACAGGGCAAATATCCCACAGTAAGAACCAGGTTAAAATGTATTTGGAACAAAGTGAAAAAAAGAAAATTTTCCTTGAGTCAGCCCTCTGATAGATGATTAGTTCTCTCTGGAGTTGTGACAGACTTTATGAGATGTAATTTCAGCTGCCTGAAGCTCTTTTTTCAGTAATTGAACAATCTGGTGAAAGGTAAAAGAGTGTGCCTTCTGACAGTTGTGCAGTGCATTGTTTGAGGAAATGGTATAGCCCCAGTCACAAAGGCTTTCTTGTTATAGTTCTTTCTGCAGGGAAGGTTGATTAAAACCTTCGGTGTCCACAAGAGCTGCAGTTGGGTCTGTATTAAAAAGGCGACCACATGGAGTCTGGCGGTTGGGCAGAAAGTGTGCTGTGCGGTCGAGGATCAGGTCTTTAAATTGAAAATAAATCAACTATCCATCCCACCGAGAGTCATTCAGAAAACAATTCAGCCAGTCTCCTGCAGCCAGGCTATTATCCGCACAATCATGAGGACTTTCAACACTGTCCACAATGACATACTCCTTCATTACAATGAACACGGCCAGTGTGGTTTATTCTACTCAGCAGAGTAAACACGGCATTGTGTCCCTGAGCATGCGCAGTGACGTCTATCCTTCACAGAGTTACTCCCCAGAGATGGAATATGCAGTTTCAGAATAACAGTGTCCATGTTTAATGTAATAAACATGGAATATGTCACCCAGCACCGTAGGTGTAGATGTTGTTCTTTTGTGTTACAGCATTTGTATGCCTCCGTGCCAGTGACAGCTGGGACCAGAGGCATTATGTTTTTGTGTTGTCCATCCATCCATACGTCCGTCCGTCCGTCCGCACCATTATCGTGAATGTGATATCTCAGGAACGCATGGAAGGAAGTTCTTCAAATTTGGCACAAATGTCCACTTAAACTCAAGGATGAACTGATCAGATTTTGGTGGTCAAAGGTCACTGTAACTTCATATCCTTCCCATTCTCGTGAACGCCATATCTCCAACTCTCTCTCACTTCTAAATCGTCAAATATTGCCACTTGGTCAGTGCTGCTCGGCATTAGATACTGACGCACGGAGGCACCCTTTAGGTATGGTATGACCAGGCTTTCAACTAAGTCCAATGTAAACCCACCCGCGGCATTATTCGACGGTCGGAGCAAGTGACAAAGTATTAATAACGTGAGAGTGCGCTAAGGTTTGACCAGGAAGGGGTGGTGGATGGGAAAAACAAACACGAGACTTTTCAACCAGGAGACTGGTGTTCGTGGCCTGTGTTGACCTCTTTTGTCACGTCAGTCAACCACGACCGCTTCCTAACCGTAGCTAAGTGGTTGTGTTGCCTAAACCTAGCTCTCCGATGCCAAGGGGCACTGACCAAATGGTGGGATCTGGCGAGTTGGGAGTGAGAATGTGTTGATAGCTCAGAAACGTCTTGAAGTGATTTCCTCAAATGTGGCACAAATGTCCTCTTGGACTCAGGGATGAACTGATTACAATTTGGTGGTCAAAGGTCAAGGTAACGTGACCTCACAAAATACAGTTTTTGGCCATAAATCAATAATTCATATTCTAATTATGGCAATTTCACACAAATATCTAATAAGATAAAATGAAGAAGTGATGACATTTTGGACAGCCATGGATGTAAACTGCAACTTCACTGGTTGGCAGAGGCATACAACCACGAGGCGCTAATTCTATTCTTTCTCTCAACAATGGAGTTCTTTGGAATAGAGGCATAAGTTATCAGGCTTTTGGTTTTGATCTATTCGGGGGATTTGTTTATACAATTAAAAAGACAAAACAAGGGCAGCCTTGTCCTTTAACAGGACACAATACAGTGTTCTGTGTAGTATTTAAGAAAGAAATGCTGGACTATTACATGAAGGAGGCATTGTAATGGAGAATGTGACTTTTTTTTTATTCGCTGAAGTGAGAATTGTCTGCAGTTTTCAACTTTCATAATTTCTTTACATACTTCAGAAGACGTTCAATAGAAAAACGGTTTGTTTTGTTGGCATTGTGCAGCATCGAGGGGGAGTCAGTCTGGTTTTCAGAAGCATTAGCCCGTATTGAAAGCCCATTCCAACACACACACACACACACACACACACACACACACACACACACACACATTCTTCACTTCAAATCGTCCTGGTCGATGGAAAACACTCAGGACCAAACACAGTGAAATTGCAGGATAACAGCTGTAAGTGCAAAGTTAGTATTTATGGTGAAACATGAAAGTGGAGAAATTGGTCAAAATCTTTTCTATTTGTTCTCACTTTTTTGACCCTGTTTGCTTCCCCCTACACCTTCCTATTGCTGTGATAATGTAGTGATATTCTAGTGATAACCCTTGAGCAAGACACTTAACCCCAACCTCTCCAGTGGAGTTGCTCAGTGGCCAGCAGATCAGACTGTGGTTGTACTAGGCAGCTTCCAGATGTGAATGTGTAACTGTGTGAATGTGATCAGGGCGTTCCTGAAAAAAAAAAAAGTTAGTAAGCTGTGACGACAGCATGACAGCTGTGACCCCGTGACCAAACCATGTGACCGAGCGGCGTTACTGCGCCTGCTCCATGGGCCCAATGGATGCAGAAGATCGCCGGAAAATCCGGGTACTTGTGAAGTCGGAAGTCAAGCTTTCATAGGAATGAACGGGGCCCCAACTCCAACGCTGTATCCAGTTCTCTTAATATATCCATGCTCTGAACAAGGGGATGTCTGAGCCGGCGGCTAGCAGCTAATGGTGCTCAGAGCGCTAACAACGGCAACAAATGCTGACAGAGATAACACTTAAACTGGGAGGAACAGGAGGGTGGCCGTTACGCTTCCACAACTATGCGGGTGGGGCGAAATTAAATAGTAAAAGGGGTAAATAAAGCAATGTCCATGGGGGAAAATCACAAAGGAATAACTGGGATATGAAGTGCTGAAATATTTTTGTCCCAAAAAACAAACCAGCTGGGTCATTTTTTCTACCCAATTATGATTCTGTGATACATCTATTATAAATAAATTTGCCACTACCTTCTTTCATCTCATCTTCTTGACACTATAAACCAAAACAGGGACATTCATGCTTGTTAAAATACCGAACTAAACCTTGACAAAAACACCTACTTCTTTTTTTCCACCATCATGCCTTTGAGAGAAAAAACACTGAGGAATAAACATAAAGCTATGAGGCAAAAACAAAATTCATAATTTTCTGGCCATGGTTGAGTGCACCATCTTCCATATCTGCATAGCTGCGACACGGCGAGGGTCTATGTGATGTAAATTCTGTCCTCTGCTCATGTCCCCGAGGGTCTGTGCAGACCAAAATCTAGGCTGAGTGTGGCAACTGTACCCGCAGAGTGCACAAGTGAATAAATCTGTGGAAGCAGACACCCAATGTAGTATGAGCAGAGCCATGTGCCACTCTGCTGTCATTGTGGTGTATATCAGGGCCTTCAAGATACGACTCATGCCTAGAGAACATTTCAATAGGTGAGGATTCATCTCCCCTTATACCTCACCAAACTAGGTTTCATTTTATCTACATTTTTTTAAATGATTTACATTATATATCAAGACAGTCACACTATTCGATACTCAGACCAGTTCAGAAAATTTAGTTGAGCTTCCTTCCTTCACCAAATACCACTACAGGTATTGGAGACCAACATAGTTGCATAGAAGTTCGTGAAATACTCACAAAATTTAATCCATTTAATTTGTGTACATTTAAACGATTTCCCCTTTTTTTTCGTGACGCTCAGCACGACTTTCAACAACCTATTTTTCATACTTTTTCTTCCAAATGTCCAGCAACACGTGACACAAGTGTCAATATCCGCTCAAGTGTTTTCAAAATAAAACTACTGAGTTAGGTTGAGGAAAATATCGACTTGGTTAGGCTTAGGCAACAAAACTACTTAGTTAGGTTTAGGAAAGGATCGCAGTTTGTGTTAGAATAACACCGGAAGTTGCAAAACTTAGTACGAAAGTTAAGTGACAAATAAATCAACTTTGACTTGTGGTTTCACACGGGACACAAACACTGGTCTCCTGGGTATTTTTTGACCTCCTCCCTACCCCTGGCTATGTACACAAATCAATACATTAACTTTTGTGACTATTTCACAAACTGTTGTGCGACTGGGCAGGGGAGAAACCATGCACAAAAAGGGGAAAAACAAAATGCATCCCCGCATTTTAATGGACCATTAATGGACTATCACACATTCTTATTCGTTTGTATGGTGCCTCTTTCAAGCTCTATGGTGAGCGCCAAACACAGAGGATCCAATTAAAAGAGTTTTTCTCATTAACCGGCTGTGTGTGTGACTGCGGCTGTTTGTCTGTCCGTCCGTCCGTCTAGTGATCCAGATCTGTCTATCTTCCTGTGATGTGCGGACAGACACACTCAAAGGCGCCACACTTGTCTGATTCCCAGCTATTTTAATGGAACAGATTCTGCGTGAAACTCCCCTCCAATCACTCATCTTGTCACGATGAGTGTTCTTGACCTTGTATACTCCAACAGAGGTGTGCGAATCTCTCGCTCTCTCTTCTTTCTCGCCCCTCTCCTCCTCTCATCTAGCCCACCTCCCCCTCCCCCATTGCTTTTATAAACCACATAATGAGTGCTTGTCTGGTTTTACTGAAATGCTTCTTTTTCTCTCCTCTTATTTGGTCTAAAATGCTGCAGCTTCTTCAAACCCATCATTTTGTGTGCGTGTGTGTGTGTGTGGATTGCACATCTTGAGATTGCCACACAGCTGAAGAAGTAGAATTCGAGGACTTGATATGTTTTTGTTGTGAGGGAAAAAGTGTGTCTTTAAAGATTTTTCTTGTCTCTGTTGCTTTGTAGGACACCACTTTACAATGACATCTCTGCTTCTGCAGGAGGGCCGAGCTCCAGAGAGCTCCATGTCCAGAGAGGTGGCACGATATGCACTCAGCTGACACTCTGTAAAACGCACATGTTCTAAATGTAAACGTTCACTGGTCGTGTGTTGGGGCTGTGTAGGGGGTGCAGTCGCCACTTGGCATAGTGGTTTGTTAACAGTATAATAATACACCCCATTTTATATCAGGCCATGAAATAGGCGCTATCAGTCGCTATAAGCACCATAGATGTGGGTCATTAGGGGCCTACTATGCCTTCTATGTTGCAAAAGTGAAAGTGAAACTTAGAAGCAACACGTTTTAACATGTTTTAAAACTGAATGAAATGTCATGTTTTGAACACAAACAAAACGGCTTCTTTAGGTTTAGGCAACAAAATTACAACTTATTTAAGTTTAGGCTAACAAAACCACTTAGTTAAATTTAGGAAAAAACATTATGTTTTTGGTTCAAATAACTACGAACACAAGGACACACATTGTTGGTTTCACACAGAATGCGAACTCCAGTCTCCTGGGTGAAAACCCTGTGTTTTTTTGCTAGAGGTCGCTGTTGTGTACTTTTATGCCTTTTTTCGGTGATTTACCATTCAAATAGATGATAAAACCCACTAGTGGGTGTAGTAGGCCCCTATTTACCCACATCTATAGGCCACATCTAACACCAGCCAAAGCACAGCCAATAGGAACTCTCAATATGAATGCTCTCTCTCTGAAATGACCTGTGATTGGCCAAAGTCTCCCGTCACGGGCTAGGTTTTTGAAAGCCTGAAAACAGAGCCATGAGGAGGTGCAGAAGTCTAGTTTTCTCTCAGAGCACTTGAATTACAATATGCTGAAAGGTTATTATGGAATTTTTGCCCAGTGATTCCAAAAATATTCTGCAGGTTTATGTTTAGCATTATTGTACTTAGGCATGGATAAAAAAAGAAAAATTCAACAAATGTTAGCATTAAATAATGCCTCATTTGCATATTTAAACATACATTTCAGAAAACTTGTAATACAGAAACAATTGTTTTAATGTAAGTCATCAACTGGGGAAGTTTCATGGTGAAATGTATTAGTTATGCTTACCCTACTCACCTATATTGTCTTGCAAAATGTAGCCTATGGAATTTTATACATATACATATCTTTAAAGGCTGTTTTCTCAGAATTATTTTTTTTCATTCTCTGAGCCAGAAATCTCCACTTCAGTAGCACTCACATCCACCAAACTTTCCAGTTTAATTCCTATCTATATTCTGGAGGTTTTTCTTACTGAGGGGGTTGTTCATAGCCTTATTTATACAACATTTTATTCCTAAAAATGTGGTGAAAATGGATTTTTTTTTTTTTAATGACATTATTTTCTGATTTATGGAGTGATACAGAGAGATCTCCAAAATTCGCTCCACAATACCCTTTGACTCTAATATGTTAGCAAAATTAAACAATAATAACAACCTGGCTTTATCCAGTGTCCAGATTTCTGTTCTGGAAATGTATGCAAATTAGTACATTTTATAAGACAATGCGTCATTTGCATATTTAAACATACATTTTTTAGAATATAAAAAAAGAAACATAATTGTCTTCAAGTAAGTAATCAGCTGGGGAAGTTTCATGGTGATATCTATTGGTTAATAATTTTTACCCTATTCACCTTGGGTGTGTCCCTTTAATTAACTCCACCCAGCTACCACTGCACGCTGTGCAACAAATCAATCACACCCAAGACGTCGGTGAACAGGCGCATGCTGTGTGTGGCTATGATGATGTTACCTCTCCAGAGGAAACACGTCAACATTGTTAGGTAAGGTAACGTCAGCATTGTGTGCTTATTATGTGTGCTGCTCTCTTTCTGCGTTGTGTTTGTGTCTGCAACCTTCGGAGGAGTTTATAATGTTCATATGAGATTATGTTGTTGCCTTGCTGATGCTTTGTTCTGCTGCTGACTCTATAACAAGTTGCAAGCTATTGAATTGATGTATAATTGCTTGTTCCTCCCGCCGTGGTGTCCTCACCTCTTGTTATTTATTGTCGGTCATGTTTGTGTAATTGTCAGAGTTTCGTCTTCTTCTGTGGTTGTATAAGTGGCAGTAGTAGGCTATGTTCAGGCTGCAGAGTGCTGTAGAATGAATATATCAGTTTGGACATCAGAGGCCTGTACTACGAAGCAGGATCCTTCACCTATAGGGGATATTGGGTTTGGGGGTCTTCCTCCCCCGAAAAATTAAGGTTTTTGATTAAAACTATGCAATTTTACATAATTTTGGACCATTATTATTAATAGTTAAATGATTATTTTTTAATATTTATCACAGCCTTCGTCTGAACAGTTTATTCTTCTGGAAATGTTTGTCCTGTAAAATCATATTCTGCAATTTAGATGAGGAGCCGATTGAATTTGAATACTGGACATTACAGGTCAGGGTTCCTTAAAGCTTTTCTTGTAAGGGACTCTGGGATAAATGTAATATGGATATATATATCAAGTAAACACAATGATTAATGGCAAATACATACACCTTTTATTTGAAAATAATAAAAAAGTGCAACTTCAGGAAACGCTGCTTCAGTTCTCAAGATACAAGGCAGTGCAATATTTAACACAAAATAAAATAAACTAACTTCTATTCAACTTAAATGAACAGTGGTTTAACCTGCTGCTTCTGTTCTCATTTTCAAAGCAAAAGGCAGAGCAATAATATTTAGCAAAAAATAAAATAAATCAACTTCTCTTCAGGTTGAACCTGCTCCTGTTCTCATTTTCAATACAGATGATAGAGAAAATAATATTTAACAAAAAACAAAGTCCATGGCATCTCAGTAGGTGCATGGAAAGATTGGTTGTGTTGCCGTTGTACTTTATCTGGCCTTCGCATATTCTACAAACAGCGAGCGATTTATCAAGGACATCTCCCTTTTTGCAAAAGCCAAAATGTTTCCACATGCTGGAACTCAAACGTGGCTTGAAAATCTCTCGCACATCTGGCTCTTCCTCGCCATCAGCCTGCTTTGTTTTGTAGTCGTCTTTCTGAGATTGCCGAGTACCTATCGATGTAGTTGGATTTTAGGAATATAAATCGATACATCGATGTAGTAGATGATTCGTTACACCCCTACTATCTCTTTATCTCATGTTTATTCTCATCTCTTTTTCATGTCTCCTTTCCTGTTTTCCCATCATGGTAATCAGACTGACCTCTCTTTCAAATATGCTTTCATGAACATTATTATGGGGTATCACTCATCATACATACAATAGAATACATACATACTGTACATAGGAGAAGAAGAGGAAAGATGCAGCGCTCCATCTCTTTATATCACACTGCATCCTCTGTTGTATAAGCTGCACTTCTTTGCAATCAAATGACTTGAGAGGCATCGCATGCAACCTTTACACTTTGCATATTGATGGGAAAATAAATAGCCGGCACAAACACACACATACAGATGGATATTTGAAGTGTATGATAGAAAAGAATAAATCACATATTGATACCTGTGAAATAGCTCAAGCATATTGCAACATCAATATCTCATCTGTTTCATGAGTTGCTCCAGGATTCAAATCTGACACGGCGACACGGCGGCGCGCGGAGAAGAAAAGAAGCATCTGGGGATCAGTGTCTCTCTGAGCTTGTACTACAATCATCGTTACTAACATCAATCGATTAACTTTCACACTATCTGACCTTCACAACAATTCAATGAATAAATGTTATTACTTCCTCCTCACCACTTGTCTCTGTCTCCCACCTACTTCCTTTCCACATTGACCACTTTAATTTGCCCCTCATCATGTCCACCTCGCTACGGAAGAATATTGATGACAAAAGATTTGAGGGAGCAAAAAACTAATTCTGAGTGCTGCTCAGTCTGCAAGTCAACATTTGTGAGCACACAGGAACAGATTCGCCAGACCAGAATCAGATTTTAAGCGTATAATCCCGATCACGCTCACGTCTGCTCTCTCACTTTTCCTCCGTCTCGGCAACCCACCCGACCCGTCTCGAGACACGGACCCCGCCTCGTTTACCGCGCCTTGTGGGTGTGACTTTTTTTGTTGTGTCATCACCATTCATATCTGTAGACAACAACCAATGTATTTTTGATTAAATTGTTTACTAGAGCCCAACATTGCTTACAAGAGCACAAAGTTTGTCATAGATCTAGCCTCTTCATTTTGCTTTTTCATGTGCAAAAATATAATGTAGGATAATCAGGGGTGCAGTGGATCCCAAAACTCACGGTTCGGATCGTATCACGGTTTTGAGTCACGGATTGGATCAGCAGGAAAAAGGGAGCAAATGTAACTTTTAGAGATGCCCAAATCACATTTTTCTTTTCTTTTTTTGACACGGGTAAAAATTGTTGATCGGGGATGAGCCCATATCGGCCGATACAGATTGTTTTTGTTGTTGTTTTTAAATTCAAATGTTATGCTTTTACTTTTCTATAGTCATCTTTAGTGGTTATTTTCACAAAAACACACACTTTTTATTTTTATTGGTAAAACAAAATCTTGGCATTAGTAGTTCTGATGATGCTAATAAGCTGCTTAGATCTAGTGTTAGGAAGTTAAACGGGTTAGAATTCCCTCTCTATTATCTATTTGATATTGCTGTGAAAACATCTCATTCAAACAAATGGATTTATTCAATTTTCTCTCCAAAAACTACATTTTGCAATTACATTTGAACACATCACGATAACTTTTGAGTTTACTTTCGCCGGAGGAGACGTTTGCTACTGTTAACTAACTCTCATCCTGCAGCTGATTTACATTTGTAAAAAGCATTACGTTCAGGCACTATTCACTAAAAAGGAGGATTCGGTGATGTTAAATTCTAAAGTCATTATGTGCTCAAATTTTGTAAAACGTAATTTTTGGCGAGAAATTTGAATAAATCCAGTTGTTTGAAGGAGATGTTTTCACAGCAATACAAAACAGATTATTGTTTATGAATTATTTATGACCTGTTTAACTTCCTAACAAAAAACAGTGTGCAAACGGTAAGGAGTGCATGCTGGAGTAGTACATAGAAGTACATGGGATTTGCTGTTTTACTTTTGTTGACTCGGCAACTAAATTTCTGGTATCATGACATCCCTATTAGGCACAGTGGTGTTTTAAGCTAAACGCTAACGTCAGCTTGCTAACATGCTCACAATGTCAATAGGCTCGTTGGAGATGAACTGCGTCTCGCCTGGATAGTAGATGAGATCAGGCGGCAGCAGTAGGGGGTGGTGACTAAAAGCTGCGGTCAAGTCAGACAGTTTCCAGCCATTTCGAGCAGCCAGCACGGAATTTACAGGAAGTCACTAAATAAGTTACTTCCTGTTAGATCAGATCTGTAGGCTACTTGTAGTTTTCAGACCACGTTGGGATTTATTTACATTTGTTTGTAAATATATGTGGAAATGTTCGTGTGTCTGGCATTGGATTCTATCCTTTATTATTTTTATATCCACCTTGTAAAGCACTTTGTAATGAGCACTCATTTTGATAAGTGTTATATATAGATAACCTTCATTATTATAACAATTATTATCAACCACACAAGATATGTTTGTTAACAGATGAAACCTTCATTGCACAACATGAGACTAATACAATCTAGCATTAAATATTACAATTACACACAAAGTTGTGACTTTCTACAACACGTGGTGTTTGCTGTCAAAACTAAGAGCCAATCAGCTCTTTGATCAGGCGACAGCCAGGCGTTTCCCATAATGCCCTGGGGTCTTGCAGTCGGTGGAGAGCAACTGCGGCGCCTGGCTCTAAAAACTGCGGCCGCCTCGATCTCGTGAGGTTATCGTTCCCCACGTGTGCATGACGTCAGAGCAAGTCGGCATCAAGTCGGACACAAATCTAACCGGCATGCATTGCGCGGCGAACGCCGGTGATCGATTCTGCGCTTGCCTGCCTCATCTCGAACAAGCGTAATGCTAACCCTAAATTTCTCCTGGTGGTTGGACCAGCACCTTGTATGGCAGCTCGCTTTACATGATTTACAAGAAGAAAAATGACCTTTGCTGAAAACCAACATTGGCGGTGTTCTTCATCAGATTAAAGTCACACGTAACTGTATGACTGCTGTAGCTTTGTAAAAGGCGAGTAGTTTGCTATGCTACTGTATTTCAAGTCTTAAGATTAGGTTAATAATATGTGTTGTCCTACAGCCATTTGAGCGTAATCTGAAGTCTCAGGACTGCAGATGAGATAAACTGTGGTGAGCGTCAGTGTTTCCCTATTTGACTATTCTCCTTTCATATTCAGCTGCATTGACACTGCAGACAGCAAGACATCCACATCACAGCTCTACCGCTTTAATACCGCACACACAAACACACACAGGGGCACCACAATTCAGTGTCACAGCCATTTTCCTATCATCTCAGCCATGGTTAGTATTCTGTCACAGTGCCCAGTGTAGTATGAAGCAGTGCTCATTTGTATGTTGATAAAATGTAATCTCCCAGGTGCCTGGCTGCATTTGTGAGCGCTATCCTTCTGACATTTGCAGAATGCCAAGCAACACATTGCTCTGCCAGCCAGGGTAGAGGTGTGTGTGTGTGTGTGTGTGTGTGTGTGTGTGTGTGTGTGTGTGTGTGTCAGTGTGTCTTTGTGTTTTAATGCCCAAATGTATTTGTGTGACACCAACTGTTTGTGTTGCATGTGCCAGTCAAGACCTGTTAAATTGTGTGTTTGTTTCCACACATGCATGGATTTGTATGTGTGTGTGTGCCCTTGCATTTATTAGTGTAAATAGTGTTTGAGTGTGATTTTTCTCTGTGTGTGTGTGTGTGTGTGTGTGTGTGTGTGTGTGTGTGTGTGTGTGTGTGTGTGTGTGTGTGTGTGTGTGTGTGTGTGTGTGTGTCTTTATTTCCTCTCTTGTCCCAAGAGGTGTGTGAGGGATTAAGCCAATGTTTGCTCAAGACAACAAATAAGATGGTAATGCTCGTGTCTGATAGGAATTAAGTTTTACAATCTTTCACAACAATGCTCGGAGTAGCTTAGCCGGTTTAATGAAGAGTCACTCAAACCTCAGTTTGGTCTGTTCTCCGCCCCCTTTGTTTATACGTGTGTGTGTGTGTGTGTGTGTGTGTGTGTGTGTGTGTGTGTGTGTGTGCGTGTGTGTGTGTGTGTGTGTAGCAGCTATTATATGACTGTTTTCAAATCTTTTAAAGCTAAAAGTCTCTACAGATCACGGATCATTTCTATCAGAATATATAATTTGACGTCTTGCTGCTTCATTGTTGTGATTGTTTATGGTGCTGCTTTATCATTGAGGAGAGGCTTATGATATGTGACAGTGATGTTAGGACAACTTATTGTTTGGTTAGAGCTGCTGTTTAATAGGGGTGAGAAAAAAATCGATTCACCAATGTATCGCAAATTTTGTTTACGATTTAGAAATCTATTTTTTAATGCCAGAATTGATATATTTGCTTCATTTGAGTTTATGTGGAGGTAGAATGAAGTTATTGCTTTTATTGTTGTAGACTGAGTAACGTGACGTCATATCCGTTCCGTATGAGTGAACCGAATCAAACTGTAGCTGGCCACAGCGAGCTGAAACAAGAAAGCAGAGAACGGCGAAGGGTCTGCGTGGATATGACCTGCACCCTCACATGTTAAATCCAACGTGGTAAACACTACACATCCAGTAAAGTATGGAAACACTTTGGGTTTCACAAATTGCAGGAAAAGCAGAGCTAGACATCATGGCTAAAGCTGCATGCTAACTCTGCCATGGACAGGAAACGTTATCGTATTGCGGTAACGTGCGGTCAAGCCAGCCGTCACTCTCATCTCTGTGGTCAAATCAGTTGACGCTACAACTGTAGAGCACCCATATACTGACATTTATATTAAATGCATTCAAACGGCCCCGATGGAGCTGACCATGGATGTATAAAGAAAACGGAGCTGTCAGGAGAGCTAGCTTGGCTAGACTATTATTTGCTTTTACCCACTTAGACATTATATCCATATAACTGATGATTATATTTTCTTGAATTCACAACATTAAGCACGTGTTTACTGCGACCGAAAAGTGACGCCGAGGGGTCTGACAAAGCGTCAGTATGTGATGAGTTGGGATGAGAATGTCTTAGACAAGTTCCAAGTAAACACTGGTTCCTACATTTCCCATAATGTAGCTGGATAGTGCCTTTCATTCAACCTTTATTCCTAAATTCCTGCTGCGTTTTAAACCAAGCCCACAGGAAACCAGTGATTTAGATCTATGTTAAATGTAATAGTTGTTTTAACAGCATATCGATGAATATTTCAGTGAGTTAAAATGGGTTCTGTCTACACAGTGAAATACAGTCACTGAAAAGCTTCTGAAACAGTGGTTACAGTGGTATTTTATGTGTGTTGGTTATCCAGAGTGTGATAATATATCTGAGATATCGTCCTGAGTCAAGGACAGAAGTGTTGCACTGACATTGACTGAGGTCAGTTTGCTCACTTGCGTCATGGAATTAAGTGTGTTATCGGGTAACACTGACCTTTTGAAACGTGTCCTGTTTGTAATTTATCTGAATGACGTAACTCCAGCAGAGTAAGATTCCTCACACTACCTTCTCATCATTTCTGCACATCTCCACCCTGATTGATGCTTTACTTGGCTGTCATTCAGCACCAACACACCCGAGGTAAAGTCATCATCGCTCCACCCTTCATCTGCACTAAAGCTGTTTGACGTCCAGTTTGGTGTTGTTGGGCAGGCAGCATACAGTTGGTTCATCCTCTTTGCTTCAAATATCTGCTGTTGTGGCTGGAAATGGTGCAATGGAAAGCATGATGTCCGCTGATTTCAAGGGGTTGAAAAAATAGGGGTGGAGGAAAAAAATATTCATGTAAGAATCGAGATTCTTATCTTCTAAGTAGGGCTGTCAAAGTTCATTTTTCAAGCCAGAGTGAAGATACTGGCAACATATGAAACCTGAGGAATCCATTGATACCAACCAGGGTTGGAAATTAGCACCAGCCACTAGCCACATGCTGGTAAAATATGCAATTGGCTGGTTGATCTGCCTCACTCACCAGCCAAAAAAACAATGGTAATCTATTGAGTGGCTGGTAGATTTTGGAATCCACTAGCCACAGTGGCAGGTGGACAAAAAAGTTAATTTTCCAACACTGGTACCAACCATGTCATACTAGCCTGCTGCAAAGGAGGCTAAATAGTGCTCCAAACTTGCGCTAAATTTTGTTGAGGAAAAACTGGCATGTTCATTTTCAAAGGCTGACCTCAAGATATGAGAAACCCTCACAGGTACTGCATTTAGCATAAAAAATATGCTCAAATCATAACATGGCAAACTCAAGTCCAACAGGCAGCAACAGCTGTCAGTGTGCTGACTTGACTATGACTTGCCCCAAACTGCATGTGATTATCATAAACTGGGCATGTCTATAAAGAGGATACTAGCTGGTACCCATAGAACCCATTTTCACTCAAATATCTTGAGGTCCTCACCAAAATTTTGCACAAGTTTGGAGCGTTATTTAGCCTCGTTTGCGTCAAGCTAGTATGACATTATTGGTACCAACGGATTTCTCAGGTCTTCTAGTTTCATATGATGTCAGTATCTTCACTCCTCTAGCTTTAAAACTGAGACCGCTACAACCTAAAAATCACTAGTTGCGTTAAATATCGCGTAATATTAACTTTCACAGCCCTAATAAAAACACAAGATATGAGCCTGCTATTACTCCAAAATCAATTGGCAACTCTTTAATGCTTTAACTAATAACACGTAACAAATATATCCAGGTTGACTATTTAACATCAGTAATGCAGGTAAAGTCATGTTCCCAAACAAGAATGAAATAACAAGCTAAACTTAAAGCAGTTGGAGGAAGTGTATCAGTGATTCTGTTACTACGCTCTCTCTCAAATAGTATTTTTTTCTGGGTTCTGCTCTGAACACATATTGCTACTTGAAGCAGTGTGACCTATGTGTCATGTCATGTTGCTGCATTACTCGCCCAGGGCACAGAGATACAGAGACCAAGTCATCTGTTTCAGAGACAGTGGCAGTTTAAAGTATCAGTGGGATCTCCGTGTCCCTCTTCTTCTTCTTCCTTCCTCCCTCTCTCTCTCTCTCTATCTCTCTCTCTCTCTCTCTCTCTCTCTCTTTCGGTCTGGGTACACTCGTTCCCCCAAGGAGTCATGTCTAACAGAGAGGAGCCGATATCAAAGGTTGTGTTAGCCCCCTACAGGGTCGGGATCAGAGGGGCTCGAGCCAGGAAGAGGCAAAATGAGTGGATGAGGAAGGAGAAGAGAGGAGGGAAGTGGAGAGGAGAAATTATTTTGGGGGGAAAGATTTGCCATATTGCAGCGGGGCAGAGGGGGCAGATGAAAGGGGAAGAGGAAGAGGAGAGGAGGGGAGTGTGGAGGGCAAATGTACTGTAAAGCAGCGTTAGAGAAGTAACTACCACAGCAGACGCCAGCCAAGGAACAAAAGAAAGTAAAACTGTCCTCTGCCAAGGTCTTTTATTCGTCCTTCTCTATCACGGGTCAGGACATGACAGAAAAGAATGTGGGCAGATAAAAGAAAACGACTGACTCATTCCTCTGACTGTACTCTGAAGGAACGTGATGTAAAAAGCAACCCGGTCTCACAGGAAGGCGTAAAAATACCACAACATTACATAGACATTCTTCGTGTCATGATAAGTAAAACACGTACAAAAACAATTACGGAAAACACGTCACAGGTCAGTCATTAAAAAACACGTGACGATCGTCACTAACTTCTATCCTCCTGGTTTAAATATGCTTTCTTGTTAAGCTATTATTATGTATATTGTTGCTTTTTAAATGGCAAAGGTGACAGTTTTAAAACTAATTAAATACTTGTTTATTGTGTGTATTGTGTTAATGTCGGCATAAGGTAGAGCACGTATTAAAAGAATACAGCGTTGGAGGCGGGGCCCCATTCATTCCCTATGAAAGTTGCTCAGTGGCGCATGAAGTCGAAATGGCTCGACTTCCGAGTGGAAAAGTACCCGGATCTTCCGACGATCTTCCGCATCCATTGGGCCCATAGAGCAAGCGCAGTAGCGTCCGCTCGGTCACATGGCTCGGTCACCGGGTCACAGCCGTCACGCTGTCGTCACGGCTTGCTAACTCCACCTCCCAGCCCTCGCTCCAGCCTCCACCTGGGTCTCATTCACATGAACGGAGGAAGGGAAATAACTCTGTATTCAGCTATCAGTGCATTTTACAACTTTTAGGACTTATGATTTAAATAAAGGCTATTGAAGTGTTCGTACTGGGAAGTTGATTCACCTAAAAAAAAATGTATCCGATGAGTTACAGACGACTCTTTCCCAATGTAAGTCTATGGGAAAAAGTCGGCCCAGTGGCATCACATGATGGACACGGAAGTTGTAGTACCGCCGTTTTGCCACTACAAAAATTGGCATCAACGACCAGCGCTCTTCCTGGGGGCTTGAGGTAGAGTACTTGCTCTGGATGAAAGGAAGGCTGAATCGCGTAGGGCGAGAGGACGGACCTGCAGGTCTGTCTTTAATCATTTATCCTCCTTTGTTGTTGTTCAGCACTTGTAGCCTACATGTAGGATGTGACGGTTGGTTGATGTGGAGTTTTACCCAAAGTTGAACATTTTTCACCATACGTGCAAGCGCTCAGCGCAGAATCGACGCTCAGCACCTCGTCACGCTGCTGCAAAGTGTAAAAATGCAGCACTCCCATTCGCAAAAAAATCGAAAAAGAAAAAAATGTGAACATTGCAATTGTGGCAGTTGCTTGCCATCGCTTGCGGTTGGCCAAATTGTTATTTCAAACATCGGTATCTGTATTGGAGTTTCACAATCACTGCATCCCTACAAAATCCTAAATATGCCGATAGACCAATGTAAAGACAAATTCAACACCGCTCCGTTTACAGTAGCTCTCCCTTCCGTGAGCATTGGTGAGAAGAAATTCAATGAAAACATATTTATCATCCAACACTGTCAAGACCTCACTTAGCAATTCAACAAGCAAAAGAAAATCTAGTTTCTCTGAACCTATTCAGATATTAACGGTTGTACAAGCCAGAATGGAGTTGGCAGGCTGATGGTTTCTGCTTGGCAGTATTTTCTTCAGCCCTGCTGGAGTGTTAAAGGTCACGAGAGATGGGGAGATGTTTACAGCGCAAATTACATACAAGCACAGAAGCCTGGGGAGAGCTTACAGGCTCCAGTGGGCCTGACTTGACTCATTAGTAAGAACCGCTGCAGCTCCATCAGGGTGCAAGGCCACGAGATCTGACAACAGCACTTCACAAATAAAGCTGTGGAGTTTGGGATTTTATTTTTCTATTAGCAGTGCTATATGCAATGTGTCGATGAATACATGCTCAAGTTTATCCTCAGCTAAAGTAAGCTGCAGCTGGACGGATAAGCTTGAACCCTTTTAACGGCTTCGATGTGCAACGTTTCACCTTGAGGGAGTGAAAATAAAAGTTCCTTCTCCTGAACCTGCGATGAACCCGAGTTAATTCTGTAAAGCCACTATGACAATAAAAGAAGCAGACAAAATGGCAACAAAAAGCCAGCACATGCATTCAAACAGACTGATTATTGTAAAAAAAAAATTCAGTCCTGTACAACCTCTAAGCTACTTTTTTCTGACTGATAATAATGAAGTGCAGGATCTAATCACAGATTGATACCGAACGTCAAATACCTAGAGTATCATTTATACTGGGTTTTTATTTTGCAAACCAAGTCCGAATTTTTGTTTGCTTTTTTTTTTTAATGCGTCATCAAATAAAAAACTACGCACAGAAACCTTGCACACTGAGTCCGATGCGTTTTATTATTATACTTGTTGCGAAAATTCGCAATACGAGACAAATTGAATTAATTACGCGGGTGCAATGGATAGTGCTAGTCTCAAACCGGGCTAATGAATGACTGACATTAGCAAGAAGCTATCGTTTAGCTGCCTAGAGGACAATCACTACTGTCTAATCTTTATAAATCCTTTGTTTTGTGACCATCTGTGATTACAAGCTGTTCTGCAATCACCTGCCACAATCTATCTTTAATTTGCGCATCTATCTATTCTTTTATTTCTTTATCATAGAGAAATCAAACCTGTTCCGATAACTTTAATGACAGACAAATGTTTCTGAGCCGGTGTGTAAACATGATCGTCACAACGTGAAGTCGTATTTATTTTTAAACGTGCGACAATTTTGACGTAAAATACGGATTTGGTGTGCAAAGGCCTTTATTGCTGCTACATTTATGTCTGTGATTGACTTAGATATCTTAGATACTGTATATCATGGAGCATTGTGGTTGGTTCATCACAAATCTTAATGCCCTCACTCACCATGGCTGCCTGTATGCTATGGTTGATTGGCCTACATTGTCTTCATCACTGGCATGCCCTTATTTATAAGGCAATTCTTAACTTGCTTCCTTCTTTTCTATGTTAATTTGTCCATCTCAAAAATGCTGGAAGCTACCTTCTCCGCTTTCTGACATATTCGCAAGACTTTGCAAACCAAGTCCGTATTTTTAGGATGCATTTTTTTTATCCGTCATCTGATGTGTTTCATTATTCTATTTATTCCGAAAATTCACAATACGTCCATCTGGAAATAGGGAAAAAGGGCGATGGAATTTACTTCAGACTGATTTGGGTCCAAGGAAGCTGGTCTCTAAGTGTTTTTAAAAGTACATTGAAGGAGTTGGACAGGGGTAAATCAGGCTGTAGATGTTTTGTTTGTCCCTATCTGATCTAGAATATGTTGACCTGAGTCTTTTGTTTTGTATAATCATGCTGTGACCTGAAATGTAATTGTCTGGAACTGTTGTACTGTTGTTGTGTCATTTGTTGTATGTCTGAAACTTTATTTAATGTGCTGCTTGTGCCTTGGCCAGAACACTCTAGAAAATGAGATTGTAATATCAATGAGGTTTTTCCTGGTTGAATAATTTTAAAATAAAAAAATAAAAATCAGAATCAGAAATACTTTATTGATGCCCAGGGGGGAAAGTGGGCGTTACAGTTGCTCTTGTATAAACATAAAGAAATGTAAGAAAGTAGAAATAAAGGAGTATGTAACATGTAAATTATGTAAATAATGCTACAATATAAACACTATACATGTAAAGAAATATAAGTAATTACTAAAATTAAACATAATAAAATGAGAATATTAGAAATATGTAAAAGTATTTGCATTAAGACAGCAATATATAACAAATAACCACAGTGCAAATAAGTAAATACAAAATGCTGAGACGAGGGATCTATTAAGTGTGTTAAATATAAATGCCAGAATGGTTTAAATAAGAAATTAATAAGAATATTTCTTGAATGTACAGTATCAATGACAGTATTGCACAGCTTTTTTTTTTTTTTTACAGTTGAGTTAAGTCAGTATTGCACATGAGAATAATACTAGATCATGAGGTAGTAGCAGCTGAAGGGTGAAATGTACAGGTGAAAAATACACAAGATATTTATTGCATCATAAGACCAAAAAATATACAAAATGCAATAATTATAAAACAAATATTAACTTATGTTAAGTCATAGTTCATAAAACGTAAACGTATCGTTGTTTATATGTAACTGGTAGATTAAATATACAGGCCCACTTCAGTGCTCGATGTGTGAGATGCAACCAGTTCAATGAAGACTTCCCAGGGAAGATCTTCCTCTTCCACTGCTGCTGCTGCTGGTGTCTCCGTTCATTCCCTGGTCAAGGTCATACTGTGGTAGGACGCTGCAGTTTGGTTCAATTCGTTCAAATCATTAAGTTAAAGTCTGTGTGCTGTGCTGCCTCCACAGTAACGACTTCCAGCTACACAGCGTATATATAGTAGCAGGAGGGGGTAAAGGTTTCTGCCTGTGTTTAAATCAATGCTGTGACGTGATGATATTATGACCCAGGTGTAGGTCTCCAGGTTTGGAGTATGTCAGCTCTGGGCGGAGATGAAGTCACTTGCTGTGCCACAGACTTAATGTCAGAGGGTTTCGGGCAGCCAAGGATATATTGCCACTGCTGCTTTGCCTCTTTGCTTTGACTTACTAGCTAGAAGTTTTTGCTTTTTCCTAAAACTTTGTATCTTGCTTGTAGAGATTATCATTGTATCTGGACTGTTTTTGTGCTTTGGAATTGCTTGTATCAAAATAATCTTAACTATATGATTATATTTGAGATAATTCTTTTGGTTGGATCTTTTTTGTTTCTTATGTGGTTATATTAGTTTTGTTAAAAACTCACATCTCTATTGGAGGACTTGCCTGAGCTGGTGGAAACCCTCTTTTTTTAAGGGCTGAGAAATAACATATGCATCTAGTGTATCCTTTGGGTGAAAGTCCCACGGTGGCATAGTGGTTAAATTTGGCCTGTAACAAGACCTGGTGAAGCCCTCTCCCTGGCTCGGTCACACATAACACCTGTAATATATTGCCTATTTGACAAGGGGACCAGAAAAAGAAAAAGCTGGTGCCACGTCTTGGGAGTTTTGTAACATTACACTGCTTCCACAGCACTACTACTAGAGTAGCTAACACATTGAGATCAAGATTCTCAATAGTCGGGCATTGATAATTGTGTAATGTTGCTTTGGTGTGACAAAGTTACATATTTGTATACGCTGTAGTGGTGTCGTCACGACACCCAAATTCTGGCTTCGATACGATACCCTGCCTAAATATCTCGATACCGATACTGAAACGATACCACGGCAAAAATGTAGAACATCAGGAGAAGTAATGGAATAATAGATGACAGAACATGGAACTTCAAATTATTTTTTTAATTAATTAAAAATGTTTAAATGTAAAAATGTATTCATTAAAGAAATGATATGGTATGCAGTAATCTGATGTCCCCTATACTTCAGTTTATGTGATTTCTTTGATAGTTAATTTTATATTTGCATTTATTTTTTATAATGCACATATATTTACATTTCATCTCTATTTTTATATCTACATTTCTTATAACTTATCAATGTTTATATATATTTGTATTCTAGAACGAAACAAATGTCATTTCCTACTTATTAAACAGCGTTTAACAAGGCCCACGCTGGCGCATTAGTAACATTTAAGGCGGAGAGTGGTACTGCAGCACGGAAGACCAAAACAAAACAAAAACCCACAAAATGATAATAAATTCAGATGAAGTTCTCGGAGAAGTCAGTGAGAGAAAAGCTGCTAAAATCAGAAAGACACCACAGTAACTGTAGAAAGTGTGGTGTGAAGAGAGAGAAGAGTCACTCTCAACGGACTGCTTTTCCTCTCCATCCATTCACGCTTCAGAGACAAACAGTAAAATAACACTTTAATGCGTGCTCTTTGGTGGATTATGTATTTGCCGAATAACAGGAGATGCTTGGACACATTCAGAAAAGATGGTGAATCTAATGTTATCGGTACATTTGATCGGTAATTAGAGCTGCGCTGTTATTTCCTTGGTTTTTCGTAGGGAGTTCTGCTGATAGAGACACCAGCTTAGAGCGGGACTGTGCAGCCGGCAAGAGATTCATGACCTGCTTTCATCTGTGCGATTGCACATCGACGCAACACGCGGATCCTATTAAAACACTGTCATTCTTAAAGTATCGGTACTAATAAAACGGGGCATCGTACCGTTTTTAACGGTAGGGTATCGCGATACCTTTCTAGTATCGGTATACCGTGCAACACTACGCTGTAGACACTGAATCCCCACCACTTAGTGTACAGCATCTCTGCAGCTTAAAAAGTTTCATGTTTAAGTGCATCTTTCTACGATGATAACTACGATAACATAATGTTGTGTACTGTCTGTATCTGATGGTATAAACATATCAATAAACTCATTTTAATAAGCACAAGTTATTAAAAATGAGGCAAGCTTTGTGCTGCAAAATGTCGACTCTAAACAAAAGCCTCCAATTCTTCTCCAGAGTAACTTTAGTAATTGCTAAATCACCAAAGTGCAAGCTGCCAATAGTAATGAATGGACAAGTTAAAGACACTGTGCTCTTCCAATGAAGCTACATATTACAATTATCTGTGTATGTAATGTATGGACTAGAATATGAAGCTAACAACTCTGGGAGTAGATAGAGGGACGATAGAGAGCAGAAACTGCTGCTGAGTCTATTAGCAATTAAGAATCCCGATCTCCCTCCATTCTCCTTGAACTGTATTGGACAGCAGAGACTGTATCTCAGCGCGCAATTGGTCACTGTCAGGACACTGTGAGCCTGACTGTCCAACTGAAATCAGGACGGTGCTCAATATAATGGATTCCTATTGGTTTCTGCCGGCCAGACAAACGACATTGGAGAGGTGAGAAAATGGCTTATTGATGACTGTCTGAAAAGGTGCTGGCTCTCAGGGTGTGAAGCCAGCATGCACATGGTCCCGCCACCTCTCTCTCACACAACCACAGTTTTGGAACTCTCGAGGACATTTCATTGACTTATATTAATGCTGTAGAGGCTTAACCCCAGCCTAACCAAAAACAAGCCCTTACCCCTAAAGTAGGGAAGTCACGAGAACCGATACTTCGGTACCAAGTCGATGCCAAAATTGACGGTGACGGTACTCTTTTTCTACAGTACCGGAGGTACCGTACGATGCTTGTAATGGTCATTAGTAGTGATGTGACAGTGAGGAAAATGTTCCCACCGGTTAATAAACTTAATAAACTTAACATCTCGATTCAATATTTTAATCGATTGCCCTAGTATTTAAAACAAATTTGCGTTAACGGGTTATCAGGTTTACATCGACAGCCATATTAAATACTTGACAAATCTCCCTTTAAGGTACATTTTGAACAAATAAAAAATGAGGGATTCATTTACAATTAATTGCACTTAATCATTGACAATCATGCGATTAAATATAATAATTATATATATGAATTGACATGCCTAATAACTGCATCCTTCTCTAGTGCATTAGACAAAAAACATAATGTATCATGCATTCCTGATTTCTAGTGAATAGTCCATGTACATTGTGAGCTCCGTCATTTTATGTTATGTGATGCTAAACATATTTCAAACACCAACCAAGGACTTCAGTTACTGATATGATTTCCTTTGCTTTATTCTTCAAATTGTTCACATTTCCTTACTACGTTTTTCTAATTCCATGCCTCGTCCCCAGGCTCTGTTTCCTGTTATCATTATCTGTTTCTGTGGGTAGCAGTAATGCATGCTCTCATAAACAAACTGCACTGGCCCCAGGCATGTTGAATAAACAATGTGGATGCTGAAATTATATGCAATTCCCCTTTAAGTATATTTGAAATTCCATGCTAATTTGTTCTCCTAAACCGCCCGCCTGGTTTCTGACTATGAATAACTGCAGTGTTTGTTCATTGATACAAATGGAGCTACCCTTTGGTGTATTATAAATATTATATGCATCGTATGAACCAAGGATTTAATCAAATCTGCACGTGTGGTTCATGAGCTTCAATCACAGGGACATAAAATGCATTCATGCTACAAGGAGGATTGCGATGCAGACCGTTAGACATGTCTCTATGGAACTATAGGAGATTTAATATGAATTCAAGGTGGGATACAAATAATACATTTAGTTATCTCAACATACTGGTATTGTTATCATATAGCACAGACCAGCTCTCAAAGCCTAGATGAAGAAGACACTCCACAGGGTACGCTCAACACCATATAAATCATTTAAATGTCATAATTAAATTTCCTACAGTGTGTGATTAAAAAGCAATGATGCTGACATTTTATTATTCATGTCACTGTTATAGCTCTACTGTTTCCTTTCTCTGCCATACAACGGTTTCCCGTTCAAGAAAACATATGGGACTGCCCAACGATAAACAGGACCCTCCATCATTTAAATTATGGTATTTGTATAATTCATGTGCTGTATCCTCAGTCCGCGTGTTTATATGGGGATAGTTTGTACTGTATGTGCCTGAGGACACCATGCATCCCATGAATCATAACATGACACATGATGAATTCCATGAATGCAAAAATAGTGAAATGCCTCAGTGCCTCTGCATGCTGTACTATTGTTTATTTTTGTTTCTCACTCTCCTTTATTCCACTGCACCCAAATACTAAAAACTAAAATACAATCGATTAGGGGTGTAACGATACATTTTTACAACAATACGATATGTATCACTTTCCATAGTTCTGATATAATTCAAGAACAATATTTGGCTCATTTAAAGCGATATGACACAATACCATTTTTTTTTTTGGCAGAAATTCAATCAGTGTGACTGTGAAATAAATAGCTGGATACTGGACAGTACAGGTTAGGATTCCTCAAAGTTTTTTCTTGTAAGGTAATCAGGTATAAATTAATTATGGATATGAACAAGTAAACAACGATTAATGGCAAATACATACACCTTTTATTTGAAAATAATAAAAAACGCAACTTCAGGACCCGCTGCTTCAGTTCTCAAGATATAAGGCAGTGCAATATTTAATAAAAAAATTAAATAAACCAACTTCTATTCAAGTTAAATGAACAGTGGTTTAACCGGCTGCTTTTGTTCTCATTTTCAATATAAACGGTAGAGTAATAATATAGTGATCGACCGCTCATAGCGATCAAACAGCTTGGGACAGAATCATTCCTATACAAATGCTGTTTAAATCATTTACTGATAGTAATCAAGTAGTCCACTTACAGTGTTCATTTTGGGGTCTTTTCATACATGACAACGTACGGAAAAACATTTTAAAACTATGTTAGACTAACGTTAGTTGAATTTCTGTTTTGTTTTTTACTCCCTTAATAATTTGCCTTGCAGGCCGACTGCTTTCCGGATGGATACGTGAGGCTGATGCTGCGTGCACATCAATATCATGACGGGAAAAAGTTAATTTTCTCTGAATAAAAAAACTGCTGTGCACGGGGAAAGCACCTGTGGTTGAAGCCACCCTCGTCAAGTGGATTGATAACGCCTTGTCACGTAATGCCCCCAAAGTGAAACTCTGACCGGCTACCGCAGCCCTCGGCAGCTCATGAATACAAATTCTTAGTATCAATTCAACAGATTATTTACCTTGCAAATCGATTTTAGATTGATATACATCCCCTTTGAAGGACAACTTGCCGAGTACCTATCGATGTAGTTCGATCTTGGAATATAAATAGATACAACGATGTAGTAGATGAATCGTGGACACTCCTACAGTCAATGGACAATGTATGAATTTGGAGCTTTGAAATTATATGAATTATCCCATTTTTATAGTTCAGATATTGTTTGTCTCATCTTAAACACACGCCTGCAGTCTTTGAACACAGAAATACACTTATTTCTTAAGAGCCGCACTAACAGAATAAATAATGTACAGATCAAATAGCATGACTCCATATATGAAATTCTGTTTATGGATGATGAAAGTGAAATTCCCCCTTTGAAATGATGGCTGCATGTCATTACATGCTACAGTATATGTTTCTCTTCCATATTGCTCACTTGTGTTTCTGGGTTTACCGTAGGAGACAGTTTCTTTATTAATAGTATGAAGGACAATTTGAGCACAACAGTATACACAGTATAAACTACACAGTTGTTAAATTGTATTCAATTATTCTATCTCCAGCAAAATGCTCCTTCGTGAATTGTCTGTTGGATGTATCATTGTTTGATATCTGTATGGTGGCGTGGGGTATCTGAAACAACACTAAAGAGAAAAATTACAGCTGTACGCAATACACAAAGATTGGACAGATAGAAGCCACACAGCACATAATGTAACGTCTGCAGACAAAATACAAAGTGGAGCAACACAGCAAGCTTTATGCAAATATGACAGTCTGAAGAGATTTTAACGCTTTGTTCTACGACATGAAATATGTCAGTAAATACTAGGGATGTGACGGTGAGGACATTTTCCCGCCGGTACTTGTGACAACACCGGTGTCATTGATCTTTACCGTTGGGTGGCTGTGTGTCTGACCTATGACTATGACTTGCCCAAAACAACACGTGATTATCATAAAGTGGGCATGTCTGTAAAGGGGAGACTCGTGGGTACCCATAGAACCCATTTTCATTCACATATCTTGAGGTCAGAGGTCAAGGGACCCCTTTGAAAATGGCCATGGCAATTAGTCCCATTCCAGCTGGTTTGTCATTGTACCAATGGATTCCTTAGGTTTTCTAGTATCTTCACTTTAGCTTTAATACTGAGCCCACTACAACCTAAAAATTGCAAGTTACGTTTATGCGTTAAAGAAATCAGTGGCATTAAAATTAATTTGCATGAACACGTTATTATCGCATTAACTTTGACAGCCCTAATTTGAAAGATATGTCTGTGATGGCATGCTAATGTGTTGGTTAGTGTCACCCTGTCTGTTGCAGCAGTCCAATAGATCAGTTTCAAGCTATTTTGACTCTGAAAATGATTAAACAACCACAGTAAAATAATACAACAAACTTCAGAGTGTTTGGCTCGTTCCTCCTTCCTCCTGAGATCTTAAGCCTGTCTCATCGTTTTGGAGCCTTTTGAATTTCAGTCCCAAGAAAGCACATACATGTATAACAGACATAAGCTTACCAACTCAGCCAGTCCTGATCATTTTATACCAAACTTTCCAAAACCATTTGTTGTTGTTGCCAATGCTATTTTCACATCATGACTATTCCTGCTGCCACCGTTTAAGTGGCATGCGAATGTCCGTTTTGAAGCTCAGTATAACTCTTATTCTCCTGTAGTATAGCATTCAGTGTGTCCATGCTCTCCTCCTCATTACAGCCACTCATAAGGTCAGTCAGGCCCTCCAGAACAATATGGAGACAGAATGACAGATGGGAAGAGACAGACAATGACTCAAATAGACAGACAGAGCTGTGTCAAAACCGAAAGCTGCAGCTTTGCCATTCCGGCAAGAGGAACTATAAATGGGCCTCTTAATTAAGGTCCCTAGCCCCACACATGTCGCTAAGGGCTGTTGCTGCTACTCACATCCAACTAATATGGTTTTATAAAGGCCTGGAGGAGGAAAGTGAGGGGCGAGACAGGGACAGAAGAGTTAGAAAGACAGGCAGGGAGGGAGAGAGAGCGACAAAGGGAGGCCACATCCTGATGGCATACAACATTGGGGTTATTTCAAAATTTCAAAACTTTCTAACAATGATAAAAAAAAAGTGGTTAGATGTATCACAAGCTAGCAGCCGCTAAAATACCTGCTACGACACACATTCCTACTCTGTATATCACGTCATGTGTTCTCCCATATAGTCAGTGGTCATGTCTATAATGTTAAATCCAGCGGTACATGTCCCACCAGGTCCCGCGAGGACACTATGGGACGCGCTGCTTCACTCAACTGGTCATTCAAGCGGTGACTTACCCTATCGCGGAATGCACCTGATTGGTTTTCCGCTTGACGTTTCAAACAGGAAACACCATGGCGGCCAACTCGTAAACTTTCTGTCATTCTGTATAAGCAATCCACTGTTGGTTACACCTCTTTAACTATAAATGCAGTCTGCACAGGCAAAACCCAAAGCTGAAACTGAGAGTAGTCATTCAGCGCTATTTATTGTTTGAATAATCAATGTCATAGGACACACCTGGGCAACAAAAAACACCCATCAGTCACATGTTCCAATAATCTTGCTCACTTGAAAAATGGGTGGGTTCAAACAAAAAGTGCTATCTTCTAAGTTTTTTAACAGATCTAAATGTAAATACCTGGAAATACTGATAGCTGATCTCTTTTCTCATATTCATCTTTTGATGTCAAACCCAAATGTTTTCAGTGTACAGCAAAAGTGTACAGCTGTTGCAATAGTTTTCGAGGGGACTGTACTCCTCTACAGTTGTCATGAAAGGGGAAATTAGCTATAGAGACCAAAACCATTTTTGTACCAGGCTGTAAACATGTTTATTTCTGCTATAAAGTTGGACATTTTAACATTTTAACAACCTGAGTGGAGTAAGTTACTTTATACAATAGAATATATTCACCATTTAGAATTGGTCTAATCACACAAACATGCTGGCATGAATACATATTTTAAAGACAATTTCAATCTAGTAATCCTTGACAATGTAATAATCTGATTGCACATGTTTTTCAAATGTAATCTGGGTTGATTATATTTACTTGATTTTTTTGTAATCTGATTACTTAATCCCAATTACATGTAATCAGTTTCCACCCAACTCTGACTACGATGTAGGCTCTGTGTAGAGCCTACCATACAATATAAATCTGCCTTAAGATGAATTCTAGTCTGAAGTAGTCCAGATGTGTGCTAAGCCAAGCAGCATGTAGGCCAGTGGGCGAACGCCGCATGCTAAAAAGCTTTGGAGGATTGACATGCACAGAAAAACATACACATCTGAATGGCTGCTGCTGAAAACTCAGCACAAAATCATCACGCTGTCAACGGGGCTGACAGATGAGCCATGCACATCAAAATGCTGATGAGAGAAATGTTTACCGAGAATAGATAACAGATGTGATGGTGAATTATTTCTTTCAATAATGTCTTCCATTCCTGTAATGTCATTGCTGACGGCAGCAGGCGACAGATAGAGCAAGAGATGTACACAGAGAGAGAGAGAGAGAGAGAGAGAGAGAGAGAGATGTGCTGTCAGCTATAGACGTGCCATTGTCACTCCTAATAAACCATGGCAGCCTGGTGACTAATTAGCCATAATTTTGCTCATCGGGGCTTTGAGAAATGTTTGAAACTCTCGCCCGAGTCACAGTCTTGTTCTGCCAGGAGGAATGTCACAGCCAGGCTGGGGCTAAGCGATGCTGGCACGGCATCAAGAGATGCTGGCATGTGTCTACGAAAAACTCTCTGAATGGCCCCTAGCTCTGGAAGAACTCGACAACAGTTGGAGAAAACTTCAGCGAGTGCATGGGTTTGTCTTTGGCTGCAAGTTTCTCCCCATCCTCTGACCTTGATGGAAATGTGAAGTTTGCTGGTGTGAATACTCTCCGAGGATGTCTCCTGAACTGACACATATGAAGAACTCCTGTTAAGAAATGGGCCATTTAGGAATGCAAAGGTTATCACTCTGCAGCACACAAACCACATCAGTTTAATCTTTGGAAATCAGCGGGAGGAGATAGTGAAGTGCATCTGTGTAAGCACTCCAAATGGCAAAATAAACCAATTCCACAGATTGTTTCCACATTTTAGTTTTGTGGTGGTTGTCCATAAATATGCCTGTTTTGCAATCAAAATACGTATGACAGCAGATATAAAATGCAGTCTAAGTTAAGGTTGTAAATAAGCATTTTGCGGCTCCGTTTGCTGCAGTTTAAACCAAATGTCTCAGGAGAGCAGAACTGATATTGGTAACAGCAAGAGAATATTTATGGAGTGGTTATATATCACCAGGCAGTGTCAAGATGTCAACATTTCACAATGTTTTTGGCATTTAAATGTCACTGATGTCCTCAATGAATTACAGTTGGAGTAAACATCTAGTTTATCCCATTTTGTTAGTGTGGATGCCTCAATCAAAGACTTTAACTTTATGTTTATGATCAAATTTTAAATTTTAAATAATTTAAAAAAAATGTTACTTTGTAGTACTTCTCTTAAGTCTTTTTTAAAAAAAATGAAACTTCTTTTTTGTGAACCTCAACTTTTAAACTTTTAAACCTTTTATATTGTATATTTTTCAACCTCATCCTCGTCATTATCAAAATCAGCCCGGTTGCACAAAGAGGTGTATGAATGACATGATAATTCACAAGGAATTTAGTATGCAATAAGAACGCCATTCTTGCATTTTGCGTTTCATGTGTAAGCCATGTAGTCTGTACTGATAGCAATGTAAATGCATCCGTGTGAATATGCTACGCTCAGAGCTAGTGACGTAGAATAAAAAGTGAGAGAGACTGCTTATTGTGGGCGGGAGGGGAGGTGGATTGGTCCAACAAACGCAGGACTTTCAACCAGGAGACCGGTGTTTTGTTTTGTAAGTTATGCTAGTGACGTTTTCCGTACTTACGTACATACGTAGTTTACGTACCTATTTTACTTAGTTTACGTGCTTATTTTAAGCCCAATCCAGACGTTTTTGCCCAAACCTAACTAAGTGGTTTTGTTGCCAAACCTAACTGCGGACGTTGCCATAGTTTTGTGTGGCGTACAAATGACACGCAAAAAGCCTAAAATGCATCCCGTACGTATTTTACTTAGTTTACCTACTTTTTTTTTAAAGCCCAACCATGACGTTTTCCTAAACCTAACTAACTGGTTTTGTTGCCCAAACCTAACTGCGGACGTTACCACAGTTGTGTTGCGTGGTGTACAAATGACACGCAAAAAGCCTGAAATGCGTCCACATGACATGTCCTTGTAATGTTGTGCTATTTATACGCCTTCACGTGAGATTGGGGAGCTCAAAATAGTTAACACACTTCTGATCCCTTTACTTCACCTATTCCTGTTGCCTTTTTCCTATTTGCATCAGATTTTGCATTGCTCCTGTATTGGGAAGCGATCTGAACACCTTCTTCATTAAGTGTTATGCCAAAGTGGAGTCATTTTGACTCCATTTGTTAATATACCCCCTGTGTTCTGTATTTAAGTTAAACACCGCCTGCAGCACGACATCATGTAATTAGACTCACAGGTGAGGAGACATTGTGCAAGCCTAGCAAGACTTTGCCTAATTAAAATCTGGAGTTTCCCCAATTAGGTAAAATAACGTGCCGGTCTTGCAACTGCCGGTCCCCAAGAGTCACCAAAATGGTTGTTCAGATATATGGCTTCATTGAGGTTATTAGATTTTAAAGACCATACTTTTTTCTCTAATATTCATTAAATGCCGAAGCAGGTAAAATATGAAAGAAAAATAGATTAAATCCTTATAATTTCAAACCTGAGAAATGATAGGTCTCCCATTGGTTCAGTTTAATCTATGTTACTCACTAAAAGTCATCAGCAAGATGGAGACTGTTCCCCGGTTGTATTGGCCCCCACAATTAAATAGAGAATATCAGAAGAAGGAGACAGCCGTTTCCTGGTAGCTAGGACTCTGATATTCTGCATGTTTCTGTCTGAAGAATGTTGTCTTCATCACTTTTAAACAAGTCTTAATCCATGTAGGGTATTATGGAAGATGGAACCTGCCAAAATAGAAAATGAATAAACAGCCTCCTCATTTGCATAATGAGGCAGAAATGTAAAAAGAAATGTGTAAAAAAATGTATAAAGAGAAGAATACCGCAATAAATACGTTTGGGGAGATAAATAAGGGGTGAAAGGAAAAATCGTGCATCAATAAATGCAAAAATACATGAATAAATAAATGAATAAATACATTTAAAAATAAATATAAATACATGAAAATAAATAAATAAAAATGAATGCAAAAATAAATAAATACATGTTAAAATTAATTAAAATAAATACATAAAAGGGAAAATGAAACAGAAGAGTAAAAAATAAGCGAAATAATACAAAGTTAAATTAATAAAGAAGCAAATTAAAACGGATATCAATTCATGTAACATTTCACATCCTCATTCTTTACGCCTCATTTCCACATAGCTCTGTGAACGTATGCGAGTCAAACGGAAGTTCATTCATTCCTATAGGAACCTCCATGATCACCGATGTGTTTGCAAAACTCCTCGTTCGTTATTTTTTTTTCCGTCAGTAATTTCAATACGTTGAAAAATTTGAACTTTTGCGGTAGATTACGAACAGACCATATGCAGCACTGTGTGCGGAATAATAACTGATAGATGAATGTAATACATGTCTATTTATGATTTTTTTTTCATATGCACATGTATATGCAAATTTAGCAGTTTTGCAAAATCTTTTGTTAAAAGAGGTTTATGAACCACTATGCATGCACTCTATATGTTACACAGCTAGCATGCTACCATATTAGCTAAATATGCTGTCAAACTGTTCACCAAGAAAAAAAGTTTCTATTCATCTGTAAAGAGATGCATTTCCTTGCATTGAACACTTATACGGATTTACAGACAGAAAACAAAACTGTGTTAGGGCTTAGACCCTCAATTTGGAGCCTTCACCTTTACAGAAAGATGTATGCAAAAGATAGGAGCTAGGAAATGCCTGCATTACCAAACTTCACCTTGTCCCACCTAAGTCCGTTGGGTAGTTTGCTCTTAAAATGTTTTTTATGTAACGATTTTACATAATAGAATTGATTGCATAAAAATGTGAAAAATTGACTATTACAGTAACTCTCTCTCTTTCTGGCTTTGAATCTTACTCCCCAAATCCACAGCAAAACCAGTACAAACCAACAACGACCAAACATAAATCATGTTGATTTCAAGTGATTGCCAAGATGAACATTTTGCAAACAGCTGTTTACTGCTACTACTTTCCAGTAGTGCTTACTGTAGGACTTCTAATACAACCCAACCTTAACCCTATTATGGTATGCTAGAACATCAAAAGGCGTTTTCCTTCTGAAACCTACTATTATGTGAATTGTAAAATCCTACTGTATTTGTATTACTTCTGTATCTACATTTTGCATAAGGGCAGAACTCATGCAACACTCCCTGCTTTGCATACAATCTGGCTTCCATATGGAAATATCAATCATGTCACAGTTAAACCGTTTACCACAGATGATATGTATTCAAAAAATGGGCGCCACTGTTTCCAAGTTTTTCTTTTTCAGGCTGTGTGTGTGTGTGTGTGTGTGTGTGTGTGTGTTTGTGTGTGTGTTGGAGGGCTTGTTGCTCTGAGTTTAATGTTTATTTTATGTTATTTTCCTCACCGTGGTTTATGCACCACCCACAGAGATCATAACATATATTTACATACTGTTTGCTCTCTCAATGTCAGACACATTTCAGCATTCTTATCTTGCCTAATCAGGGAGCAAGGTGTCTGAGACGCACAGACCGTATACTGTAGAGGGTGAGGGCTTCATTGGACGAACAACGTTATAAGTATATTGTAAGTTGTTTATTTGAATCCAACACCTCCTGTATGTAGAGTTGGAGACATATTGAAGGAACACTTTACATTATAAAATCACAAATTACAGCCTCAAAAATGACCATAGTTGAATTAAGTCTTATTATAAACATTGGAACTGAATTGCAAAGTTGTGTCCATAGAATTTTCTGGCTAAGCAGATTCTTTTAAAGTGTTAGTGTATCAGACACTGGATAGGCTGCATTGCTTAGGATTAGAGATGAGTTTGACTGTCCAAATTAGGTTATCAAGTGAAGCTAAATTTAGATTCAGCTGTTTACACCATGATACAATATGTACTGCACAGTTGGGGGTAGTACGCCTGTCCTCTGAGATTAAAGACAGGAAAAGTAAGTTGAAAAATAAGTAAAAAACAACAGTTCCCTTACTAGCAGGCCCTGCATTTTACATGCACTGCCCAGTGGGCATCCTCCGAGTCTGACAAGTGAAGCCGATGTTGAAGTGCCTTAAACTTGCATTCTTTCTAATAGCCAATAGGGGGCGACTCCTCTGGTTGCAAAAAGAAGTCTGATTGTATAGAAGTCTATGAGAAAATGAGCCTACTTCTCACTTGATTTATTACCTCAGTAAACATTGTAAATATGAGTTTATGGTCTCAATCGCTGGTTTCAAGTCTTCTTCAATACAGCATGATGTTCATTTAGTAAATTTTGATCCCATTTAGAGTCAAATAGACCATAAAGCTGGGTGTGCTTTAGGGCGTGGCTACCTTGTGATTGACAGGTCGCTACCACGGCCTTTTCCTGTCTGGGAGTTGTTCGCGTTTTCGTCTTACAACTTGAACCCTTTCACAGTGTGTTTTCAGTTCATGAAAGTTAATTATAACCTTTTTGGTCATCTGAAAATGTCTTATTCAGCGTTCAGTTGTACTTAGCTCCATCCTCTCGTGTTATTTCTGGTAACAAAAAAAACAAGATTGGGGCGGCCAAAAAGCCGAACTCGAGGCTTCAAAAACAAAGCCAAGTGACTCGTCATGGTAACTACGTCCACTTCTTATATACGGTCTACGGCACTGCCAGAGGTTTTCTAGCAGCACTGATCCTGGCCTGAATGTGGCTGCGAGAAATGCAGCAAAAGCTTTAACAATAGGAGTGAGCTGTGGCTCACGAGGGTTCACACGTAGCACTGCTGTATAGTGACTGAATAAGAAAAATTGGAAATCGTAATTAGAAACTCCTGTTGATCTAACTACAGCCAGTTGTTGGCTGAAATACATTTCTTACTGCAAGTTTAATCAAGCTGTTCTCATTCACTGTTCGTACTTGTACCTACGAAAAATATGCACTATAATTCGTACTCAAATGCAACAATTTACTAAAATTCTACAACTGTCTTACTAAATTTGAATTTCATTTTTTTTTCATTTTTACAGCATAGCACTGTGTTGAAATAAAGACGTGATTTTTTTCAACTCTACATACCTTGCATGTATCTTGGACAACATGAACACATCATATGACTTCATTCCCCCACAATTCTTGACACTCTCTGGGTCTGTGCAGCTGTTGTTTCTTTAGTCCACAGAATTAGACGCTTACTTTTCACCCACACTTTTCGTCGTCTTTTAAACTTTTTGTTGGCTCTGTACTGTATCTCTCTTTTTCTTACTTTTTTTTTTATCTTTCTGGGCCTCCTGCCCATTCCCCCTCACTTCACTTCACTCCTCTTCTCCTCTCCTCTCATTCACCAAAGTGTTCAACGTCACCCTGCCGAAAAAAAAAAAAAAGTCTTTAATTAAGTTTACTGCTCTGGAGACTTATCCTCTCTCATCTCTCTCTCATCTTAAGTCCTTTCTCTCCCCCTTTGCGATTCTCTCAATAATGTTTTTCTCTTTCTCTCTACCCTTCTCTCTTCTCATTCACTATCACTTCTTTTCCAACATTCACTCTTCCTCTCTCTCCCTTCCTCTCCTCTTCTGCGTATCTCTCTCCGACTCCTCTTCATCCCACTCACGTGCTCATCAGGCAACTTCAAGCATTCTTCTTCTTCTCTTCTCCCATTTTCTCCTCGTCTGCTCTACAGCACTCGTGTTCCCAGGGCTCTGATTGGCACACAGCAGATGTTAAACAGCTGTTGTAGAGTAGATAGATTGCTCATTTTTGCCCGTTCAGCCCCCAACCCCCTTGACTCGCCTGCTCCCTGTCTGTCACTGTCTGTCTGTCTGTCTGCCGAGCTGTCTGTCTTTTCTGTGTGCAGAGCAGAGCACGACAAATCCCGTCTATATGGCCCTGTCTCTCTGTCTAGGTTGCTTGTCTCTTGGTATGAACCCACAACACTCTCTCTCTCTCTCTCTCTCTCTCTCAGCTGTTGCACAGTTTGGATTTATCGCTTCCCATGATAGATCACTTGCATGTACAGTCTGGCTTGTAAAAAAAACAACTATGTAGGTTGTTTTAGGGATGCAAACTTTAAATTAAGTTTGTATATCAAATAAGGCTGTCAAAGTTAACGCGAGAATAACGCATTAAAGCAAATTTGTTTTAACACCACTAATTTCTTTAGGACATTAATGTAATCGATCTTTCAGAGGTTGTGGCGGGCTCAGTTTTAAAGCTAGAGTGAAGATACTGGTATCATGTGAAACTATAAAAACCAATGGAATCCATTGGTACTAACCATGTCATACCAGCTTGTCGTGGTGAAGGGTAAATAACACTCCAAACTTACGCTAAATTTTGGTGAGGAAAAACTGTTATGGCCATTTTCAAAAGGGTCCCTTGACCTCTGACCTCAAGATATGTGAATGAAAATGTGTTCTATGGGTACCCACGAGTCTCCCCTTTACAGAAATGCCCACTTTATGATAATCATATGCAGTTTGGGGCAAGTCATAGTCAAGTCAGCACACTGACACACTGACAGCTGTTGTTGCCTGTTGGGCTTGAGTTTGCCATGTTATGATTTGAGCATATGTTTTATGTTAAATGCAGTACCTGTGAGGGTTTCTGGACAATATGTGTCATTTGTTTGTGTTGTTAATTGTTTTCCAATAATAAATACATATATACATGTTCATAAAACAAGCATATTTGCTCACTTCCATTTGATCAATTCTCGAGTGGTAAAAAAAATGGTTAAATTTAGCACCAAATCTGACTGGTTATGACATCATAGACTATCAATATGTTCTAAGCCCTTATACACTTCCACAATTGATTTCAATTAATTAATTTTATTTCTGATTTATGAGAACAACTTGACACAGCGTGACGTACACCACTTCTATGTGACATCTACTGTTGACCTGCTATCTAAAGACCCCATGTACCCCCAAAAAAAGACAAAAATGGTTCTATATGGGTCTCTTAGGGTTAATATTTGTGTCCTTGTATGGTTCTCCTCTATGCGGACATAAGTAAATAGTTCAAATGTGTGTTTTGCGGGCTGTTGGTGTAGTATTTATTTAATGGTGAACCAACAGTGGTAACTGATTTCATAAGGCAGACTGTGCAGCTGTAGCTGTTAGTTTTATAACTAACTGATCGTTGCGACGCAGAATGACTGTAAAGCTCAGGCCCCATATGTTAGCCTACATGACTGACTATCCAGTTGAGTGGTCAAGAGTAAAAAAGGCAATTTGGAAAATCAGTTTCAACCTGTTTCTCGTTATTGCACTGGAGTCAAATGGTCCAGTGAAAAGTAAAAACCACTGAGCGTGAAATCTAACAGGATTGCTTCATTGCATTCCTCCCATCATGCATACATCCTGCTCCGTCTTCCTGGAGGCGTTTGTAGGCTTGCCGCCATCCACACTATGCTGCTCTCTCTAATGGTGTTAGCTACTGAATAACATAATAGTTCAGAAGTGTCAAAACAACAAATCACTGAAGAACCGGTTCCTAGCTGTCCGATTCCCTGGCATCTCATTCCTCTGTGACAATCGATTCCTCTTATTGATGCTTTCCGACAGTTACGCATGCACAGTGACACAACGGCATACGCACGCTGTATCATGTTGCAGTTTGTTTGGGTCCCAAGCCATGGCGAAGAGAAAAAAACGCTCAAAAACATGGCGCTACACGACTACTTGTTCAAATAGGCCGCGAAGCGCCACGCTAAGTTAGTCGTCACGACAGCTGAAGCCTGGCTGTCTACACCAGAAACACATTTCTCCGTGCTGGTCAACAAGCGATTCTGCTCCTCTGCTGTTTACTATACAACTCTCTCTCTGTCTGCTTGTGTGTGTGTGTGTGTGTGTGTGCGTGTGCGTGTGTGTGTCTGCTCGTCTCTCGCTCTCTGTTTAGACACAACTGACATATATGTGGAATAAGTGCATAATTTAAAACCAACGATCACAAACAGCAGTGACACTCGGCTGTTTCTTATAAATATAAGTGGATGGATTTTTGAATGTGATAAGGACTGGGAGGGAATCGGAGGAATTAAAACTCCGGGAGAACAGCAGGGAGAGAGGGGAGGGAAGTAAAAAGCGTTTGTGGGATGCATATTTGATCATCTTATCAGAATCTGATCGTTTATATCACATATGATTCTGTATATCATTTATAGTACATTATCTGTGTGTTTTCTTGCCAGATACATTCGTGAAAGGTTCCATTGAGTTACATTATGATGCGTTCAGTAAAAATCAGTATTAAGAGAAGGTAAATTACAGTGACATCATGATGTGTTCAAATGTAATCTGGTAAAAACTTAATTTTTGGTAAGAAATTTGTATAAATCCAGTAGTTTGAAGAAGATGTTTTCACAACAATAATAAATAATAATATAAAATAATAAAAAATAGATAATAGAAAGGGAATTATGAACCTTTTAACATGATATATAAGCAGCTTATAATACATCATTAAAACACTACTGATGCCAAAATGTTTTAATTAAAAGCAAATATTTAAATAAAAATACAATCATTTATTTCCTAATCATTTGAATTGTGTTTTTATGTGTTTAATAACAGTACAGTACTGTGTACAGTACTCTCCCATCCCCGAAAAATAGGGCTCCCCCTGAAGTTACGGTGTAATTCGAACACTGTAATTTACCATGCATATAATGATTTTTGTGTAAATAATATTGAACATTGCATCTTTAAATCAGATCTAAAATGTTATTCTTTCATTTAGATAGATTTCTGAGTGGCAGGAAGTGAAGAAAGTTAATTTCAGACCCTGGCAGTGTATACGTACGACTCAATTAGCTGTTTGTTTAAATGAGTTTAAAGTGTACTGGCCGTCACCTTTTCTTGCAATATTCCTTTGAGGCCAATCATTTGTGTTTTTAGAGATTGTATGTTATCACTGTGGTTGGGGGATTATCTTCAGCAGCTTTTGAGCAGAGATCAAATACTAGAACATTATCAGAAAACTGTTGCCTTATGTCCTTTGTAATTTCCAGGAACAAACACCTCGACATTTATGAATCAGCTCCAGATTTTAAATTGTGATAATGCCAAAGCATTTCACTCTGGCTTTAATCTATTGTGCTACATGGACCAAACCTCAGAGATAACTCCTGCTTTAATCAACAAAGGTCAATATGAAGATATTCAGTAGGTTTAACTTTTGTTAATTTGTATTGCTAACTTACCAATTAAACTTTCAAAAATCAAGATGCTGCTTTTAGCTTTTGTAAAATGGTGTTAAGTGCTGAGTTTGATAAGGGAGTTGAAGTGTGGAGGGATAAAGTCAAACGATTTGTGCCGTGGTCAAAAGGGAAGCTTCAGTCCAGCAGTCTGAAAATCATTTTATAGCCTCCCCACATCTGTTCTCTTTACCTTATATCAGTGGTTCTCAAAACCTTTTCTGTCATTCCCCCCTTTGGAGGAAGAAATATGTATTTTTTGCATCATTTTAATTAGTGTTTTTTAAAAAGACCAATGTATTGATCAACTAATATTTAAAATAGAATAGATGGTTAAAATGTTTGCCATGGGTCCGAATTTAAAGTATCACACACTACCAGGGGGGTAGGATCACTCTGTCAGTCATTGTGAAGGAGACTCACGACTCATGTGCTCCGTCTATTTTTGTTTTACATGCAAATGAATTTGAACTTTCCTAAAATAATAATTATTTTTTCTTCAGATGACATAAATTATATTACTAATAATGGTTTGACAAGAAATAAGTTAACATGTTTCCATCTCTCATCTCTGACTACAAACATGCTGAAAATCTAATTTGATTTAATTAATAAATATAATACATGTAATATAAAAAATATCATATTTTCCAAAGTAAACGTCCCTAGAAATGTATGATTCAACTTTTTCCTCATGGTCTAGTGTTAAAATTGTAACCAAAAATTGCAATAAATCGTAATATCGAATCACAATGCTTGTAGAATCGCAATACTTAAAAAACGCAATACATATAGAATCGGCACCCCAGTATTGTGATAGTATTGAATCAGGAGATCGTTTATTGTCCCAGCCCTAGTGTTTACTGTTCCGCCGTGAAAAAGATTCCGACATCAAAACATGAATTGCACGTCACATTTTCCTCCGGTCACCGCACGCCCCACCTGTCATGCCTTTGCGCCCCATGACAGGTTTGAGCATCCTTTACTTCCTGCAATATATTCCTTCTTACTTTCACCTCCATGTTTGTCCTTTTAGTTACTGATTCTTTATTCCTCAAAAATATATTTCCTCCTTCCTCCCTGTACTGTTTTTCTTCCTTGCTTACTTTTTATACCAGTATCTTTTTTCTAGTTCTGCCCCATCGCTCCCTTTACTCCATCTGTGTTTGTTGACAAACTGTCTCCTGGTCACGACACCCGTCGATTTGAAAGGGGGCAGAAAAAGACTGAGCGGAAAATCTTTTACAGCCTCGACGGTTCTCTTTGATAGACGTCGGCACACCCAGAGGCCAATGGGGACAGAGATGGAGAGGGAGAGATTTCACCGAGGCGCTCGGACCGCTGTGTGTAAACACACTCTTATATCTGCTCTGGTGCTTCCCAGGAACAAGCTCACTTCCCCTGAAGTCATCTCTGGGTTGTGCATCATCACACTCCCTAACCCTCGGAGTTATTATTACCCTTACCATTCAAATCACACTGGAGACTTTGGGTTTCGTATCAGGCCTCAGCATGCTTTAACAGAACGCACAGACAAACACAAACAAATGTAACCTTCACCCTGCAGCTCTGATGCAGCGGTGCTGAACATTACGAGCCAAGATTGGGGCCGCAGCCGAGAATATATCTCTTAGACACCATCCCGCCTTTACAAATGTTTACAGGAGCATATTGTAGCCCACAATGTCTTTTTATTTTGAATTCAAGACACATCAGAGTTGTTAGTTGTGTGCTGTCTCTTTACACGTAAGAGCAGCAGTTCACAGGGAGGCCACACCCGCATAATCACTCCATAGAACATAAAAAGCTTTTTTTCTTTTTCACATCAACGTCAGGTTAAACAGAAAACAACACGTCCTCTGAGGACTTTGTCTTCAAGCACATAATTGCAAAATCTATTAACGGGATACTTTGTGTGTTTTCAAGTGGGGTTTGTATGAGGTATTTATCCATAGTCCAAGCAGACAGGAGTTACTGCACGGAAACAAAGCAATGTACCGCTGTGGACGGGGTCAGCAGCAAAACGTATTTTTCATATTATTTTAAGTGTACGCTATATTTAGAATACTTTTGCCGGTTTACCTTGCTGTGAGAAATCCTGTAATTCTGACTTTATTTTCTCTTCCATGACACAGCGTTTCTCCTGTCCTGCTGGCCTCGCTCACAGCAGGAGGTGAACTTAAAAATAAAAACATATATTCTTAATCATCTTTTTACTCTGAATTAGAGATGCTAATTTTGAAAATTTTTCTTAACCAATAACTGACCCTTGTTAACCGATTGTTAACTGTTAACAGACAAGATTTTTGCCTCGCATGCAGCGGTGCGCCAGCAGACAGTCCCCAGTTCACCCGTACGAGAGCGTTAACTTAGCAGCCACAGTGCTTCATGTAGTGTCGCGGACATGCAGCCACTTTTCCAGTAAAGATCTCCAGGTTGTCCGCTTTGTGTCTGCCCAGCGTAACGACACTCTATCTCCCCGGATTAACGATAGCAATTGTCCGACAAACAGTCGGCAACGTTAGCATCTGCAGCTCTGCTGGTAGCTTCGTGCTCACCATTGTCACACACATACGACCGTATATGTGCAACTTCAGCTAGTTAATGACAGACCGTGTGTGTGTGTGTGTTGTCGGTGGTGTTATAGTGGTGAACGTAGGTGTAGAAGACCGTGTGTGTACAGTTTATTTGTCGGTGAATTAATGCTACGAGGCTACAAGTCCTCCGCTCAAGCGAGCTATAGACGGGAGCCAACTTCCTGTATCTGTAACGCCGCCTCAGACTGTCTTAAGGTGGGCTCTTAAGTTGGACCAGCTTTTCTCCTTTAAGTGACGAGTTTTTCTCAGCTTTTTAATTAATTATTAACATGTCTTTTAACCGTTTTAACCGATAGCGTTAATCGGTTAAAATGCTTAATGTCAGTTAATGGTTAAACGGTTAATTATTAACATCCCTACTCTGAATGATGGGAGAAAGAACCGTTCGGGTTAAAACACAGGAGAGATTTCTGTATTTCTTTCTCTGAGCTCTTCTCACTGGTTTAAAGGGGATGTGGCTCAGTTGGAAAAAGCAACATTTAAATTGTAATGTGATGACAGGTGGTGGGTTATTTGGTTACCGTCAATAAAGGATGCACCGATCCAACTTTTTCAGTCCCAATATCGATACAGATACCTGGGCTTTGGGTATCGGCCGATAGAGATTATCGATTTGATCAGACCAGTATTTGATTCATTAGCTGTATGGCTCACTGTGTGGAGCTGACTGGGATCATTCTTTTATGTGCAAGGCAACATTAAAATAAGAAATCGTACACCAACAACTGGATAAAAAATCAACAAAATTAACCGGAATTACAATTCATGTGTAAACCTTTACATGACACAATTAAAATTTGAGTCTAAAATGTTTATAGTATATGAACATAAAACTGAATTGATTAGATCGGCCCCATTGATATTCGATCCAGCTATTTGAGACAGTATCGGCCTGATATCCCATCCAGTATCGGTATCAGTGCATCCCTACCATCAATCAAACATGATCACATTTGTGAATGTAGTCTGGTGGCTTTGAATAGAGCAATATGCTGGCTTCAGTCCACCACCAGAAACGCCTGTCTGAAGGCGAGGTAAAGCGGCAGCAGAAAAAATGTATTTTAGCTAACTAAAAAAACTGCCCACCTAAAAAAATTGTTTAAGTGTACGCTGTATTTCGAATATTTTCACCGCTTTACCTCGCCGTCAGACAGCCGTTTCTGGCGGGGAACTGATGTTGTTATATCACTGTCTTCAAAGCCACCAGACTCCATTCACAAAAACAGCAATTTTACCTTGCAGAACCTTGGGGTTATTGATCTACTGTACTGTATTTGACGTGAATACACTGACTATAAGGATGTATATATATATAGCAGAAACCTATGTCAGGTCATATGGGAAAAATGTCTTAGAAGGGCTTGGGAAAATAGCATTTTGATGCTAAAACATACATACTTTGACCAAAGTTTTAACGTTCTGATTTGAATACATAAGGAACACCACTGGGAAGCTAAAGAATGATATAAAAACCTAAAAAAAAAAAACACAAACTAATGGACCCGCCCTTTTAAATGTCTGATCCCTGCCTTGTCTACAGTGGGTTCCTCCCTGTATGATTGCTGAACATTAGTACTGACAGACACTGAAATGTAATGATATTGTTTTGGATTACTTAAAATGCTTGTGCTGTCAAACGTCATCACAGTTATATGCTCTTACCTATGATTGGCCAGTTATGCCACAGGAATAAGAAAAACATACCACCACACAACAAAATGGAGCCATCATCACATCATCATCATCATCATCATCATACAGCAGATGTGCTTGTAACTACCTTTAGCTGTTGAAAATTCAGCCCATTCAAAAAAAAAAAGTTTCAGAGATACAGTATATGGCAGCCAGTCTGATGTTGCTTATTGAATTGCCACAGCGTCGCATTCAACGCTTAGACAATGAGTTGCTTTGTTGTAATTTTCCGTCTATCAGAGGTACAGAATCTCAGGAGAAGGCATACCGGTGTTTTATCTAAAACTTATTCAGCAGTATCGGGCATAAAATAAAATATAGTCACAGCTGAGAGAAACAATGTAAAATGATAAAAACAACTGCAACAAAAGTTAAAGAATACAGAAGGGACAGATATGGAAATATAACATTTTTAGATTGAAGGAGAAACATATATTATACTTGTGATTTGAGGCCACGATTGTGAATCACTAGAATTTTACTGTAAATGTATTCATACTATTATATCCAAGGTTTAACCAACCAAATACAGAAATGATTACATGATAAGAGCAACACAGCTGCTACATAAACAGAGTGTATGATCCTTGAAAGTCAAACCCTGAGAAGAATTTCACTTGTGAGCTAAAATGTATGAACTCTGTCCCTGCTCCTGAGGTTGGATTTGTCTTGTTTTAATATTACATGGTGGTCTAACCACAAGCATTTGAGTGTGATCAGTATAGCTGTATTCAAAACTGCACATTGCATACTACTGACAAATGCAGTATGTAATAAAGTGCATATTGCATACTGTATTCCTCAGTAGTATGTAGTATGAAAAAAACAGCAGTGAGTAGAATTGGAGCAAATATGATTAAAAAAAAGTTATTTTTATAAAACAGTAACTATATCCTGACAGTAGTGCATGAAACAGGTAATCTGGGGAAAAATCAAGTGCCTCTGTGATCTCCGCTGTCCTCCGGTGCTCCTAATGGCATCTTGTAGTGTACTGTTTAGCTGTAAAATGATAACGTTTCAGACCCGGCAGCTGTGTTGAGATCAGTTGAGGAAATACCAAGCACTGACCACCTGCCGGAGCAAACTTTCTCTTTCTCAACAGAAGCAGCTGTTGTCAAAAAAACACTGGAGTTTTGCCTCATTGCTTCTATACTCTTTGCCGTGACTACCCGGCTGGCGAGGTAGCGACTCCAGCAGGCGCTAGCTAGCTGTCACAGCAGTTTGTGGAGCTTCTAAACTCCGAAAACATTGGCGCAAATGTTCGATTTGCCATCTAATGTTGTAAAACTGCCAATATTCAAAATCTACAGAGTTGATTTCTCGCCACAGAATTTTTCAGAAGTGAATCTAGTGATGAAATAGCTATGAAAAATGTAAAAAACAAGCCGTTTTTGGCTGCTGTTGTTGTTGTGACCATAGCCTGTACCCAGCCTGTTCCAGCGCTTTGCATTGTGGGATATAGTAGGTGAGGTATACTGGTTCCGATGCATAGGCTACTGGAGATTTTTTCCAAATTAGTATGACATCCGGGTATTTTTGGTAAACTGGAGATTTTGCTTTTGTTCGCATACTACATACTACATGCTACATTTGGGCCAAATCAGTACGTACTACTTGTACAGTATACGGCTTCAAATACAGTGCTAGTCTTTTTGTATGCATGTACAGTGTGTGTGTTTGTATGCATGTTTGTTTACCTGTTACAGGTGCAGAATGAAACACTCAGATATTTCCAGTTGACATTTTTTGGTGGCTAAAATAAGACTGTAGCTCACAGGGAGATAAGTAACCCACTGTCACCACTTCAGATTTGTGCTGTAAATCATTTTGCCAGTGTTAGTCCGTGTCACTTTTATTAAATGCTATGTTTCTCAGTCCGTATTTTCCCTTCTCACAGGTTGACAAGTGATGCGTGTGAAGTGTGGTGAAACACGGTGGCCGTGCAGCATTAGAAATGCCACCGCTCTCAGTGCGACTGGGATGAGGGATGATTAGCTGTTAAAGCAGCCTGCCCATCTTCTCCTAATGGCATGTTTGCACTGACCTTCTCCTTGACCTGTTATTGTAAACCACCGACACAGAGGGAGGTGGCATTCAGCAGCAGAATCCGCTGTTTTCTCCCCCTGTACTGTTGTGTGTTCTCCTTCACACAACTCCAATTTCCTTCCACAGAGATAATGGGCTCTGTGAGTCAGGGCACATCCCACCCTCTCTCTTTCAGTCTATGTCTCTATATCTCTCTCGCTCTCTTCTTCTCGCTTCATTTCTATCTGTCACTGCTTATTCATATACCATTCATTTCTTTCTCTGGCCGTCTTTGTCTCTGATTCTTTCAGTGAAAATCATCTTACTCTGTTTACTGACATGAAGCATTACAACATAGATTGAAAGTATACAGCATAATGCTGTCAAGGTGTTCGCTAAGGATGTGTTGAAGTATGTATAAAGGCTGGCTCACACTAAAAGATGTTTTAAATCTTAATAGATTTTGAAAATGTGAGAGACCCCACACGCCGACGCACCGAGTCAAACCGAGTCAAGCTCAAGCCCCAAGGAAGAGCGCCAGGCTTTGAAGCAAATTTCCGTAGTGGCCAAACGGCGGTACTACAACTTCTGTGTCCCATCACATGATGCCATTGGGCCCAAAAATACTTTTTCCCATAGACTTACATTGGGAAAGAGACGTCTGTAAATCAGCGAATCATTTGTTTTTAGGTAAATCAACTTCCCAGTATGAACACTCTAATAGCCCTTATTTAAATCATTAGGTCCTAAAAGTTGTAAAATGCACTAATAGCTGAATCCATAGTTATTTTCCTTCCTCTGGTCATGTGAATGAGACCCAGACCGAGGCTGGACGGCGGGCTGGGAGGCGGAGTAAAAGGAAACGCTACTGCGCCTGCTCTATGGGCCCAATTGATGCGAAAGATCACCGGATGATTCAGGTACTTTATCACTCGGCAGTCGAGCCATTTTGGCTTCATGCGCCACTGAGCAACTCTGAACCGGAGCCCATCTCCAACGCTGTATCCAGTTCTCTTTATACATCCATGGTCAAGCCAAGCCAGCACATGTGTATTGAAAAAAAGAGCTTTAGTTTAGTGTGTTAGCATGCTAACATATGCAAACTAGCACTAAAGACAAAGTGCAGCTGAGGCTGATGGAATGTCATAAGCTTCCTCTGGGGAACATGAATATCAGAACCAAATTTCATGACCTCCCATCCAGTAGTTGTAGAGAGATTTCAGTCTGAACCAAAGTCGTGGATCACCTGTGAGACATATCGATCCCTAGAGCTGCAAGAACAAGTAAAAACGAGTATATGTCTGGACCGTGTATGGTCAGTCTGTGAATTTGTGCTTAAATTGTTACACAAATAGTCAGTGGTCATGTCTATAATGTTAAATCCAGCGGTACATGTACACCAGGTCCGGGGAGGACACTCTGGGAAGTGCTGCTCCACTCAACTGGCTGTTCAAGCGGTGATGTACCCTATCGTGGAATGCACGATGCAGTCACTCAATGACAGACTTTTGCGTTTGTAGGGCTGGCCCTCTGCGGTCCAGCCAAAAAAAAAACATATTCTGAATGCAGTGTTTTCATTAACAAATGCACACAAACTGTTCCAAGTTGCTGCGACCTGCCGTCATCCTGTTCTGCTACTTTTCCTCGAGTGACCCCGACACTGTAACAGCTGACCAACATTTATATTGACTACTACTTCACAGCTTCTCCCTCTCTGCGGTAATCTCCCCATCTTTCTCTTCCAATCACACTCTCCTTTCTCTTTGTTTTTGTTCTGCTCTGTCTCATTTTGTCATCCCCCTCTCCCCTCCTCCTCCTCTCCTCCCCATTATCTTCCTGGGTGACCCCAGAGGTCTGTGCGCTGAGCTAACTTGTCATGAATCATTTGGTCAGCGGCTACTGAACATCCCCTCTCTTCCTGTGTGTCTTGCTCTTGTGATCACCCTGCCTCTCTTTTCTCTCTCTCTATCCATCCATCTCTCTCTTGTTCTCCCCCCTATCATCTCTCCCCCATGCCCGCCCTCTGTATTTGTTTTCCTTTTTCTCTTTATGATGCCGTCTGTCTTGCTTTCCCCTTTATTTGTCTTGGTTTTGTCTCCGACTGCAGGGCTGAGATGTGCATCATTTACGACACCATAACACCAACGCCACAGGAACTATACCATAACCACATAACCACAATTCAGCCATAAAATAAAATCCTTTTTATAGCAGTAGGCTGGCTGGAGATTAGGGTGGAGAATCGTATCGAATAAGCAGCACAAAGTGATGATATCAGAAGGACCTTTTATTGGGCTGTTTGCTCAAGTTGCACATTAATCTGACCTGCACTCTGTGTCAGAGGAATCATTGTCGACAATCTAAAATGACAGTTAATGAAAGAAGCAAACAAGTCATTACCGGCCTATCTGACAGTCTGACATTTTCTCTTAGCATTGAGAAATATTCACAATGAGTGATGGGGAGCAGTTTGAATTCTTTAACCAACTGGGCCTTGGTTGTTTGTTTGGCATGCAATGCAATGCTGTGCTAAGTGCACTAAAACAAACATTTTCTCAATGCAATGCAATCCCATTAGGGATGCACCGATACTAATACCGGATCAGATATCGGGCCGATACTGACTCAAATAGCTGGATTGGGTATCGGTGACAAAGGGGCCGATCTATTCAATTCAGGTCTATGTTTATATACTATACATATTGTAGACAAGTATTTTAAATCCCGTTTAAGGTTTGACCAATTATTTGCTGCATTAAAAAGGTTTACGCTTGAATTGTAATTCCTAGTAATTTTGAAGGTTTTTACCAAGTTGCTGGTGCACGATTTATTGTTTTGATATTTAAGTACTTCAGTAAATGTATATGTATGTATTTATTTGTTACATTTTGTTTTACAAAGTTAAGAAAATAGTGTTTGAGAAAAGCCTACTGTCTTAAATAGCTGGATTTGGTATTGGTGACAATGGGGCTGATCTAATTAAGTTTTATGTTTACATAGTATTTTCATTATAGACAGGAATTTTAATTGTGTCATGTAAAGGTTTACACATGAATTGTAATTCCTGTTAATTTTGACGATTTTTTACCCAGTTGTTTGTGTACGATTTCTTATTTTAATGTTGCTTTACACATAAAAGAATGATCCCAGTTATCTGTTAGCTCCGTTATTGAGCCAAGAGCAGGACTGTGCTGCCCACCGGCTGCTAACAGTTAACTTTATTCTCCTCCTGATGATTGTCTGACGATCGTCCTCGGGGTGACAATATGCCGTTAGTGTCGAGCCCTGATGGCACCTATGGTGCCTGTGGTACTATAGAAAAACAAGTACCCTCAGGTTTTCAGAATTTTGGCATCGACTTGGTGCCTGATAAGTATTGGTTCTCGTGACATCCTTAGAGGAGGAGGTGAATGAGCAACAAATACATTCACCTTCACCGCCAATGAGTCCCATGTAATACTATCCTGTGAAAATGTTTTCTCTGTTTGTGAAAAATAGTTGTTTTGATTGCTTTAATTATCCATTAGGTCATATTTTACCTAGAGGTGTCACAATACCAGAAATGTAGTAGTCGATACCAACACCAGTGGAATTCAATGATTCTCAATACCAATTCGATACCACGGTAAAAAACAAAAGTAAAACAATAAATCCCATGTACTTCAACATCCAATCCTTTACTACTGTTTACATACTGGTTTTGTTAGGAAGTTAAACAGGTCATAATTCCCTCTCCGTTATCTATTTTATATTGCTGTGAAAACATCTCCTTCAAACAACTGGATTTATTCAAGTTTCTTGCCAAAAACTACATTTTACAAGATTATATTTGAACACATCATGACAACGTCAGAATTTACCTTCACCCAATACTAATTTTCACTGAATGGAGCCTGAACACATACATACAATGTAAGTCAATGTCGCCTTCCGAGTTGACAGCATCAGGACGAGGGCTAGTTAACGTTAGCTGTTAGCAGCCGGTAAGCATCATCCTGCCGATTTCAACACAGATTTGTTGTTTGCAATGTAGGAAAATCAGGGGAAAAATACGGTGCGTCCCCTGGTCGTGTCAAACAACAAACACATTTTGGACGCCGTTAGTCTCGAGCCCTGACGGTACCTACGTAAGGTAAGGTAGAAAAACAAGTCCCATCACGTTTTCAGAATTTTGGCATGGACTTGGTACCAAAGTATCCTTAATTTTACCTGTTAAACTTGATGAGCATGGGAGGCTTGTCCTCCCTTTTTACTTTCATTTTTTTACATTTAATTTTTTGTTCATTTCCCAGGTGGTGCTTTCAGACAGCGAGTGGTTGCTCACATCATTGCATCGCATAGTTTTCTGCTGCTTGTGAACATGCACAGCTCCTTGCCACTGCATGTGGAGTTTATGATGGTTCAACTTGCAGCCACGGCTTGCTGTGTGTCAGTGGAAACCACAGAAACTACAGTGAGGGAAACGATACACAAGCTGGTTTTAAAGTATCTGATTCCCTTGAATGATTCACCTCTTCATCAGCAGGCAGATCAATGAAGAGAAACTGTCCTGGAAACTGTATTCAAAGTCTAATCATCCCAACTGGGACAATAAACAGCATTTATGATACTAGTTAGCAAAATTTGCAATATTAATCATGTCTTACCGCTTAAAAACTTCCTGTGGTGTACAGGCTGGTGAGATCGGAGGAAGCTGGGCAGCCAAATGCACCCTGCAGCCGCAGTGGCAACCGCTCACTGACTGAAAGCACCCTAAAGCTTAATGTATAGCAATCATAAAAACATAATAAACAGTACATGCCATTACAAGACACACTCCTGACCTATAAAACAAAAGCTGTGTAGTACAGGAGGCGTTAGGGGAGAGATATAGTATTAGCTTAATTTGAAAATAATGTGTATTTTCTCGACCTCAGCATGCATTCAGCAGATCTCCAAGGTTGCAGGTGCACTGAGGTGCCCTCACGCAAGGCCCTTATCCCCCAACTGCCCTGGAGCAAACAGGTCAGACATGACCGTATACTGGGCAGCTTCCAGGTGTGAATCTGTGTGACAGTGAAGCAAAAAAACAGCATTGCTCTCAGTGAAACTAGCATGGGTCCAAAAAAGATTTAAAAAAATCATACAAATTGTATATATGAGGAAGTATAATCAATCAGCTGAGTTGTCAGCACTGACCCTGTCCCAATTCAGCGGCGAGTCCACCTCTGACTGGTGAGGTGTTTGTCATGGTCACTGCACCTGTCAGTGCAGCAGTTTCTCTGTGGCGACACGTGCACACTGTCTGCTGCCACTGATGTGTACTGCTGTGGACTCGTCCTCAAACAAGTTTCCATGGCACTTCGACAAGGTAGTTTGTACAGATGGTCCGATACCATTTTTTCCTTCCCGATATCAATTGTAATATCTGAACTTGCGTATCGGCTGATACCAATTTCCGAATCTTCACTGTAGCTTAAACACTGAGCCTGCTATAACCTCCAAGAGGTCGATAGGGTTAATGCGTTAAAGAATATAGTGCAGGGCTCTAGACTGCGACCAAAATGATCGCATATGCAACCTTTTTTTGGGAGTGTGCGAGTTAAATTTTTACCTAGTCGCATTTGTGCGAGTGCATGATCATTACTATTTTAGTAACACGGTAAGAGCGTTGGATATTGCAGATGAAAGCAGTCCTTTTTGCTCCTCACTGGCGCAGTGGCACTAAGTGGCATTAAAACGAATTTGCATTAACGTGTTATCGCATTAACTTTGACAGCCCTAGTATATTTTTATTTCTAAAGAGAAAGTAGTTAAACTTCTAGCTAACCTCTGTACCCTTCTCCGTCTTAGGTCTGGTAGTTACGAGCTATGCTCCATCATGTGGTTGCTGTTTAATGTACACCAGGTTTTGACAGATGTGGGGAAAACTGCATTTTCATACTGTGCACCTTGAGCATGGAATAATCTACAAAAATATCTAAAATTAGAAACATTTATTTATATCCATTATTGAATTTAATGGCAACATAAAGAATGTGGTCATGGAGGCATGTGCTTGTTTTTCTTGAGAGGCCACCGTGTTAAACAGCTGATCTTCTACATCATGTTGTATTTGAATGTATTGTGATTTTGTACTGCTGCTACCTCAGCTAGGTCTCTCTTGTGAAAGATATTTTTGATCTGAATGGGACTTCCTGGTAAAGTAAAATAAACAAATGTAACCGGATGTTTGCAGAATGCAGAGTGCAGAGCTTAGTGCAAAAAAACACATGTCGACCAAAACCACCTTCCTCTTGTTAAATTGCAATCTGACGTGGGTGGGTGCAAAAACTAGTCTCCAACAATCAGTTACACAACAGTTGTATGTGCAGGCCGTGGTGGAACTGTCTCTAATTTACAGAATAAGCCACTGCATACAGTTTTCTGCTGCTTATCACACACAGGCGTGTCAGCACGCACACATGCACACACATGCCTCTGCTCAATCAGACCAAGGCAGATCCAGGGATTTAAGGGGACCACCAAGATGCTACCTACCTCACACATACAGACAATGGAGGACCACCACAGTGTGAGCAGGTGGAGGGCTTTGCCAGATGGCAGCTCTTCTGTTCCACTGTTATGCTCAGAGAGACGCATACACACACACACACACACACACATAGCCCTACCTTCACACACAGATACGTCCAGAAACCCACGTTTGTTCAGTGGCAGCACAAATCCCACACACACCAGCACACACACACGCACAAACACACGCACACAAACACACACACACACAAACTTTTAATACTCAACGTGGGAGTGGGCAAATATGCTTGCTTTATGCAAATGTATGTATATATTAATTATTGGAAACCAATTAAAAACACAAAAGAATGACAAATATTGTCCAGAAACACTCACAGGTACTGCATTTGGTATAAAATTATGCTCAAATCATAACATGGTAAACTGCAGCCCAACAGACAACAACAGCTGTCAGTGTGTCAGTGTGCTGACTTGACTATGACTTGCCCCAAACTGCATGTGTTAATGCATTAAAGAAATTAGTGGCGTAAAATGAATTTGCGTTAACGCGTTATTATCGCATTATTATCGTTGTTATTGCGTTATCATCGCCTTATCGCATTAACTTTGACAGCCCTATTTTCAGCATTGTGTAGTTTTTTTAAATACAGTATGTGTGACGTTTTTTTTTTTAATTTTAGAACCTAGAGGAGCTTCTCAATAGCTTCTCTCGAGTGTTAATGTGTGTAAGTACTGTATACGATGGCTGCAGACTGCTACAAGTATTCACAGATGAAGAATTGTTCCAATGTAACAACCTTGGCATAGTTGAGAACAGCTGAAGTGTAAAGTACAGCAGGAATGATAAATTGCCAAAGAGGCATAAATGACAAATGTGAAAAAATCAGTTTGACAAATAGCCTTGGCAGCTTATGTTATTGTCAGCTCGGTGTGTGTGTGTGTGTGTGTGTGTGTGTGTGTGTGTGTGTGTGTGTGCGTGCGTGTGCGTGTATGTGTGTGTGTGTAATGGAGAGAGAGAGGTTGGTTATGGAGTGCAGTGTGTAGAAGTGGTAGCTGAGGACGTTTGATTGCAGTTGGAAGGAATTGAATACGCCATTAATTACCGTAATACCCATTACCAATATCCCAGACATATATAACATTATATGTTATAATATTTGATGTGAGAAGTGTGTAACAAGAGCTACTTGTGAGGAAAAGAAGCCGGAGAATAGACAGCAGTCTTGTGGTTGAGCTGCACTGACAGCAAAATGCTTAAATACCAAAACAAATGTGGAGTCAGTAGAACTTGTAGCAGTTGTGTCATGGGCTGCAAACAGAATATGTAGCAAGCCGAGATAGAAAGCAGTTCTACGTTGTGGTCTGTAGTGTGTTCAGAGAGAGCTGTAGGCTGCATAAGATGTTGGTGAACAAAACTGACAGCTGGCGATAGTTCTTTGGTTCTTTTGTGATTTGCTGCACTCTTCAAGTTCATAAGAATCCCTTTTAGCATTGTTGAAGGTGGAGGTCTTCACAGGTACAAAAATGTTGGACCCGATCTGCAGCCTGGTCTCACTCCCAGGGCGTCAAATACCGACGCTTGGGCAGTGGCTCGTGACGTCTTGATACTGATGCACAAGGCACGCTTTACAGCCAGACTGACCTCCCGTGTGAGCAGCGCGTGTGTGTCGCAGAACCTGTTGCTTTTTATTTTTGCGTCCATGTTAACAGATTTATGTTTATGTTTTTTGTTTCACCCATATAAAAAGACAATAAAATGCAATGCACATGAAAGGAATGTACAATACATGTTAGGGTGTGGTAGAAACCATTAAATGGCTTATATAAAAAAGTTATTTTTAAATCAACACTTCCTGCTTCTGTTTCAAAATAAAAGCCCTCTAGCATTTTTTCTGTGGACAGAATTCCTTCATTTGTTAACACAAGGCTTTTATTCTGAAATATTTGCATGACATTGTTGTAGAACATGCAGTGACTTGCACGGCTCCATGAATAAATAAAGTACCGGGTTTTAATTGTGGATTATAACTATTATTTAGAAATGAGCACACACTTCTTAACCTTTTCCGTCTAAAATAAATATAAATTACATTTATAATGAAATGGAATGGCCATTATGCAAGGCAAACTCTATGTAAAAATAGAGAGCTGGCTGCAGCTCAGTAGCAGAGACGCTGCCAGTGTGGATGCCACACTCGTGAGATACGCAATAGTTCAGCGAGGCAGCTGCCACGCGCTGCTGACGTACCCAGTCTGGCCCAGGCGTCAGTGTCTCTGAGGCGCACCGGGCTTTCGAGTAACTCCAATTTAAACCCATCCTCGTCATTATTAGATGCTCAGAACAACTGATGTAGTATAAAGAGAGAGAAGTCCTCTAAGGGCGGATGTAAGGGGAGGTGGATGGGACAAATAAACACAGGACTTTTACTCTGGATTGGCGTCCGTGTCCCGTGTGAAACCAAAAGGTGAGTGGTTTTTACTGACGCTTGGGGTAGAAAAACCTTCAGCTACCTACCACACTTTAAAATTACTCTTAAAATACTAATTCAGACATATCAAGTAGAGTTCAATGCTATAAAGATTAACTGTAAAATCAAAACGGTACAAGTAAATGGAACTGGTCCATAGAGCAGATTGCCCCCAGAGTAAAAAGACATGCATTTATACAGTCAATGTACATTCAATACCTCCCCAAACCTGTTTGTCTCTGTTCCATAAACTATTTGTTTCACCAGCCTGTTTCCCATAACCATATTTGAGATGTTTTTCAACACATAACGGTATCACTAAGTTTTGTTTCTTGGTCCATCCTCCCATGCATTTTCCCACGGCTTCAGCTCATTCAAAACAATACCTTTGTCTACCAACACCCTTCTAATTTCTAAACCCTCCTTTGTTAGCTGCATGCACCTGGCCTTTCCTATCTCTTGTGGGAACGAGAAGATACAAACTTCTCTCCGCCACAAAGAGACAAAATGAGACAGAATCTAATAATTTCACTGTAAGACAAGAGTGTATCATAGCCACAGAAATCACCCCATCCTGTTGGTTGACCTTCACACACAGAGCAATAGGACAGGTCAGTGCTCTGAAGCTGGGCATACACTGTACGATTTTAGAAATGTTGTGTAAATAGGGTGTGTCCCCAGGATGCGTTGATAGTGAGACTGCGTCCCAAACACATTTTCTACGTGTACTTTGACTTTTTAGTTTGGCACATGTCCCATCCGCTTACATGGAGGGGGCGGGATTTATGACCTATACTGCAGCCAGCCACCAGGGGGCGATCACGTTTTGGCTTCACTTTTGGGGAGAAGTTATGTCATCCATCTTTATACACAGTCTATCGCTTGAACACATCATAATGCAACTCAATGCAACCTCCGTTAACATTAGCTGTTAGCTCCGTTATTTAGCCAAGAGCAGGACTGTGCTGCCCATCGGCTGCTAACAGCTAACTTTACTCTCCTACTGTCGACACAATGTGCCATTATCAGGGAAATTTTCTATCGTACCCAGGCCGACGGGATGACATTATTCTTGGGCCCTGACGGTAGCTATGGTACTAGCGGTACTGTAGAAAAATGAGTACCGTCATGTTTTCAGAACTTTGGCAACGACTTGGTACCAAAGTATCGGTTCTTGTGACATCCCTACTATAAACCAGTCTAAAATATCTTTGTGAAACCGACCCCAGGTCCAACTTGTGCCCTGGTAGAAGACATCTAGTTGTAGCATTAGCTAGAAAAGCTACAGCAGTAGAGCCTTCAGACAACAACACAACCTCATCTTGTCCCTGTGGTTTCAGTGCAGAAATCTCCTCAGCAATCGTGCTGTTAGTTGTTCATCTCAATCACCAACATTTGGCACCCCCGGCTGGTATTTACTGGTCATATTATGCTTTCACCATGTAGAATCTCTAATGCTTTTTGGCAGTTATTTAAAAAATGTGTGTTTTCTTGTTTGCCAGGGGAGTGCTACCATTACAGCTATTGTGGCTGTGGGAATGTGATCTAAAATGCAAGCAGAAGCAGCAGGCCATTTCTTCATTTACGCAGAGCCGTGTGAATTTATGCCGTATTTATCTGTTTATGTGTGGAGAGGGAGGGCGGATGGAGAGAAGCGTAGGAAAGAGAGATGGAGATTAGGGAAGAGAAAGAGAAAAGGCAATATTTCCTTTTATTTTAGGGTCCAAATGTTCCAACAGTTCCAGAGAACCAAGAAAATCACCTGGGCCTGATAGGATGGACATCATTTCTAGTTTTACGAGCAAGAGATTTATCGGTTAGGTTTTAAAGTTGAAGCTAAAGAAATTAAATTAAGTCTGTATAAAGCTCTCACACGTGTAATAAAAAAGGAATGTGTGTATTTATGAGTATCTGTGCATGTATTGCTGCGTGCCTGTGTGCATTTGTCAGATGGACAAAGCATAAGGGCAATAAAATAAAACTGACCAAGCGCGTTCCCTGGCACTTAGCTGTGACGAGCAAACGGTCGCCATAGTGTGCCTCATTATGAATGCTGATGCACGGCTAGAGGCTAAGTGTTAGGCCAGGAGGGCTGTAATGTTGAATCAGACTGTATAAGTGGCATTTTATTATCATACAGCCTCAAATACAAGCCTTTCTACAGACATTTAAAGTGCTTTTAGTGCACTGGGCATGCTCCAGAGTCATATGGGGTTAGCTCGGTTCAGCCACAGAGGAGCAAAGCACAAGACAAATGACATTTTTATTGCAATGGCATTCAAATTAAACCCGAGACTTAAACAAGACAGTAATTATGTGCGGACCTCATTTGATTCGAGAGTTACCTCTCAATCCCTGACTTAAAAATCCCTGCGGTGCTACATAGGAGTATACAAGGCATTTTGTCAATTTCAGGAACAGCAGCAAAACCTACAGTTTACACTAAAATATTTATTCGAAATCAGCCTGCATAGATTTTGCTGCTGCCTGCGCTCCACATAAGGAGCTGCAGTTCATCGAGAGGAAAATAAATATATTACACGGCGGCCAAAAACCAACTACATCTGAAATTAGAGTTTGGTTCCCAGGGGATTGGTTTCATCATCGTCAGCATGCAGCGGGAAATTTCCTTCACAAATTAGAGACACAGCAGATTTGCACAGGAATGAAATCACACTATGATCTTCCATCAGTTAGTACAAATGACACACAGGTAATATCAGGCCTGTGCAGATGAGGCCTTATTCAATAAATGAAATCAAATAGAACAGTAATAAAATGTATTGTTTTGCTGTTTCTGATGTAAATTGAGTTCAAAGTTTCATAAAAGCCAGTGGAATATTCCTCATTTGGCACTGCGTTCATACGTGTTTCTAAATGGCTTTGAATGTCCATGATCCCCTCGGGATGGATTGTGATCAGGTCAACATTTTAACTTCTCCAAAACTTTGCTTTATGACCATACTGTATACCTGCAATAGTAGTGCCTTTCCCATCCGCCTCAGCTGTTGTTAATATTTGTGCTAATTAGTATGGATGGGAAAAAAAATATATTCACCTACTGTTTGTATCGTGAGTTTTTAATTTTCAATTTTGAAATAGATTTTTTAATGCCAGAATCGATATAATTGCTTCATTTGAGTCAATGCGGAGGTAGAAGGAAGTTCTATTTGACATTTACATTTTACATTTTATTACTGTTCTATTTGATTTAATTTATTGAATAAGGCCTCATCTGCACAGGCCTGATATTACCTGTGTGTCATTTGTACTAACTGATGGGAGATCATGGTGTGATTTCATTCCTGTGCAAATCTGCCGTGTCTCTAATTTGTGAAGGAAATTCCCCGCTGCATGCTGACGATGATGAAACCAATCCCCTGGGAACCAAACTCTAATTTCAGATGTAGTTGGTTTTTGGCTGCCGTGTAATATATTTATTTTCCTCTGGATGAACTGCGTCTCCTTATATTGTTGTAGTCTTAGTAATGTGATGTCATATCTCTTCCATATTCGTCACCAAAACAAACCGCAGGGAGCCGAAACAAGAAAGTAGAAAACGGCGAAGGGGTCCACGTGGATACGACCTGCACCCTCACATTTTAAATCCAACATGGTAAACAATACACATACAGTAAAGTATGGAAACACTTTGGGTTTCACACATTGACAGGAAAAGCAGAGCTAGACATCATGGCTAAAGCTGCAAGCTAACTCTGTCATGGACAGTTAACGTTATCGTATTACGGTAACGTGCGGTCAAGCCGGTCGTCACTCTCATCTCCGTGGTCAAATCGCCCGACGCTACGACTGTAAAGCACCCATATACTGACATTAATGTTAAATGCATTCAAACGGCCCCGATGGAGCTGACCATGGATCTCTAAAGAGAACGGAGCTGACGGGAGAGCTAGCAACGGACTTGGTGAAGTTAGTGGAAGTATACACGTGTGACTACGTTCGGTTTTCAAAATAAGGTGTTAACAAAGGGAACTGTATGTACAAAATACATATATGGAAATAAGTCTGATTGGATTATATTCACAAGAAGTATAAAACATTACATGTCCCTTATAAATTAAAAAGAAAATACCACTAACTTGTGAGGTAAATGTCTTTATTATTTGATTTTTGGGTTGCTGGAAAAAAAATGTAATAAATAATTCCTGACAATGACTGATATATTTGACCTCATGATATCTCTGACTACATACATGCTGAAAAACAAACATTTTTTACCGTATCAATTAAGATATTTTGAAAAAATTGTAAAAGTCTCTAGAAGTGTGTGATTTAACTTTTTCCAATGGTCTAGTGTTGAAAAGGTTAACAATATCACAATAAGTCTTAATACATATTGAATCGGCACCCATGTAATAGTGTCGAATCGGGAGACAGGCGTATCGTCCCAGCCCTAATAAAATGCAACTAAAGGGTTGTTATCTATCTCTGGGCAGAAGTATGCACCCACAATATACACCACCACAACAACAGCTTTACTATTCAATGTCAAATATATATTTGTTTCATTCATTTCCCTTCCTTCCTTTATTCCTTTGTTTGGATGTTCTTTTTCTCTCTTCATCATAGATGAGCTGCGGTATTCAGTGTCAGCATGTTGGTTTCCAACTGTTGCATTAAACAGTGAGTGTAGCACTGACCACACCAGAACAACACGTCATGCCGCCAGTGTAATAAAGCCCAGACCAAACTCATTACTTGTTTCAGTGCATTTTCTCATCCCTCTCTACAAATCTCCACCCACGAGGGCGTGACCTGACATTATTACTATTGTGTCCTGCTAATTCCCTCCCTTTCTCACTCACTTCAGTCCTTCACTTTCCCATTCTCTGTCTCGCACCCGCTCACCTTTCCTATCTCTCTCCACTTCTGTTTCTGTCATCTCCGTCTATCTCGCTCCCTCATTCTTTCTCCGTCCTCACAGACTCTATTTCCTGTGGTCTTTCGCGGGTCACTTCCCTCATTCTCTTTACGGGTCACATGGCTTTGCCTCAGCCAGCCGGGAAAGAAAAAACAAAAAAAAAGAGAAAACATTGGATCCTGGCAGTTTCTTTAATTAGTTGGTACCAGTCTGCGCCGCCCTCTCAATCACCCCCACTAGCACCACTGTCTTTCTCTAGTCATGTGAACTGAACATCTGGGGGAGAGGTTTTTACAGCCCCACAACTCTGTAATTCTTTAACAAAACTGGAAGCCGCCAGAGTGATTGGGTTTGATGAGCTGTGAAAAAAGAGAGAGGTGGGGAGACTCGGAGGGAAGGAGACTGAGTCAGAGATGTGGGCTAAGTCTAATTTGTCTTTTAGGATGGTCAGAATGTGAGACATAAAAAAGGGGAAAGTTACAGGAATGGAGAGGGAAAGTTTTTCTATGTACAGTATATGACCGAGTGGGTGAGAGACAGACAGGAGAGATTGTCTGCTATGTTCAACATAGGGGTGTCATGATATCAGATTTACACTGTATGATTATCATGACCAAAATAATTCACGATAATGATATTATCGTGATATCTATAGACAATCTGAAAAAAAAGTCTGAGTAATATAATCTGTAACCATAACTTTACAAAAGCGCGATTTAACCCTCTGACTCCTGACTGACTTTACAGAGGCTCTTGTATGCTAGAGTGAAGCTATAGATATCAGGTGAAACTACAAAACCTAAGGAGTCCATTGGTACCAACCATGTCATGCTAACATGCCGGGAAGGAAGTTAAATAATACTCAACACGTGCAAAATTTTGGCGAGGAAAAACTGGCATGGCCATTTTCAAAGGGGTCCCTTGACCTTTGACCTCAAGATATGTGAATGAAAATGGGTTCTATGGGTACCCACGAGTCTCCCCCTTACAGACATGCCCACTTTATGATAATCACATGCAGTTTGGGTCAAGTCATAGTCAAGTCAGCACACTGACACACTGACAGCTGTTGTTGCCTGTTGGGCTTGAATTTGCCATGTTATGATTTGAGCATATTTGTTATGCTAAATGCAGTACCTGTGAGGGTTTCTGGACAATATGTGTCATTGTTTTGTGTTGTTAATTGATTTCCAATAATAACTACATACTTACATTTGCATAAAGCAGCATATTTGTCCACTCCCATGTTGATAAGAGTATCAAATACTTGACAAATCTCCCTTTAAGGTACATTTTGAACAGATAAAAAATGTGTAATTAATTTGCAATTAAATATTTGAATCGATTGACAGCCCTAAAAAAAAAATATATATATATATCCTGTTTTATGTTTACACTGTTATGCAAGAGCTTTCACCAGTATCTTCACAGTGCAGCTGGATTGTGCTTTCAGCTCAGAATGAGTTGATGTAGTATCTGGTTCACTGACCTCCACCCAGAATTTCACAGCTGAGGTTTGTACGGCTGCTCCCCCTGATGGTGGTGCAGTAACAGCAGAGGTCATTTATTTCTCATGCACAACATGCATGAACAAAATCTCGCTTGATATTTGAGCAATGACGGCTTTGTTCAGACGCATGTTCTGTATCATTAATAGATTATAAATGGATTCTTCCGGTGTTCCACTTATTTTCATCCACAATTGGGCCTCAGTGATGTTTCATTGTCCTCTCTTGTTGACTATCTGCTAACTGGTTCTTTGGTTGATTCAGCTGTTGCTGTTTCCTGTCATGGCAACCAAATGTCAGCGAGTTGCTAATAATATCATTGACCTTACTAGCTCTGGCTCTATTTGCAGAGCTGTAAGCAAGGGCTAATTTCTCCAAACTGAGAGAGCGACTGGGTCTATGATGGAGGATTTCGAGGTTGAATTAAGAAGTTAATTGAACCCTTTAATGTCCTCATTAAGAGAAAAAAAAATGGAAATGCTCTCTCTTTGCATTTTCTTATATCAATGTTTTTATTTATTTTTTTTTTTTTTAAATATAGGCCTCTACAGTGCTTGAAGTGGAAACAAAATAAGTGCCAGTACTCTTTTATTCACATGTTGGCATGTGTATTGGCCGGTATCTTATTCCTATTTATTAATTGTTTCTTTAAGCATTTCAGTCATAATCAGTTGTGGTTTTATTACTATATTATTAGACTTGGGCTATGCATCTTTTATAGTAGGTTTATAATACTCCGATAATATTCCAACTAGAACATTATCGGGTTAAGGTGGTGTGTTTAGTGTTAATAGTTAAAGTGCTTTCCTGTGTTATTTGTAGCCTATAGAAGGGTTTCACTCAGGTCCCAGTCAGGATGCTCCTACATATTATGCAGCAGGATGAAGAGAATAAAATATACTAAGATATATTGAGTTTGAGGGTCCTCCTCCAGTCCCATGGGTCTGATTGCCATTCATTATGTCGAGGAAAATAACTCTGCATTCATTAGTTAATTTTACAACTTTTAGGACATAATGATTTAAATGATGGCTATTTAAGTGTTTGTACTGGGAAGTTGATTTACCTAAAAAAAAAAATGATCCTCTGATTTACAGGTGTCTCTCTATACTGTACATACATGGCCACAGGCTCATTGGCGTTTTCAGTCCAAAATGGCAGCAGCGCTACTGCATCTCCATCTAGCGTTTTTTGTCAAAAAAGCAGCAGAGTTTTGTCTCTTCACCTCTATATTCTTTGGTGGGGAACGTCATTTTTAGGAGACAGGGCTGGGCAAGCAGCAGCCGTGATTATTTGGGCAGGGTTAAACAGAATATCAGGTGAATAAATGAAATAAAAGCTTTCCAGGAACTTTGTACTTGCATTGATTTGAGTGTCTTTGCAGCCTCCTTGGTAAAGCTGAGGACCAGCTACTTGGATCCACATTACTGAATGTTGTCAACACTGCAAACTGCTCAAAGCTCGTGGCCCAGTGGTATTGAAAACATGAAACAGCCATGCCAAATGTTTCCCACAGCTCAGCACTGCCAAATTCGCTGTCACTGTTGAATTGTTTGCTTTTGAAATACTCTCCATTTTCAATTTACCGTTAAAATGTTTTTTGATTGCTTATTATTAGCATAATAATACAAGATTAAGGCTGAATGAATTACAAGTCTGACAGCAGAGGCGTCTGAGGGAGGAAAGAGCAGATATGGCTTTAATTTGTGAGACGCCAACCGAAAGGATAGCAGGGCTTAGGGATGCACAATGCCCTGTGTTTGTGCACAACTCATTTCATGCATAATGTAGCCTGTTACATCAATTAAAAATAAACAGGTTGTTCAAAGCAAAAACATATCAGACTATCACTCTGTTAACAAATGTGTCTGTTTTTTTTTCCTTCTGCGCTGTTCATTAAGCCGTTGGAGGGAAGAGAGCTCATTATCGGGATGTTTACCTGTTAGCTGCACGCTGAATGTGCAGCCAAAGTGCATTGTGTCATTTTCCAAAATGAAAACAGAAAATTGGAGACACTCAATGCTGCTGAACATATCATGTTTCAATTAGCAACTCTGCAGATTCCACGTGGTGCAAAACAATCTGTGACAGCCTTCTTACTGTTTACTGTGTCTGTTGGTTGCCTAATTATACATTACTAAAACTGTAGCTGCTACAGGAATGAGTCCTAAAACCCGGAAATGACTTAGCATTTTAGCACTTCTGGTTCCCTCATCTGGAAGTCGATGTTTTTTTGGAATGGTTTTTTTTTGTAGGGGTGTAACGAATCATCTACTACATCAATATATCGATTTATATTCCTACGATCCAACTACATCAATAGGTACTCGGCAAGTTGTCCTTCTTGGGGGACGTATATTGATCTAAAATCGATTTGCAAGGTAAATAATCTGTTGTATCGATACTAAGAATTTGCACCTTGTAGAAATGTTACACGTTACTCCGGTTCACTCTACCTGTGTATGACGTCATCGACATGCGCCAGCAGAGCCGATCTCAGAAAGACGACAACAAAAAGAAGCCGGCTGATGGCGAGGAAGAACCAGACTAGCGAGAGATTTTCGTGCCGTGTTTGAGGTCCAGCGTGTCTAATGTTAGCTTTTTACTTATGCCGATTGAGTTCAAGCTTCAAAAATCTTAAAAGGGATGTTTATGTGTGCAGATTATTTTACGGAACAAAACCTGTAAGTATCATCAGCGTGTGTTTGCCACAGATTTTATTTTCTGCAATAATCCAAAACCCAATGGAAAAATCCCATTGGGTTTTTGTCGAGGGAACCCGGGCGATGCTAACTTCCTGGTTGGCCTACAAAAATACGTCATCCCTGGATCACTCTGAATAAAAACATATGTAAATACATTCTCATAGGATTATAAGATACTTAACAAGACATCATTATGTTGTACATTTTAGTGCAAACTATGATATTAATAAGCAACAAGGTGCAGGTCTCTTTTTCCATCCATCAACTCGCGTATCCTTTATGTGATCTGACAAAAGATTACACAATTTCCAATACAAAGAGCATCAAAAATCAAAATGACACTCATTTTACATTTCTCTCAGATCACTCACTCTACAAATTTGACTTTGTTCTTCCAAAGCAGCACACCGACCTTTCACGTTTCTAAGTGAAAAGGCAGTTTATGCGCTCTAATCTAAGCAGAAATCAACCATTTTTTCTTTGATTGATTATAAAGTATTATTTTCAGTAAAGTAATCATATTTGATTTCACAGTCAGTACGCAGCTTTGCTGCAGGTTTCCTTTGCCCCGTCAGGTTCAACCTTAGGAACCACATTCTTCCTTAGAGATATAAAATAATTTCTCTCCAGATTAAACCCATATTTACAAGATTGATCTTGCAAGCTCCATATTCAGGGTCCATTGTGTTGTTTATCCCACTTAAATATTCCTTTGGCTTGTCTGTTGTCATCCATGTGATTGTTATAAGAAGTCTCGTTCTGAAACCTGGCAAGGTGACATTTTGCCGGAAGACAACGGTGGTATAGTGGAATACATCCATGGTGGAAACGTGAGAGCCAGCCGGACAGAGTTTGTTGTGTTGGAGTACAGAAAACGTAGCTTAGTGTTATCTAGATGATTTCCACAATATGGATGAGGTCTTTGAATTTGATGGCCTCCCGTATTTTTATTTGAGCCAGAGTATACGGATATTCAGAATTCACAATAAGGCTTTTCCTTGAGCGGGACTTGGATACAATAACAGACAGTCTGGATCAAGCAAAAGGTAATAAAAATGTTTTATTTCTCTGTAGAGTCCTTTCCATGATGTTGTCAATACATTGGCGGAAACCTTGCTGTCTTGCTGAAGTATCTGCGGCAGGTAAGTCTTATTGGCGATCTAATGTATTCACCATTTCCTTGAAACTGGCTTTTTCAGCTGTATGGATGGAAACCATTTATTTTACAATGTACCTGGTAACTGCCTCCATACAGTTTCGCCACCACTGACTGTCAACGTTTATATGTTGTTGCCTTTGCGAAAAGCCCCGATGATTGAGGGTTGATTGCTTACTGTGGTAGGAGTTTTGGTCCGGCTGCTCTTCGTGGATGGAGTCGGTGGCAGATTTGCGTATTCTGTTGGATAGTGAGTTTTAACATGGGAGCGGAGATTTGTGGTGTTTCCATCTCCAGTCCCGAATTGTTTATCGCACAGCTTACAAATCACTTTGTTCACGTTCTCTGTTTCTCCTTTTTCGTTTGGTTTAAAACCAAAGAATCGCCAAATGGGCGCATTTGCATTCTTTTTGCTAAGGAATGCGGACATCTTTCCTTCTGGAGTTAGGACTACATGGGTAATTACGTAGGCTACATCGTCAGAGGTATGCTACATGCATAACAGGTGTTGGACATGTGAGGACCATTATCGTCGTCAGGGTCTGAAATTGCCTGCCACTGTGGCAGTTACATTTCAACACATCATGATAATGTTGTAATTTACCTTCGCCCAATTGTCATTTTTACTGAGCAGAGCTTGAAAGCCTCATAATTGTAACTCAATGGCACCTCCGTTAACGCTAGTAGCTCCGCTATTTATCAAAGCAGGACTGTGCTGCCCACCGGCATCTACAGGTAACGTTCCTAACTCTCCTCCGTTTGATTACAACACAGATTTGTTGTTCAGTGTCGCAAAATCAGGGGAAAAATAGGGTGCACCCCTCAGGTTTAGTAGTAATAGCAGCGCCATGCTGTTGAGTCTTTTTGTTTCTCTCTGCCGTGGCTCCGTTCCCAAACAAACTGAAACATGATACGGCGTGCGTATGCATCACTGTGCATGTGTAACTGTTGGAAAGCATCAATAATAGGAATCGATAGTCACGGAGGCACGAGATGCCATGGAATCGAACAACTAGGAACCAACGGGAACTGATTCTGTATTCCCATCCCTAGCGTTTTCCCTGTCTGCCAAAGTGGCGGATGGCCTGATGATTTTATCCGCCACTGCAAAGAATTTACCTGCATATGGCGGGTGATAATTTCATACCCTGATCGTGGCCAACCAATATCGTGTTGAATGATCATCTCATCAGATAGCTCAAGCCTACCCACAAAGCAAACTCTCATTCCTTTATTGTTTTGGTCATAAACACAAGATTCAACGTTTTCTGTTGAATGTATGCTCCAAAAGGGTTTTAAAATAGACCAAGTTGTGTTTCAATACACAAACAACAGGGTGGCAATTTAGTGGAGAAATAAAAATAACTAAATTACAGCCACAGAGTGGCTGCCGTTGTGAAGGGCCAACCGCTATTATGTCAAAGATCAGCAACTGACTCATTTACATGCAAATGTGATGGATTATTACTTTAACCCTAAACCCAAGCTCCAGTCCTCACCAAACTGCTTCAAGGGGAGGATGGACTGGCACAAATGCCCTCTTGTTTGGTTCACATAAAACTCTTCTGGCCCTCAGAAGGATAGTAAGATAGGAAGAGACATGGATAGAGAGGCAGAGACACTTCTGGCACACAAACCCATTGTCACAAAGCGAGGTGTAGCCAGAGGGTTGGTTGGAGCAGACTTGAACAGCTCTGAGCACAAACCATAGAAACATCTGTTATGGCTGGCACTGCCGTCTCTCTGTGTCTCTCCCTCTTTGTCTCTCTGTTTTCCTCATATCCTTGTCTTCCAACGCTTATTCACTGATACATAAAGTCCCTCTCTCCGCAGTCTCTCTACGCTCTCTTTACCTACCTACCTCTTTTCTTCTCTCTTGCCCTCTTATCTTTTTGTTTTTGTAAGGCGATGCAACAATTTCTGCATACCAGTTTCTCAGCCACTTAAAACAAATTGGGCTATTTTAATTGATCTAATTAATTAAACTAATATCTGACACGGTGACAGCAACACAGCAGCTCCTCATCTAACCTTGTTCTGTACCCAGCCTGGATTCAGACCCCTGAATTACCGCCCACATATCCAATTCAGAAAGACCTGGTGTTAGGCACATGTGCTTATTGACAGCTGTTTCCTGATTGGATAAACAACCGAGCAGATCAGAGCTGCGTGGGTAGGAATAAGAAAAGGGTTTTAACTTCCTGTGCCAGAGGCAGAAAAAATGGGGACAAGGGTAGATGAGACACAGTTACAGGTTGTGTCTGCACGATATGAGGATAATCTGCGATGTGCGATATCATTGTTCAATATTGCAATGACGATATGACGGATTATAATTAAATATTTTAAATACAACTAGGCTAAATGTTGTTTCTAGAGCAGCAACAGTAATGTTTACAACAGCAAAGTCATCATATAAACCCATTCATGTCTCACTGGAATGGAGTGAAGTTTATAAAGAATGAAGGACACAGACATCAGTCAGAATCAGTCATTCCTCCTGTCCTCTGTCCTCCTCCCTCTGAAGCTTTGTCTCGGCCAGTAAATAAGTTTACTAAGATACGTGTTACGTTGCGCATATACTTTATGATAAAAACACGGATGCTCCGTAGTTTGCACCAAGATGGCAAGACCTTGTCAATAACAGCACATCACCGCTTCTCTGCTTTTGTTCCACCGTTCACAATAAAATCCCTGGACACTTGCACTGGAACACTGCTTACTAGAGGGAACTAAAGTCATTCAGAGCCTTCACTAAGGGCTCGGTATCGGCCGATACCGCAAGTTCAGGTATTGGAATTGGTATCGGGAAGGAAAAAATGTTATCGGAACATCTCTATTGGAAGGTATTAAAGATTCTTGAATCTCATTTTCAAAAGTCTGAAGTGTTTTTCTCAAGGCAATATTGTTTGTTCTAAATTGTTTTTGTTTCTGATTGCAAGATGTCAGAGATGTTATACACCTATAAACTAAAAGTGGGATTGTTGTGACAGCAAATAGTGCTGCAGGAGCTTCAGGCCTGTAGCAAACACTGCTAGTTACAGTAGTTAAGAAGCTCAGTATGTCAACATAATAGGCAAGTGTTGATTTTAGCAAAACCTTAAATGAACTTATAAATTCATAATTTTTAATCAGTTAATCCATCCATCCATTTTATGCTGCTTTAAATGGATTTTTAATGGGTGTGTTTGATGCACACGATTCTCCCACAATGCAATGCACACAGGAAATTCACAGCTGAAAAAAAAAGATTTAATGAATTATGAGTGTCGATGAAACAGCTGCAGAAGGATCTAGGAAGACATCAAAATAAGTATCAAATCTTAAGAAAATATGTTTTGTTGTCTGTGAAGTTTAATCAGCAGTGACGTTCTGAATTTGCAGTTTGATTGACAGGGGCCATTTAAAAAGTGGTCAGTGGGCCGTAGTTTGGCCACCTCAGACGTAGGGAGTGAGTTTGGACAGAACCATTGGCTGCGGTCGAAAGATCATTTTTGCTTAGGAAGGTTCCTAACGGAGTGAAATGACCCGGAATTATCTCAGTAGCAGCCATGATAAGAGCTGTTCGAATTCTCTAAATGCTAAAGAAAGGAGCTTCAATGCTTCCTTTATTATCTCCTTTAGCATAGGATACACTGGACCGTCCTTTATCAAAGGAAAAGAGAGAATAACATCCCACAATTCCTTGCGGCTGCAGCATTTAAAGCGACGCACCATTCGGCCGTTCCTGATAACAAACAACATGCTTATCTTGCAAATTTTTTTCATACAGTCATATACTAATTGGGATTAATGTTTAATATGAGTGGACAGTGACAACCATTTCGTTTTAACTTTATTTTGAATTAATTATTTATTTCGAACATGTAACAAATACCTCAGTAAAAAACAAAACAAGAATAAGAAATAAATTGAACAGTAAACAATCAATTAACAAATAATCAACATAGATAAATATTACATGTTGAAAAGATGTAGGAAGAAGTATATGGTCCTACACCTTCTCCATAACTCAAACAATTAACTCAATATTTATCATATATTCCTTTGTTTATTTCAATTCCAACCTCGGTAATGAAGTGATATTTTTCACCGGTTGTCCACATTAGGTCAAAAAATCCTTTATTATATGTTGATGTAAAGTGTTCCAGCAGCAGGAAGGACCTGCAGTATCTCTCTTTCACACACCGCGGGTGAAGGAGCCTGTCATTGAAAGACCTATTTCACAACGCACCGGGGGATTCAGAGCTTTTTTGTAGTCCAATCCTCAGAACATTGTAGTTTCACCACGGCAGACTCACGTCACTAACATCCGCCGTATCATAATTACGGAGCCTAGTGAAAGAGCAGTCGGATTATCTTTACACCACGGTTGTATTTTCCTAAGTCCTTATGAATAATTATTGTTATTGATCATATTTAGCATTCTTGATGGGTAAGAAATGGTTAAATATAGCACAAAATCTGTGTAACAAATGGACCATCACAAACTTAAACCTTAATGTTCTAAGACATTATACACTATCACAATATATTTTAATGAAATAATTACTTTTTTTTTTACCTATTTATGACTAAAACAGTGCTGAGCTGCATCTCAAATTAATCGTCAGGCTCACAGCTTTCAGATGATGTACACCACTTCTATGTGGCATCGACTGTTGGCTTTTTATCTACCCCTGAACATCCCCTGTCCTTCACCGCTACCCCTCTAAAAAAAGAGGGTGGAATGGTAAGGGGTTAACTACGTTAACTGCGAGATAAAAATAACGTCACATCTCCAAAACGTCAGCTTTTCCAAAAAAAAAATCAGCCTTAAATTGAAATTCATGGCCATGCAAATTACACTGTCTATTTAAAGTGGGCTTACTGCTCCCTTCGGCCATGAAACCTAATCAGCAGTAAAACGGCCATGTAAACTTTTAATTCAAAAGCAGCCATAATACTTAACAGTGCTGCACCTAACACATATGCAACAAAATCGTAGGCTTGTTGCTTCCCACATCCCTGTGAGCTCTCCACAGAGGGTTCAGAGGTCAGCGGTACCCCTGCAGCAGGTAGAGACGGAGCGACTCATGCAAGGGCACTTTCACTGGGATGAACATAATGCAATTGAGCTGGAAAGCTTCTGGCTACCGGATGATCCTCTTAAAACCACCGGGCCACCCTGCTGCAGATATTTCCCCCCACAGGTTGAAAACCCCGTTGAGGTATATAACACATGAAACACTCCTGCAGTGCCCCAGATAGCCCGAAGAATTAATAAGCTCAATACGATCCCGTCACACATTGTATAGTTGTTCCCATTTCAAAGAGGAGCAGAGTGTGTAATGTATATTGTGAAGTGTCTGGGGGCTATTTTCAGTGTCTGCTTCATAAAATTCAAACCTCAGAGACCGGTAGCGTGAAAGCCAGATACCTGAATGCTGCAGCGGCTGCATACACACACTGCTGCACATTTACATACTCGCCCCTCACTCTGTCACACACTCACTCATGCACATACACATGCATACATATATATATATATATATATATATATATAAACACACACGTACACACACTCTCAGTGGCAGGTACTGTGACAGCATTAAACTGGAACACTGCGGAGGCTGCATGCACGAACACACCTGCATACACACATACACACACATACACACACGCACACACTCAACATGCATTCAATTACAGATAGTTAAATCCAGGCACTGGAATCCTGCAGAAAATAGACACCCACACACACATAGAAACGTATACACACATTCATTCACTCAGTCAGAGTCAGGGTGAAAGCACCTGACCAGAGCCATGCATGCATAATAAAGGCCCGGCACCAGAAGGCTCCTTTGATGGGCTTCAAACTGAACAAGACACTTTATAATTTAACGTTATGTCAACGGCGCTGATGAGAGATTTCTCCCACTCAAAGTTCTGCAATGGTGACTCAGAATCATCATTTCTAGAACCTGGAAACAAGCACAATTATTAGTACAAATGCAGGGCGCGTGGGGTGGGCAAAAAAAATCGATTCATTGCAGTGAGCCGAAACGACAAAGCAGAAAACGTTTGTTAAATCCAAAGTGGTAAACATTACACATACAGTAAAGTATGGAAATACTTTGGGTTTCACACATTGCAGGAAAAGCAGAGCTAAACATCATGGCCAAAGCTGCATGCTAACTCTGTCATGGACAGGGAACGTTATCGTTTTGCGGTAACGTGCGGTCAAGCCAGCATATTAAATGCATTCAAACGGCCCGATGGAGCTGACCATGGATGTATAAAGAGAACGGAGCTGATGGGAGAGCTAGTGATGGACTTGGCGAAGTTAGCGGAAGTAAACACATGTGACTACGTCCGATTTTCAAAATAAGGTGTTAACAAAGGGAACTGTATATTCAAAATACATATAAATAAATAGGATTGATTGGATTATATTCACCAGAAGTATAAAACATTACAAGTCCCTTATAAATTAAAAATAAAATACCGCACATTTGTGAGGGAAAGGTCTTAACATTTTGATTTTTGGGTTGCTGGAATTTTTTTTATAAATAATTCCTGACAATGACTGATATATTTGACTTAAGGACATCTCTGACTATACATATACACTACTATACATACATGCTGAAAATCAAAACATTTTTACTCTATCAATTGAGATATTTTCCAAAGTAAACGTCCCTAGAAGTGTATGGTTCAACTTTTTCCCATGGTCTAGTGTTAAAAAAGTTATCAAAAATCTCAATAAATCTTAATATCTAATCGCAATAAGAAATTTCCATACCTATCAAATCGGCACCCAAGTATCTTGATCGTATTGAATCAGGAGATGGATGTATCGTCCCAGCTCTAGTGACCAACTCAGCAACTTTGCACAAATGCAAGCACAGTACAGTTAAAAAAAGCAGGAAAAAAAGGCAGAACCTGGATAATATATTATTAGTTGGAGAAATACAGTATCAGCATGTGGTATTGGACTGGCCTTCAGTATTGGTGAATCACGTCAGCTCCTCTCACCTCAGCCCTTTAAAACCAATGGACAGTCGATTAGCTAATGAGCAGGGAGAAGAGTCCAGGCTGGCTGAGGAAAGTTGAACTCCTCTCTGGAAGTGTAGAGGGCAGATATTATTTCTGTCTTTTCTTTAAGGGTAAAGTTGAACATGTTGGTAAAAATGCATAATTACTTTGGGATAAGATGGTTGATACTAGGGTTGCCAATCAATTAACATATTTAATCGTCATTAATCACATGTTTGTACAAAGCTAATTGTGATAAATCACAAATTAATGGCACATTTTTCATCTATTCAAAATATACCTTAAAGGGAGATTTGTCAAGTATTTGTTACTCGTATCAACATGGGAGTGGGCAAATATGCTGCTTTATGCAAATGTATGTACATATTTATTATTGGAAATCAATTAACAACACAAAACAATGATAAATATTGTCCAGAAACCCTCACAGGTACTGCATTTAGCATAAAAAATATGCTCAAATCATAACATGGCAAACTGCAGCCCAACAGGCAACAACAGCTGTCAGTGTGTCAGTGTGCTGACTTGACTATGACTTGCCCCAAACTGCATGGGATTATCATAAAGTGGGCATGTCTGTAAAGGGGAGACTCGTGGGTACCCATAGAACCCATTTTCATTCACATATCTTGAGGTCAGAGGTCAAGGGTCCCCTTTGAACTGGCCATACCAGTTTTTCTCGCCAAAATTTAGTGTAAGTTTGGAGCGTTATTTAGCCTCCTTTGTGACAAGCTAGTATGACATGCTTGGTACCAGTGGATTCTTAAGTTTTCTTGTTTCATATGCTGCCAGTATCCTCACTCTAGCCTTAAAACGTAGCCCGCTGCAACATAAAAATTGCAAGTTGCGTTAAAGAAATTAGTGGCGTTAAATTACTTTGCATTAATGCATTATCGCGTTAAATTTTACAGCTCTTTCATTTTCATTGAAAAACATATTGGTATAAATAAATATAACATAAATATGTTTTCTTAAGCCAGTCGTATACAATGTGTAGGCCAGGACATTTCTGCAACACCACAATATTTAATTTAAAATGGTATTTTGACACACATTTTGCCTTTAATAGATATTGCGATTTAAACAAATAGTGCGATTTGAAAATTGCAGTAGGCCATATTGCAATTTCGGCAGCCCTACTCAATTTTACAATATCAATAGGATTTTCACTTGTGGAAAGGCAGTGTTGAGCTCTATATAGCTCAGCCTGGACACCCTGGAGGCAGCGTCAGTGAATCAGTGAATGAGCACTAATCTGAACTCCCCTGCACATTGAGCTGATTCAGCTGCACAACATCCCCAGCTTCTGCTTCCATCCCTGTGGTTCAACAGTGAGCACTTTAGGTGCAGTTTAGTGCCAGTCACCATCGGAGTGCACAACAATGACACTTTGTTTATACATCAAGTGGCACAATTTTGAGATCTGCGCTTTTCTTTCATTATGTTACAAAACATTGAAAATGGAAAAATTGGAAGTTAGGAAGCCAGCCAAATGGAAGCAAACCAAGATTCCTTAAGTTTTTTAGTTTCATATGATACCAGTGTCCGCTACAACTAAGCCCCCACAAAGAGTGCCAGGCTTTGAAGCAAACTTTCATAGTGGCCAAACGGCAGTACTACAACTCCCGTGTCCGTAACGTGATGACATTGGGCCCAAAAAGACTTTTTCACATATACTTACATTGGGAAAGAGACGTCTCTAAATAGGCAGATAATTCATTTTAAGGTAAATTAACTTCCCAGTATGAACACTTGAATAGCCCTTATTGAAATCATTAGGTCCTAAAAGTTGTATTATGCACTAATAGCTGAATCCAGAGTTATTTCTCTTCCTCAGTTCATGTGAATGAGCCCCAGACCGAGGTTGGAGTGAGGGCTGGGAGGCGGAGTTAAAGAAAATGCTATTGCGCCTATTCTATGGGCCCATAGGATGCGGAAGATCGCCGGATGATCCGGGTACATTATCACTCGGAAGTCGAGCTATTTTGCTTCCATGCACCACTGAGCAACACTCGATGAACTGAAGCCCGCCTCCAACGCTGTATCCAGTTCTCTTTCCATGGTTACAACCACAGTATCACGTTAAATTTGATTGCCCTAGTAAGAACACATTCTAAAATTCACATAAGAGCACTTGTTTCATATTTACACTGTTTTATATACGTTAACTGTTTGAAGGTCAGCGCTCATCACTTCCTGATCCATTCTGTCCTGCGGTTTCATCGATCTTCCAGTCACTATCGAGCTCGTCTAACCTACTGGTCCTATCAGCTCCTCCTCATCCAGCACAGCAGTTTAATGGAGAAAAAAAAAGATTCAGTGTGTGCAGGATTTCTTTTTCCTTCATCACCCTACATCTCTCATATTCTTTGATTCTCTATGAATAATGCAGGCCAAAGGTGTTATTCTGAAGCCTTGTCAGGTTTTATCTGTGGTGTAGATTACAGCTGAGGTGGGATATCAAGGAATTACACTGTAGTCTGCACTGCCCTTCTCTGTCAGACACACAGTACAGGGTATGGGTGAATAAAGTGTGTGTATGTGTGTGTGTGTGTGTGTGTGTGTGTGTGTGTGTGTGTGTGTGTGTGCATGCATGTAGGCTGGTTTGTGTGTGTTTGTATGTGTCCATAGACATCTTGGCTCTATTCTTGTTGGATCGCTTCTACTCGCACATTTTTGCAGATAGACACAACATTACAATTTTACATACTGTATTTAAATGACCCCAAACAAAATTATGAGTTTATTTTTGGTTATGACTTGACGAAGACAGATTTGTATCAGCAGGTAACAAGTTATCAGTCGTTTTTTCAGGACCATTTTCAGGATTTTCATGCACTTAACGAGCCATTACGTTGGGAATGCGGGACATATAGCCACAATGCACAAGTGTGTAACATCATTAAAGTGACCAAATCTAACTTTTAGAGATGGCCCGATCATGTTTTTTTTGCCGCAGATGCAGATTGCCGATCGTCGATGAGCCATATCGGCCAATACAGATTGTTTTTTTTTTGTAGTTTTTTGAAATTTAAATGTTATCCTTTAACTTTGTTGAAGTCATCTATCTTAGCATAAAAATACACAATTCAAATGATTAGGAAATAAAAAAAATTATTTTTATTAGGGCTTTCAAAGTTAACGCAATAATACGTTTCAACACCATTCATTTCTTTAAAGCATTAACGCAACTTGCAATTTGTACCTTGTAGCTGGCTCAGTTTTAAAGCTAAAGTGAAGGTACTGGAAGAAACTAGAAAAAACCTAAGGAAACCATTGGTAACAACCATGTTATACTACGGTCCTTGAATGGAAATTAAAATCGGTTCTATTGGTACCCACGAGTCTCCCCTTTACAGACTTGTCCACTATATGATAATCACATGCAGTTTGGGGCAAGTCATAGTCAAGTCAGTGAACATTATTTACTTGACAAATCTCCCTTTAAGGTACATTTTGAACAGATAAAAAAATGGGTGAATAATTTGCGATTAATCGTGTTTAACTATGGCAATGAATCACGATTAAATATTTTGATCAACTGACAGCCCCACAAAGATGATATTGTTATGCCATTAAATTCAATTTCAAAAACCAGCCACACCTAGGGCATAGTATGAGACGGTTTAGACAACATGTGTGGCAAACAGTTTACCTCCACACTCCTTGTTAAATTTCAATAAGTCTCCCACATCACCAGCACACAAAAACAACCCCCCACGTTTCAAACCAGATCCTCCTCAGCTGCGTGTTTACGCGAAAAGATTTATAAAATGAATTGGATATGATAATTTGGTCTGTGCACCATGACCGCGTCTCTCATGGTGTGGTGTAGGCTGGAAACTCATCTCTTCAATAAGTGCCTCACGTCAGCCTCTCCACACTGAATCATATCCCATCATCCTCCGCTGGCTTGCATCAAAACTTTTACTTCTCTCGCAGGCTTTTATTTTTATTTGCTCATATGATCAATCCAGAGCCACAGGAATTTTGTCAGGGCATTAAAACCTGAAACTGCATTATTGGTTGCTTGCAGTGCTAGTGTTTTTTGGTATTATTTTCATCTTCTCATATATTCCTTCTTCACCTCTAACTCCACAGAGATGGCGTGTTATTTTGCAGGTTTTTTCCTTGGCAAGGTTGATTTCTGTTATTTATTGCGTGCATTTTTATGATTAATCAATTTTATTTATTTATATTTTTTCTGAATAATTTTGTACTTTTTCATGGATCAAAGGAAATATAACTGAGGGCTGTAGTCAAAATGTTAAGTGGTGCTTTTAAGTGAGGAGGGATGGATGAAACTCATCCCACCTCAGAATAAGCATCTCAGCGCATTTTGAAATGTGCAGTCAGGAGTGACCTAGATAAATATGCTGAATAACCCCCCCCACCCCCCCTGTCCCGCACCTCGTCCCCCCACCACACTTTGGGACATCAATTATTAATTTGTGCTGCTTCATCTGAAGGCCACAGACTCTCCAGTGTGTCCCAAATGAGTGTGCCAGGGCAAAAAAAAAAGGAAGTCACTTCTGCCTGGGTAAGTCACTGCATGTGGACTTACAGTAAGGCCGGAGATATACTTGCTTTTTAACCACGCGTTCACAAACACGACCGTCTGCATCGTGAACTGAATTGTTCACATGTTTGCCTATATGTACTAAACGTGTTACTGGAGGATTCCACTAGAGTGCACACCAGAGAACTCAGACCGTATAGAACTATAGAACGATGAGCATGATGTAAACAATAGAGAGGCAAAGTCACGGCCCTTCCGGTAGACCCCATGGGACTTTATCTTGGAAAAAATATGAACCGTAGTCAACGGAGAGGGATAAATATTTTTTTATCCCGTTTGAATTGCACCACAAATCACACATATGATGTTCGTCAATTTAAAAGATAGTTTTGCAAGTCAAGCAGGTCACAGTTTGACGTAGGTTTGTCGCAGTATCATTTAAGTTCGTGTGAAACCGCTCAGTGAACTCCATCTCTAGTCTCACACAATAAATGTTCCATGCACAAATGTAACATAATCTTACCTGATGTGTTTTATCCAGCGACTCCTGGTCTTTTATCAGCAGGGAAGAGAAAAAAAGAGCATAAAGCAGCTTATTTGCCCACTCCCATGTTGATAAGGTTATTAAATACTTGACAAATCTCCCTTTAAGGTACATTTTGAACATATAAAAAATGTGAGATTAATTTGCGATTAATCACGATTAACTATGAACAATCATGCGATTAACTATTTTAATTGATCGACAGCCCTGGTTGGTGAATTTATTATTTGTCATGAATTTTTTCCTCATCCATTGTTAAATGCATTTATGATGGAAACATTTCTATATAATACTCTCTTTACAGTTATACAGACACTACAGTCTAATCCAATAATGTTTCATCTCTGTCATGCAACAGGGAAAATCCTATTATATTTTTTTCGTCTGCTGTATCTCTGTCCTCTTGATAATAAAAGAAACACCCTATTGATTATGTATGCCGTTATCTGGCTTCACGCCACCACGGTGATGAATGCATAGAGAGTATGCATAGCGTTGCATTTTACAGAGTAGAAACAAACAGCTTTTGATGTAATCTATTTTGTTGACAACAGTGAAATTCGAAGGACAGATACGACTACTGCAATATAGCTACGCAGTGTGGGGTGTGTGACTCTGTAATCTGCTCTGCATCTTGTTTTTATGCTTATACGAAACTCACACAAATCTTCAGACACCCTCGTAGAAAGAGATATGTTGGCGTACACCTACACAGATTTAAGTTTACACTCATGCACTCAATGGAAAACATGCACATATGCACACACCCGTTGGCACACACACCGCCAGATGATCAACTGGGGAGAGATTTATTTGTGGCTTTGCTGTCCAGAGGCCCGCCCATTGGGGGTTGGCATGACGATATGCATCATGCTGTGACCTCATATCCTGTTTGTAGGCGTGTGTCTCAGCGGCAGGTGTCTGGGGAGGACGTTCAGCGAGTCAGGAAGTTACTTTGACAAAGTCCTTGAAAATCAGGCGGCACCTGGCACTGGGCCTGGCTCTAATTTCATTAACCTGAAGGTTAAAAAGCACATTAAAAATTAAAGAAAGTCATGTGTAATCATTTTGGTTAACAGTGATTTTCACAGCATTTGGGCAAAGTTTCAAGACGCACTTGGACGTGCACTGTGCTACTGCATCTGACCCATCAGAAAACCAATGCCTGTTGTACAGTAACACCATTTTAGTTCAGTCCCTTTGTATGACATGGTGCAATTTTCTTTTTGATTGGTCTTCATTAGGGATTAGATGTTATTTAAATAACATCTTAAAAATCTGACGGGCCGCCATCCATCTTTTGGAGGTTGTAAAGGGCTCAGTTTTAAGGCTAGAGTACCAGTATCATATGAAACTAGAAATCCTAATGAATCCACTGGTCTCTGACCTCTGACCTCAAGATATATCAATGAAAGGGGGTTCTATGCTAAATGCAGTACCTGTGAGGGTTTCTGGACAATATTTGTCATTGTTTTGTGTTGTGAATTGATTTACAATAATAAATATATACATACTAGGGCTGTCGATCAATTAAAATATTTAATATTGATTAATCGCACGATTGTACATAGTTATTCGTGATAAATCGCAATTTAATCACCTATTTTTTTATCTTTTCAAAATGTACCTTAAAGGGAGATTCGTCAAGTATTTAATACTCTTATCAACATGGGAGTGGACAAATATGCTGCTTTATGCAAACTTATGTATATATAGAATTATTGGAAATAAATTAACAACACAAAACAATGACAAATATTGTCCAGAAACACTCACAGGTACTGCATTTAACATAAAAAGAAAGCTCAAATGATAAGATGGCAAACTCAAGCCCAACAGGGCATTATTACGTGGCAGCCCTAATACATATATTTGTCCACTCTCATGTTGATAAGGGTATTAAATATTTGACAAATCTCCCTTTAAGGTACATTTTGAACAGATAAAAATATGCGATTCATTTGTGATTAATCGTGATTAAATATTTTAATTGATTGACATCCCTAGTCTTTATTTAACTACTTATAATTATTTCATCATTAGTGCAAGTGTAGGTTGCATGTGAGTGAATGATTGCAGGAATGAGTGTGGCCTCATGTGGATACATCCTGTATGTATATATGTATGTATGTGTATATATATATATATATGCATGAGGCCACACACAGACACAGCAAAAATAGGTTATGGGGGGAACACTGTCACCTCTTGCTCGTAAACTGTAATCTAAACCGAATGCCATTAATTAAGGTGCTGTCAAACAGCAGACAGTTATGGCTTCCGCCTGCACAGTCTGTTACGTAAAGATGATGGCAGCCCCGCTGCTAAGGCACATGGGAGCAGCAGTAACAAGGGCAGAGAGGACGGTTGACACCCTCGTATATGGACATGGCTTTATTAGCCACGGCCGCGTGAGTAGAGGGCTGTTTGGCTCAGTGTGGCGGCACAACCATGAAACACAACGTAGGACCTAATTTTACTGGTCGTTTTACTGGAGGCCACAGCGCTGCAATATTACCCATGGTCATATCTTTGGACTGGGTCATTGTTTTTAATGGGCTTGTTATTATTGGTCTGGTGTGGGGCTGATGTGTCTTTTACTTGTACTTATTTTCATGCCGCTGCACCGTTGGTAGCCGTGGCCAAAGGCATAATGTTTTCGGGTCGTCAGTCCGTCTAGTCCATTCTCGTGAATGAGATATGTCAGGAACGCCTGAAGGGAATTTCTCCAAATTTGGCAAAAACGTCCACTTGGACTAAAAGATGAACTGATTTGATTTTGGAGGTTTTTTCACTGGAGGAAATGGTGTATTTGATGGATACTGTTTTCAGTCGTGGATTGATACACTTTCAGTGGGTATTTGTGGCAGCAGGATGGTATGTATGGAGTACGGAACCTACCAAAATAAAAAATTAATAAATACATTTAAAAAAATGATTCGTTAAATAAATAAATATGCCATTAAAAGTAGCAAAAATAGAAAAAAATATATGTAATAATTAATTAATTGATAAAATGTGATATAAATTGATATTTCTGTTGTAATTTGCTTTTTTATTTATTTACTACTTTATTAATTCCCTTATCTATTTACTCTTATGTTTAGTTTCCACTTTTATTTATTTATGTATTTTTTATGAATTTTTAAATGTATTAATTTTTGCATTTATTTTTATTTATGCATGTATTTTTGTATTCATTTTTTGGCATATTTATTTATTTATCGATCGATTGAGTCATTTATTTATTTATTAATTTATATTTGATTTTGGCAGGTTCCGTCTTCCATATGTATGTGGTATTGAGTCAAAATAAATTAAAGTGTGTGTTTATGGTAATGAAGGAAGTGCAACAGTGAGGCTCATTGATGTGTTTTTAAAAATACAGATGGGACACTTTATTTCAAATGGTCGGAAACGGAATGGGATATTAATTTCCTCAAATGTACACTCAGTTTATGATTAAATATGAGCACTGTTTTCATTTTGTGTTGATAGAAATTGAATGATATGCTGCAAAATGTTAAATATAACCACACACTGAGAGTGCGTATAATGAGATGGTGAAAATACAAACACAGCCTCTAGGAGGTTTCAAATGCCACATTCCGCAATTAGAATACATGAAAAATCAGAAATCATCACACTGAGTCGCCAGGGAGCAAGTTGGCCTGGCGGTAAAGAGGCTGAATGAAAATTAGACGGACTGCTGGCTCAAGTCTGGCATCAACTGGGAACACTCCAGCTGTGAGCTGGGGACCAGAAGGTGGCTGGTTTTACATTCAAAGTACCAGACAACATTATCCAAGAGCCTTTGAGCAAGACACTGAACTGCTCCGGAGGAGGCACTCAAGGTACACTGTGTGTGTTTTTTAGCAAATGACTAAGAATGCAACACAATCCATGCAACGTCAGCGCCCAGCAGCAAAGCTACGCCTCAGCCATTTTAGACTGAAAGCGACTACAAAGTGACCTACAAAAGTAAAAACTAAATTATTTCTACTCTATTGTCATATATTTAAGGTCTCTATCAAAATGGGATGTGTTGAACAAATAAAATATTATAAATACCCATACTATTATAACCATTTACTTACTTACTTTTTTATTTATTAAACGTTTTTGCCCGGCCACTTCCTAGAGGAACATAAAGTGAGCGATGGACATAAACGGAAGTTAGAAGAATCCAACACACAGATTTTGAGAGCAATCTCAAACTTTTTCATGTCGAGGACCTCCAAAATCGATGTCCAATAGACCACAGACCATGGATGTATAAGAGGTTGTGTCCTGTGCTTGTTAATAAATAGTCTAAAACTACATCAAATTCTGTTTATGTCATAGTACTAGCACTACTAGCTACTGGCCGATAGTCGGTTGTTTGGGAACATAGACGTTAATACATTCACCACGGTACAGGTTTAGATCATACAGCCCATGGGTGTATTATAGGATAATAAAAGTGATGATTTACAGCCAATATATCCATTATTACAGTTGCATACAGCTAGCAGGAAGCTGGCAGAACCGGTTATGTCATATGAGCATGCAGGGTGGTGCAGTCCTGCGGGCCTGATGCACGTTCATTATACCAAGGAAAATAACTCTGGATACCGCTGTTAGTTCATTTTACAACTTTTAGGACATAATGATTTAAATGAGGGTTATTTAAGTGTTCGTACTGGGAAGTTGATTTACATCAAAAACAATTATCCTCTGATTTACAGATGTCTCTTTATACATTCATGGCTATGGACTCATTGGCGTTTCCAGTCCAAAATGGCGGCAGCGCTACCGCAACACCATCTAGTGGCTGTCGTCAAAAAAACACCAGAGTTTTATCACTTTGCTTCTACACTCTTTGATCTAACATGAAAATACAGGGAGACATTTCCTTTTCATTCGCAGTGCAGGCATGAAAACATAAAGTCAGTCTCTAGTTTCCAGACACCGCTCTCATTAATAACTTAACAAGACAACAACCGTGTGAGAGGATGAGACAGTAATGGTTATTTAAAACAAGTACAAGAAGGGCTTTTATCAAGCGTCTTCAAACTGAGCAACCTGACAGCATCAAAGAGAGCGCAAAGATCGTTCTCACTTTAAGTCATTAACACGTTTCAATTGTCACTGAAGGAACGTGTTCATCTCTTCAGGCAACTGCATCTCTGTTGCTCTCTGCTGCTTGTTAAATAACACAATTTCCTATCATATAGAAACAGAAAGAAATAGAAATTTGCAAATGTCACGGTAATGTATGTACAGTACATCTGTAGTAATGTGTTGTTGGGTTGTCATTGGTGTTGTATATATTTCAGGTACATACACTTTCACCCCATTTACTCCACTTGATGCATCTTGAACAAGTGTAAATACATCCAAGAAGCATTGGAGAAAGATTTAAAATCAGATTGCTCAATCAACAATCAAAATCTATCTGATCCCTGATCAGTGTGACCATTGAATGATCTGTGTGGGTGAAACAGACATTAGTGATCTGAACTGGTGAGGGAGCGGTGATTCCTTACTGATCAGTAGTCCATGAGACATCCATGAGCTGTAATTTTTATAAAACGGTCACTATACCCTGACTAGTAGTACATGAGACAGGTAATCTGAAAGAAATCATGTGTCTCGGTGTTCTCCGGTGCTCCTAATGGCATCTGTTAGATTTCACAGACCGGAGGAAAACAACCAATCAGAGCCGAGCTGGAGCCTCGCCGTCTCTGAACAGCTATCAATCACTCGCAAACTCCGATCATACGGTGAAACTAGGCAGCGCTGATCAAATATGAATCAATATTCTGTTACGTTAATGCCTATTCCTCACCTCAAATGTTTTCAGAATCATCTTGTAGTGTACTGTTTAGCTGTAAAATGAGAAAGTTTGTGACCCGGCCGAAAGAGAAATAGGCATTACAGTAACAGAATATTGATTCATATTTGATCAGCGCTGCCTAGTTTGACCATTTGAATGGAGTTCACGAGTGATTGACAGCTGCCTCCATTGAATGAACAGCCAATAGGAACACTCTATCTCTGAAATGACTTGTGATTGGTCAAAGTCTCAGAACATTTGAATTACAATATGCTGAAAGGTTATTTGGGGATTTTTTCCCAATGATGCCAACAACATTCTGCCTACTGCCACTTTAATCTATCACCCGAACCCGGCCCAATCCGCAAACCGCCAACTTTATGCATTATAGTAGCACAATTGTCAGGACTAAGGACTGACACAAAAAGTACAGAGGTGGACTGAACGCCACCACCGCAGCATGCGGTGTGTATTTTTGACCGAGAAACAGGAGAAGAGAAGTTGGAAAGTGACAAATAATAGTAATAATAGCATAAATAACAGAAATACTGTAATAATAGAGATTTTGGCAAAGTTTTTATTTTTTATACTACATTTTAGTCTAGTCTTTTTTTGTCAACGATATTAAATGTTTGATATCGTCACCGTTAGTGTTGAATGACGCTGGTGCAGTCTTGTCTTCATCATGGAAAGAAAGGTCGTTGACCGACGTATTTTGTCATAGTTTTCGTTAACGAAATGAGCACTGACTGTCTGTTTCTGACCATTAAAACCTTGTTTTTTCTACTGCTGCTTTTTAGTCCACATCATGCTCACCAGTAACATCCTATTTACCTGATATCAGGAGAGCCGGCAAACCTACACAGCCTCAGGGCACATGGTTGATTTATCAGAAATAGAATAAATACATACATAATCCTATCCTGCCTTGACTCACATTTAAGTATACATTTTTGGAAAGTGAAGATAACACATCACATAAGGGTGTTAATATGTTCACAGTTTTGGTCATATAGATGGATGGATGAACTAATCATAGCAGCGATACAGAGAATATATTGCAATATATTGTGATGTAAGAAATATGTGACTTGTCATAAGTCCCATTAACAGGGAGGTTTCTTCTGACATTTAGAGAGAAAAAGCAAACAATATCTTATTAACACATGGCCTATAGTTTTATATTTAATAGAATGTGAGCTGTAATACAAATGGGAGGGAAAGCAGGATAGAAATGGGCAGAGACAATTGAATGTGTGAAAGGGAAATAGAGAGAGTGAAGACAGACCGACAGTCAGTGGTACTTAAAGACAGAATAAGGGAGAGAGAGGGAGGGAGACTGAAGGGAAACACCGCTGGGGAAATTAAGATGTCATGTTGATCTTTGGTTCATTCACAACTATGTTCAGGCTGGGAGGAATAGATTCACAGCCTGATGTTCAATAAGATTAATAAAGACTTCAAGGCTGTCCTCGCAGACCACAAACACTCACAGATCTTTGTGTAAAAACATGAAGAGGTTCACAGCCTTCATGTCTGCGGTCCTGGATATCTGAGGAACAAAAAAAGTGACATTGTCCCTGTGGGAGAATGCTCCAGAGTTTTATGGATTTGTGTTTGCTTTACTGTATGTTACGTGAATCCACAGGCTTCTGGATATCAAAAAGACTAGTTCTGAGACTAATATGAAGAGGAATGAATTTAATCCACATTATGTAGTATCCTCAGAAAAATCTTTTTGGGAGAAATCCATCAACACATTTATTCCACGTGAAAGAGAGACATTTATTTTTCTCCATTTATAATTGAAATTTCCTTGAGCTGCACAACTGCTGCAGTGGAGCCAGTTGCAGAGATGGTGCGAGTGTAAAGCAGAGTGTGCTTAATGAAAACCACGCGTGGATAGTCAACCCTGTCTCCTAAATAAAAATATTTCATAAAGAACTCATTTACGTTATGAGATGCATTTTGTGTGAAACATAATGCTGCTGGGATTCATTTTTAAACCAACCAACATAATAGAGAAACAATATTTGTCATATTTTGAATATTCAACTGCTTTAGTAAAATGTTAATTTCTAAAAGGTTAGTCTTGTTGGATGATTTATAACAAGTTGTGTTAAAGGATGGGAACTTTTTGTTGCACATTGTATTTGTAGAGTATGGGACAGAAGGCAACGTGATGTAAGAAGTAGGGCTGTCAAAGTTAATGCGATAATAACACGTTAAATCAAATTTGTTTTAACTGCACTAATTTCTTTAACGGAATAACGCTACATGTGATTTTTAGGTTGTAGCGGCCTCAGTTCTAAAGCTAGAGTGAAGATACTGGCATCATGTGAAACTCAAAAACCTAAGGAATGTCATACTACCTTGTCGCAAAGGAGGCTAAATAATGCTCTAAACTTGCGCTAAATTTTAGTGAGGAAAAACTGCTGTCAGTGTGCTGACTTGACTATGACTTGCCCCAAACTGCATGTGATTATCATTAAATGGGCATGTCTGTAAAGGGGAGACTCGTGAGTACCCATAGAACCCATTTTCATTCACATATCTGGAGGTCAGAGGTCAAGGGACTTCTTTGAAAATGGCCATGCCAGTTTTTCCTCGCCAAAATGTAGTGTAAGTTTGGAGCATTATTTTACCTCTTTCTCAACAAGCTAGTATGACATGGTTGGTACCAATGGCTTCCTTAGGTTTTCTAGTTTCATATCATGTCAGTATCTTCACTCTAGATTTAAAACTGAGCTCGCTACAACCTTAAAAATCTCAAGTTGCGTGAATGCGTTAAAGAAATTAGTGGCGTTAAAACGAATTTGCGTCAACACGTTATTATCGCATTAACGCTGACAGCCCTAATTTAACATAAATGTCAGTACATGGGTGCTCTACAGTTGTAGCGAGTGACGGCTGCAAAACGATAATGTTTCATGTTCATGACAGAGTTAGCATTCAGCTTTAGCCATGGTGTCTAGTTCTGCTTTTCCTGCAATGTGTGAAACCCAAAGTGTTCCCATACTTTACTGTATGTGTAGTGTTTACCACTTTGGATTTAAAATGTGAGGGTGCAGGTCGTATCCACATGGACCTTCCACCGTTTTCTGCTTTCTTACTCCGTTTTTGTTTTGGGTTGTTTGGTTATTGAAACGGATATGATGTCACGTTACTCAGACTACAACAATAAAAGCGTTAACTTCCTTCTACCTCTGCATAGACTCAAATGAAGCAATTGAATTGATTCTGGCATTCAAAAAAATCTATTTAAAAATCATTTAAAGAAAATTGCGATACAAAGATGAATCCATTTTTTCCCCCGCCTCTTATTTATAGATGGGCGCACACAGGATGTGACTTTGGGACGACACTTAACACTGGTTTTCCTTGCTCGACGAGAATCTTTCCTGATCATTCAGCATGTAGTTTATAGCTGTGTAAAGCGAAACAGGCCTTTTGAAATGGTGCTGTGGATCGTGTTGGAAGGCCCTGATGAATGAGCCTCTGGTTTTTGCCAACACGGTCAGTCCAGAGAGTGTTGGTGTTATGTTCCACCGAGTGAAAACAACCCTGGCAGTAAGTGTTTATTGCCCTTGAGGGAGTTTTCCACCCACTTGCATCCATCTCCAATTAATTGTCTAGTTTATTTACACCTTGCTGTGCCAGCCAAATGAGAGTTTGCATTGAAGGGAATAAATGTTTCCCTCTTTACCTCCTCACTATCACTTCCTTTCTCTGCATCTTTATGTCCGACTCATGCTGTCTTTCACTCCATCTTCTGTCTCTTACAGTATTCACGCTCACTCCTTCTATCCCTTCATCTCTCCCTCTGTCTTCCACTACTCTGGAACGCCGACATGAAAATAATTGGCGAGTTGTCCAAAATGCAAATTGTTTGGGTTAGCTAATTATCCCAACATATGCTGTTTGAAGTGTCACAATTTTCTTTTTTTTTTCTCTCTGAGTGTTATTTCCAGCTTTATGTACGGGACAGAAATTGCCGGCTTTAGAGCTGTTTTGGATTATCAGTGAAGAGCTTTTCCCATTGCTGTTGCAGCTGTAATGGTGTCTCATAATGGCGCCTCATGCCTGACAGCTGATGGACAACACTAAACATCTGTGTTCTGCCTGTAATTAGAGAGTTGAATTTATTCAGCGTGCACTGCTCTTGTGTTAAGTGGCTTACATGCACACACGTTTTATCTTTTAGCGCATCTTTAGAGACAATTTCATCTACATTGCCAGCCAAGTGAAACTACATCCAAATACACCCACAATGTCCAAATATGAATAGAAAATATGCATATTTGAAAAATCTTCTCAGTTTTTAATGCTGATGATTGATTGTAGGGGTGGGAAAAAAATCAATTCAAATATGTATCGCGGTTTTTTTTTACGATTCCGAAATAGATATTTTAATGTCAGAATCGATATATTTGCTTCATTTGAGTTTATGTGGAGGGAGAAGGAACTTACCGCTTTTATTGTTGTAGTCTGAGTGAAGTCACGTCATATCCGTTCCGTATCCGTCAACCAAAACAAACCGCAATGAGCTGTAACAACAAAGCAGAAAATGTCGGAGGGTCGGTGTGGATATGACCTGGACCCTCACATGTTAAATCCAAAGTAGTAAACACTACACATACAGTAAAGTATGGAAACACATTACAGGAAAAGCAGAGCTAGACATCACGGCTAAAGCTGCATGCTAAATCTGTCATGGACAGGAAACGTTATTGTATTGCGGTAACGTGCGGTCAAGCCGGCCGTCACTCTCATCTCCGTGGTCAAATTGGCCGACGCTACACCTGTAGAGCACCCATATACTGACATTTAGGTTAAATGTATTCAAATGGCCCCGATGGAGCTGACCATGGGAGTGGGCATATATGCTTGCTTTATGTAAATGTATGTATATATTTATTATTGGTAATCAATTAAAAACACAAAACAATGACAAATATTGTCCAGAAACCCTCACAGGCACTGCATGTAGCATAACAAATATGCTCAAATCATAACATGACAAACTCAAGTCCAACAGGCAAAATCTTTTTCTGTTTCAAGAAAATCTTTTTTAATAACTTTTCTTTCTGCAAAATAACCTAGATATTGTATTTGAATATGTAAATTAATATTCAATCATGAAAGAAAAAATGCTTAAGACTTGGCACCAAGAATCCAAATCAAATTGATTGGTGAGAACAGAAAGATTCACACCCCTACTTAAAACTGTCACAAATGCATCATATGACATTCTTAACTGCAAATAACACACACATTATGACCAGTAACAAATACTGAAATGGAAGTTTGAGAACAACCATAGTTTAACTTGTGTAAATAACCCAACTGTCATGTATATCGTGTATGTAGTATAGTACTATAGTCAAGTTAAAACATTATTGCATTAGTGTTATATCTACCCAAATTGGGTCAGTTTTGAACCAGTTATTGTTAGCATACAATAATATTGATTAATGCATCTTTAATGTGACTATTTCAGCTGATTTTGGTAAGCAATCATTCTTCAGTCATACTTTCTCTACTGAACAAACATCATAGTGAGCTGCAGTCTGTGACTAATGGCCAACAGCAGAACCCTCCAAAATAAATAAGAGCCACTTCAGCCTCACACATTAGTGTGCCTTTTTATCTCAAGGAGCTTTTCATCTTGGTAAAGTGTTGCTGATGATCACTCTAGTTTTTGAGATTATTTCTTGCTCTTTTATTCCGTGGCTCTATTATCTTCAAAATGTCCGTTTGAAGGCATTCCAAAAGTTCCAGTTCACAACACTTATTCAGTTCAGTTCAGATCTTTATTTAATTGGTGTCCAACTGGTAAAGTCTATGAATCCCCTTTATTGAATGCAGCATAATTACAACAGCGCTTAATCTAGATATCAGCCAAGCGATCCTCCATGACTGTTGAGGGCTTCCTCACTAACCCTCTGAGACCCACGATAGACCTGTTTTTGTCTTTTTTAGAGGGGTACAGGTGGTCTGTAGGGGGAGATAGCAGGTCAGCAGTAGACATCACATAGGAGTAGTGTACATCATCTGAAAGCTGGGAACCTGAAGATTAATGTTAGATGAAGCGCAGCACTGTGTATCAAGTTGTTAAAGCATAAATAAGCATAAATTGCTATGGCCATCCCCATGCTCTATTATGTCTCATAAGTTGTTGCAGCAATTTTGGGGTTGATACCATTTGTTACACAGATTTGGTGCTAGATTTAACCATTTTTTACCACTCGAGAATTGATAAAAAGGATCAATAATGCCTCAAAAATATCACATTAAGACACCAAGACCCTGAGGAACACCATAGAAAAAGCCATGCTGTGATGGTATCAAAAGCTTTTGACATTTGGAGATTTCTGCAAAAATTGCATTCTTCAGCGATTAGATGGCGAGCATTTCTGATCTGGTAACTTCTCAGAAACCCCCTTAATGGCAATATACCTAGAAAACCCATTCGTCCTCTGAATGCCCTAGGTCTCTTGATTGTGTTTGTAAAGTTTCATGAGGCTAGGATTATCCTAGAGGTCACTACAGGTCAGTGCAGTAAGGTCAAGTTTAAAAAAATGGTCTCACTACAATGAAATGGTTACTATGGAGACTAACATCATCACACATGAATACAATTGGACTCATTGGATCCACAAGAGTCTCAGCTTTACAGTGATACCCAATTTATGCAATTCCAAGACTGTTTAGGGACCCAAGTACGCAGAAATATTCAAACACATCATTTTAGATTAAGTGAAAATAACACATTTATACTACATTAAAAAAACTGCATGTGATTATCATAAAGTTGATAAAGTCGTTCATGGGCGAACCCGCGGGTCTCAGACGGTTAAATGTTTAATATAGCTGTAACCACCTACACCCATTTCTTTTATATAGTCTTACGAAGAAACATATTTAGCTAATGTTGACATGAGGACACCGTTTTTCAAGACCAAAAAACCAAAGCAGGATATACTGTAGTTTGTGATCTAATTAAGTCTTTTTGGGACACATAAATAAAGGAAATGGTGCTTCCAAAAGGTGAAACCAATTTTTCTTTCTTTTCTTAGGTTCTCAAACATTCTTTTTTCTCACTCTGTGTTTTAAACTGCAGGCCCCTAGACTCCGACTCGGGCCCCACGAGTCCTACAGTTAAAGTCTATGAGCTGAGGCAGCCCATTTAATGGACTGAGGTGTGATTACATCCTGGAGAGCTTAATTTAGATAGCAGCCAAGTGATCCTCTACGCCTGTTGGGGGCCTGTTATTAAATCTATGCAGAAATCAATGTAGAAGAGTCCATTGCTCCGACAAAGCAACGGCAACATGATTTATAACGGGTTTGGGTAATCTATCGATTTATAATGTGGTGGAAGCCATCAATGTTGTTTTTCCTATTAGATGAGAGTAAACACAGCTAGCTGTGAGTAATGGGTTGTGACCTCCCTCTCCTTCCTCCTCCATACACACACACACACATAAACTCTCAGTGAAACACACATGCACACATTTAATCTTACAGAAATATGAACCCACACTTAATGTATGTACAGGCAAAGGCAGAAATACAGAGAGTTCAAACTAAATGTATAACCGACACCACACGGCACTCACCAGGCTCAACACAGAAATGTTCAGGACGTCCCGGTACCACACAAATGCCTAGACACCAAAAATAAACAAACATGTACATCCAGTCTATAAGATGCTTTACAACTGCACACTCACTGACACATATATACACAAATATGTAAGCAAGGAACTACATAGTTGCAATCTCATTTCTATGAATTATAACTGTAAGACGCAGAGTAATAGAAATGATTGGGAGGCAACGATGCAGAATTCACACACAGTCCCTAAAGCTGCACACAGAAACCACACACACACGCACACACACGCACACACACGTACACACACGCACACACACAATTCTTTCATTTACATTTTAGACATTTAGCTGATGCTTTTATCCAGAGTGACTCAGTGCCAACAGCAGAGTAAGTCAATATTCATGAATCATTGTGACTGTGAGTGACATTTACAACCACATACTAATATGTACACATATACATGTACCTTCACATTTCAACGCACTTACTTCTTTGGTAAAAAAATTAATAAAAAGTGTGAAAAGTGTGTTGCCACCAAGCCCCCAGGTCTGAAAAGTGAAGCCAATGCTGAAGTGCCTTAAACTTACATTCTTTGTAATGGCCAGCAGGGGGCGACTCCTCTGGTTGCAAAAATAAGTCTGATTGTATAGAGAGGCGAAGTTCCGCCCCTTTTGGTGGACCCCATGGGACCTTATTTCCCCAATATGAACGGTAGTCAACGGAGAGAGATTCATATTTTTTTTTATCCTGTTTGAATTACACATATGCTGTTCGTCAATTTAAAACATAATTTTGCAAGTCAAGAAAGTCACAGTTTGTCGTAGTATAATATAGTTTTGTTTGAAACCGCTCAGTGAACTACATCTCTCGTCTCGGACAATATACGCCACTAACACTAGCTAGCTAGCTAACTTAGGTATGTTACACGCCATATGAAACGTTATCTTACCTGATGTAATTTATCCAGCGACTCTTGTCTTTTCATCAGCCGGGAAGAGAAAGAAAGAGCGGGACCCGATACTTCAACAGTTTTACAACAAACTGCGACTTTCTTGACCTGCAAAATTATGTTTTAAATTGACAAAATCATATGTGTAATTCACAGTGCAGTTCAAAAGGGATCAAAACAATATTTGTCTCTCTCCGTTGACTACGGTTCATATTGTTTCCGAAATAAGGTCCCATGGGGTCCGCCGGAAGGGGCGGGACTTAGGCTCTCTATAGAAGTCTTGCCTCTCCATTGATCTTAACATGGGGACGGCAAGCCGGCGGCTCACAGCTCAGAGCACTAACAGCGCAAACAATATTGAAAGTACTGACAGAGATAACGGTGTTTACCTGAGGGGGAAATCTGTTCATGTAGACATTACTCCTCTATATCTTTACATAGACAATAGTTGTTTGCTGCTATATTAATGCTCTGGATATTGAATTTAGCACCTTTAATTTTACATTATTTTTATTTTTCGAGAAGAAAACACTTTTCACCACTTTACATTAAACAAAGTCTTCCTAGGATGAGAGAAAATGAGAAGATCGTGTCCGTCAAAGTAAAGAAAAACAACATATTTTCAGGGGATTTTGTATGTATTTTAATCACAACAACAAAAGATGAGCACATACAATAACACCCCCGTGTACACCTAATAAACACATCCTGCAAGCATTCCCATGCATTCATGTGTCATCCAGACATTTATATCCTGATTGGATGTGACCTTCAATTGTCTGGTGACAGAGTTTCATAATCATTCATCGTCCACTGAGACACACACAGATTACACACATGCATTCATAATCGCAATATAATGAACATATAACCCTCTACACACAGAGACACACAGAGACACACAGATACACACACACACACACACACACACTTGGTCATTAGTGAAATGAAAACACCCTCATTTCCACTTGAAGTGATAACAGCGGCATCATTTCTTTCATCATCGACTAACAGAAGTAACATTTAAATGCTGATGAACACGTGGATGCATTTATCCTCACACACACACACACACACTAACATAAAGCAATAGGCGTGATGATGTGTGGAATATTACTTTCTTCACCACTGACTGGGAGGATTAAAACTAGCTGAATGACCTCCATAACCATCACAGGCAGCCTGAAGACAAACCCGTCATGGTACACCATGTAACGCCCTCTGATACACACTCATACATACATTTATATGCAAAACACAAGCATGCAAACTCATGTGCACTTTTAAAAATAAACAAACATTTGCATGCACAAACATCATGTTAATTCTGATGCACACAGGCAAACAACCACCGACACAAAGCGATACATTCACATAGTCGGGGACGCACACATACGAAAACACAGAGAGTCACAGAAAAGAGTGAGAGATCTTTTTTGTCAAGATGAGCTAAATCAATGTTGATCTTGGCTTATTGTGTTTGCAGTTACTGTATTCTCAGTGAGTACAAGACCAGAGACAGAACAGTAAACAGGAAAAAAAAGGGTTAACACTTTACTACACTGAACCCATCCGTCTGCATGTGTGTGTGCGGGCAGGCGTGCGCTACCACACACTTCTGAGACTCTCAGTGTGATTGCTATTTTGATTGGGCCACCAGTTCAAGTCCCCAGTTCCTGTGTGTGTCGGGTCCCAAAATAGACACCACTTCACTGTATGTTAGCAGTCCCTGGGGTGACTGCACACATTGTAATAATAGTAATATTACTTTGTAGACTGTGGACTCACAAGTCGGCCTGTAAACGCTTCGCTCAACTACAGATTGAAGACAATCTCCCTGGTTTCGTTGCTAAAACTGGGTTGAAACAATTATAGAGTTAAAGCAGCAGTAAGCAGAACATTTGGTCTGAGTTCAGACAGAGACTATTACTATAGGCTGTTCATTCAATGGGGACAGCTGTCAATCACTCGCGAACACCGATCAAACGGTCAAAATAGGCGGTGCTGATCAAATATGAATTCATATTCTGTTAGTGTAATGCCTATTTCTAACCATAAATGTTTTCAGAAACATCTTGTAGTGTACTGTTTAGCTGTAAAATTAGGTATGCTCCGGCTGGTGGGCGGTGGTTGGTATTTCCTCAACTGATCTTAACATGGCTGCCGGGTCACAAACGTTCTCATTTTACAGCTAACACATTACATATTTATACTGCATTCAAATAAGTGCATGGTTTTTGCCCCAAACTGCATGTGATTATCAAAAAGTAGGCATGTCTGTAAAGGGGAGACTCGCAGGTACCCATAGAACCCATTTTCACATATCTTGAGGTCAGATGTCAAGTAACCCCTTTGAAAATGACCATACCAGTTTTTCCCCGCCAAATTTTAGCCTAACTTTGGAGCCTTATTTAGCCTCCTTCGTGACGTAGTTGGTACCAATAGATTCCTTAGGTTTTCTAGTTAGTAGTGTACCATCACTCTAGCTCTAAAACTGAGCCTGCTACAGCCTCTTAAAGACAGTAAATTCAGTCGGTATTGCATGCGAACCCGCTGGTCTCAGGGGGTTAACAGTAGCTATATATAGATAAGCATGCAGCACTATTTTTACAATCAAATTCTATTTCACATTTTTCTCCCCAACTCTGAGCTGGTTCACTTCCTCACTTGTTGCTGATTGTCTTCACTTGTTGCTGATTATCAAAGAGTAAAACACGACACAAACAGACTGTCACTCACCATCTGATTACTATGTTGCTCATGTCAGCTCCGTGAGCCCGTCTGTCTCTATAATAAGCCCCTCGCCATCCTCATTCTGTCTCCCTATTGGTTGGCCCCTGGGGATTCCACTGCAATGAAGGATGGTAAAATGACACTATTATGTTACATTTATCAACACAATAGGAGGATAGAGATGGCTGAGCGGAGGGGGGTATAAATGCCTCTCTGGTCCACAGCTCGAAGATGGTTTGAGATGTGTTTGGGAATATTTGTGTGCGGTTTTCATTTGCATGTTTTGTTTGTTTGTGTGCATCTTCAGTATCAGTCACTCTGTCACTAGCGGTCTGATTGCTATTTTGATCATTCCAATTCCCCAGCCACTGTGTGCGACTATCTGGCCCTGAAACAAACTCACGTCACTGTCTGTCTCAGTCTGTCTCTGTCTCAGTCTCTTGAGTCTTTCTCTCTCTCTCTCCTCTCAAGTCTGTCACTCTGTCTTTCTCCACTTCGTCCAAATCTCTTCTCTCTCTCTCTCTGTCTTTCTCTCTCTTTCTCTTGAGTATTACACATTTGTGGTGACGCTTTTGCATCTGAATGCGTTGATAACAACCTCCGCCGATTTGTTTACCTGTACATACAGGTGGAGATGTTCCGATACCATTTCTTCCCAACTGATACCGCTAACTGAAGTTGCGGTATTGGCCGATACGAGCATCGATCCAATACTAGCGTGATAAAAAATATATATATATAGTAGGGCTGTCAAAGTTAACGCGGTAATAAAGTGTTAACGCAAATTAGTCTCAACGCCACTAATTTCTTTCTTTAATGCAATCAATTTCTTTAATGCAATCAATCTTTCAGAGGTTGTATCAGGCTCAGTTTTAAAGCTAAAGTGAAGATACTGGCATCAAACCTAAGGAATCCAATGGTACCAATCACGTCATATTAGCTTGTCGTGAAGGAGGTTAAATAACGCTCCAAACTTGCTCAAAATGTTGGGAAGGAAAAATTGTCATGGCCATTTTTAAAGGGGTCCCTTGACCTCTGACCTCAAGATATGTGAATGGAAATGGGTTCAATGGGTACCCACGAGTCTCCCCTTTATCTAATCACATGCTGCTTGGGGCAAGTCATAGTCAAGTCAACACACTGACAGCTGTTGTTGCCTGTTGGGCTTGAGTTTGCCATGTTATTATTTGAGCATATTTTCTTGTATGCTAAATGCAGTACCTGTGAGGGTTTCTGGACAATATTTGTCATTGTTTTGTGTTGTTAATTGATTTTCCAATAATAAATATATACTTACATTTGCATAAAGCAGCACATTTGCCCACTTCCATGTTGATAACAGTCTTAAATATTTCCCAAATCTCCCTTTAAGGTTCATTTCTAACAGATAAAATATGTGTGATTAATTTGTGATTAATCGTGATTAACTATGGACAATCATGTGATTCATCACAATTAAATATTTTAATCGATTGACAGCCCTAATATATATAAAAAATCAACAGATTGGGGAGTTCAGTGACAGCGGCAGCTACAGCTGTTATTAAGTATTGCAGTGACTTATAAATGTGTGTTTATCCAAAATGTATTCTTGTGTTACATCTTTCTCTGATTTCTGAAATCTCAGATCATTCCTTTAAATGTTCTATTTATACTAAAATAAATAGAAGGATAATCTGTCCTCAGTTTGTATCTGTTATGTAACATCCATTTATGCATTGCTATATTTTACATGTTTCTGCAGGTTATATGTGTGCATGTGTTGAAGGGAGAAAGAAAGGAACAATTTCAACATGCTTTTCTGCATCTCTGTATGTGTTTTGTTTCGTATGTGCTCCCGGGTGTGTGACTTCATCAAACACTTGTCACTTGCAGCCAGATTGCCGTTTCAATCATGTCACATTCTTGATTCCTCTGCCACTTGGCATGTCTGTCGGCCTCCTAAAATAGACTCTGTCGTTCTCTCTTTCTGTTACCGACCTAGTGTCTATGTGACACTTTCTTAGCATTTCGCCACAAAAGGTCTTTTAAGATACGACAAAAAGATACATTTCCTGACTGACATCCATGTACAGTGTTTCTGAAATAGCTTTCATGTCTAAGTATAAATCCCTTTTCACAGAGCAATGTGAAAACCCACATACGCTTTGAACGCATCTTAAAATGTCCCAGTTGCAACGTTAAATGAAATGAATTTCTGTGCAATGAGGTTTCCGTGTAAATCAAATTTGGAAAAAGCACTTCAGCTTTGAAGAAATTGTGTTGTATGTAAAACAGCTATTGTCGTACTTACAATACAGGTGGGGGAAAAAAAATCGATTCACCAATATATCATGTTTTGTTTTTTTTTCTTTGGTTTTTATGTTGTTTTTTTTCATGTCAGAATTGACATATTTGGTTCATTTGAGTCTGTGCGGAGGTAAAAGGAAGTTACCGCTTTTATTGTTGTAGTCTGAGTAAAGTGACGTCATATCCTTTCCGTATCCGTCACCAAAACAAACCACAGCAACCCATAACGACAAAGCAGAAACTGACGGAAGGTCTGCATGGATACGACCTGCACCCTCACATGTTAAATCCAACGTGGTAAACACTACACATACAGTAAAGTATGGAAACACTTTGGGTTTCACACATTGCAGGAAAAGCAGAGCTAGACACCATGGCTAAAGCTGCATGCTAACTCTGTCAGGGACAGGAAACTTTATCATATTACGGTAACGTGCGGTCATGCCAGTCATCACTCTCATCTCCGTGGTCAAATCAGCCGACGCTAGAACTGTAGAGCACCCATCCATCCATTTTCTTCTGCTTATCTGGGGCCGGGTCACAGGGGCAGCAGGCTAAGCAGGGAATTCCAGACGTCCCTCTCACCAGCAACGTAGATTACCCATATACTGACATTTATGTTAAATGCATTCAAACGGCCGCTATGGAGCTGACCATGGATGTATAAAGAGAACGGAGCTGACGGGAGAGCTAGAGACGGACTTGGCAAAGTTAGCGGAAGTATACACATGTGACTACATCCCGTTTTCAAAATAATGTGTTAACAAAGGGAACTGGATATACAAAATACATATATGGGAATAAGATTAATTGGATTATATTCACCAGAAGTATAAAACATTACATGTCCCTTTCAAATTAAAAAGGAAATACCATTAAAAAAAGAAAAATGTATTCTTTGATTTTTGGTTTGCTGGAATGATTTGGTAAATAATGCCTGATAATGACTGATATATTTGACTTCAAGACATCCCTGACTACATACATGCTGAAAGTCAAACATTCTTACTGTATCAATTTAGATATTTTCCAAAGAAAAAAATCCCTAGAAGTGTATGATTCAACTTTTTCCCATGGTCTAGTGTTAAAAAAAGTTAACAAAAATCGCAATAAATTGTAATATCAAATCACAATACTCGTAGAGTTGCAATACTCAAAAAGCTCAATACATATTGAATCGGCACCCAAGTATCGTGATAGTATTAAATCAGTAGATAGGTGAATCGTCCCAGCCCTAATCTACAATAATGGCGAAAACGGTGTGAAAATATTGGAGTTATGAGGTTCTTCACACTGACTATCCAGCCAGTCTTCCCTCTCCTGCACGTGGAAGAACGTACAAAGTCAGTTTGACGTGGCAGGCTCCAAACTCTAAGAGGCTGGAGGCCGTTATATTACAGAGACAATCTCCCAGCTGTCTGTTTGCTGTATTGGCCGGTGTTGGGCTGCCTGTCAGCTGCTCATTTAGACCGCACCGGCCATTGGTAGGTGAGAATGTGATGGCATCGCTGGATTTTTTCCAATACCGACTCTCAATTCTCTCTTCCTCTACTATCTAAAGTGGGAGATCTTTCCGTGGTGAATGAGATCAGACAGTTGTGTGTGGTCAGAAGGGGGGAGAGAGGCTTGCTGGCTGGGTGAGTGGTTGGATGTCTGATTTGGAGGCTCCATCTCTGTTAGATTGGGTCTCTGCAGCTGTGTGTTTGCAGCCCAATGGATGCCTGTGACTCTGATTGGTTGTCTGTCAACTCTGTGTGTGTGTGTTCTTGTGATATTGTTTGGCTGGGTGGGTGAATATCTGGTGAATATTCTTTTCACCTCGCCTCCTTCTGAGCTTCCTGCCTGTCTTCCCCCTTCAGAGTTTGAACCAAAGCACTGCCATTGATTTAAGGAGATTCAAAAGTACATTTGAATGCACAACATATACAAGCTGCAGGCCAGTCGCCAGGAAAACAAATGTTGCCATTGTACGTTTCTGCAAACCAAGGATACGTTGAATATAGGGATATTAATAATTAACCGTTAACCGACGTTAAGAATTTTAACCAATTAACGCTAGCGGTTAAACGGTTAAAATAAATATTAATAATTTATTAAAAAGCTGAGCAAAACTCAGAAGAGCGGCTCGTCACTTAAAGGAGAAAAGCTGGTCCACCTGAACGGCCCACCTCAAGAGAGTCTGAGCCGGAGTTACAGATACAGGAAGTTGGCTCCCGTCTTGAGCTCGCTTGAGCTGAGGAGATGTAGCAATTATTCACCAACAAATAAACTGTACACACACTGCTACAGCTACGTTCACAGCTATACTGCCATCGACAACCCCACACTCACCGCCGCCAAACACACATGCTCTATCGGACACCCGCTAAAGTTACGCCGCGCTGACAGAGTGTATATGCGTGGCTACGTGGAGCACGAAGCCTCCAACAGCGCTTCAGCTGCTAACGCAGCACAAATACACACAAACACTGTTTGTCGGACACTCGCTATCGTTCGCCGGGTCAGACACACCGCTGACAACCTGCTAAACTAAAGTAAATGATGCGGTGGTGGTGGCGGACTTGTACTGGGAAAAGTGTCTGCATGTGTCTGATAATAAACGCAGCACCGTGGCTGCTAACGCTCCCGGACGGGTGAACTGGGGAGTCAGTTGTCTGTTGTGCTTTATATTTAATATTTCTTTAAACTGTTTAACTAATTATAATCAGTCAAATTTGTTATTGTCGGTTAACGGCAAAATTGATTGATTGATTAACATCCTTAGTGCCAATAACAGATGACATATCCATCAAAACTCGTCTTTGCCAGCAGATTCTCTGTGGGACTGTGTTGTTAACACTCCCAGCTGCAGGTTCAGTACGTCAGAAGCTTCAAATGTTTGAAGTGCATGATGCCTTTATTGATTTTTAAATGAGAAGAGTAATTGCTTTCATGTAAGAAACAATACTCATGGCTTGGAACTTTTGCTTTGCTTTAGTCTGGGCAGTAGCACAGAGCTTATACTGTATATCTACGTGGTCCACATTTCTGTGTTGAAAGATCCCCCCCTCCCCAACCCACCAAATCCCCCTACCCACCAATTTCCCCAAAACACAGCATCTCTATTTCACATTCCAGCGGGACAAAGGACACAGTGATGGATCTATATAAATGTGACACATTTAATCTGGCGCTGTGTGACCTCCTCTTAACTCAAACAGACAGGAGGAGTGAGAGCGAGCGGAGCTGTGACACTGCCTGGTGTGTGAGGACATCCAGATACCCGCTGTCGATGCAGGTAGCACTGGTCGATAGAGGACGTAGATTACTTAATAGCAGCTTCTTCAGTGGCTCTTTTCAAGGCAAATCATTTATGCAGACTTGTATGGAAGCAAATAAGGGTCATTCATATTTTGAGCTTGTGAAAGAAGAACATATATTCCACAACCTTGCATGTGAAAAATCCATAGATTGGAGCCTGCATGTCTCAGAGGAAGTTCAGGTTTATGTTTTGGCTTAGAGCTCAGATCCGTAACCGCTTATCCTATTCAGGGTCGCGGGGGGCGAGGGCTGGAGCCGATCCCAGCTGACATTGGGCGAAGGCGGGGAACACCCTGAACAGGTCGCCAGATATATAGACACATAGACTTGACACATAGAGACAGACAACCATTCACGCTCACATTCACACCTACGGGCAATATAGAGTCAACATTGAACCTAACCTGCATGTCTTTGGACTGTGGGAGGAAGCCAGAGAACCTGGAGAAAACCTACGACACCAGAAACCTTCACATCTAACTCTCTAATGTCAAGCTTTTTAAAAAATACATAACATGTTCTTAGTCATAGTCATCACATAGATCAGAAAGAATTCACTGAATATTCCTATAACAATGAAAAAGGTAATTATGTTCAGGCTGAATGAACAGTTAGCACATTTGTCATTACAGAAATTGAGGAATTTAATTCAAGCAGAAAAGGATCCCTTGAACCTTAAACAGGAAATATATATTTGCTATTAAAGAGATTCTCCATACTGATTAAATGAATTGTTTTCTAACTTGTATAAACGGCATCGGTGGGGTGGTGATTACCAAAGTGGACCTCTGAGTGAGCTGGAAATTTCTGATGAGAAGAACGAGCTGCTTTAGCAGGCAATTCCAAAGATAAAGTGAATGTGAGTACACGCAGTGGACCTCCCAGGGCTTCATTTAAAAGAAGCATCTATGCAGTGCGGTGTGAGTGAGGCGTGCTCCTTTTCAAATGAATAATAGTTAAGTATCCCAAAGCTAATGGACGAGTTGGCCCAAGGGTAATCTGGCATTTTGCTCAGGGGTCAAAATTTGTGCACTGTGAAAAGTCCTAATTAGAGTAACATAAAGGCAGCACTGGGATTCATATTGTGGTTGGACAGTGACAACACTCTGTAATATAAATGGGATGGGAAACTGAACACATTAATGCTGGGGGGTGGGTGGGACTAAAGAGGAACAGTAAAAGGTCAACATGATGAGAAAGGATTGCTTTGGACATTTAGCGAGCCCACATGGCTGATTAGTAATATCTCAAAAATGAAACTGTGACATTTGGAAAACTGTTAAAATACAATTAATGCTATTCACCACCAGAAGACAAAATCTGACATTGTCTCTGAAAGGCTTGAAAGAATTTTGAATTTTACCAGAACTTGAGTAAAAAGTGTTTAAATTACGTCAAAAAATACAGAGAATTACTAGATCAACTATTATTAAATTCTTTGAATGGAGTGGATTTTAATTGAAATCCCAAATTATATTTTATATTAAAAGCCATATGACTGTATGCTTAAAGTGAAGTTATCTAGTGTAATATCCATCTATGTATCTAGTTGGCTTTTTAAAGCGATTTTAAAGGTGCTCAATATGAAATTCAAAGCTTAAAAAGCCCTTAAAGAGACAGGCACTAAAACGGTGAGTTTCAGCCAGAGGATGAATAAAGGTACATCCAGACAGACAGTATGAGAAAAATAATGTTACTATTGATAATTAACTGTTCAACGGGATTTTTACAGATTAATCGGTTTAACAGTTAAAAGAAATATTAAAAATTAAATAAAAAGCTGAGCAAAACTCAGAGAAGCGGCTTGTCACTTATGGGATAATAACTGGTCCACCTTAACAGTCCACCTTAATTGAGTCTGAGCCGGTGATGCAGGATACGAGAGCTTGGCTTGGGTCTGAGGATTTGTAGCATTTATTCACCGACAAATAAACTGTACACACACTGCACTACGTTCTGGCTACAACGCCACCAACAACCCCACACTCAACGCCGCCACACACACACGGCCTGCCGGACAATCCCTAAAGTTACACCGGGCTGATAGACCGTATGTGACAACAGCGAGGACGAAGCCACCAGCAACGTTACAGCTGCGATCGTAGCACAAACACACACACGGCCTGTCGGTCACTCTCTAACGTTACGCCAGGCAGACACACAGCTGACAACCTCGCAGCTAAACTTAATGATGCGGTGGAAACTTTTACTGGGAAAGTGGCTGCATGTGTCCACGACAATACATGCAGCATCGCGGCTGCTACAGTAACTCTCCCAGTCGGGTGAACTGGGGACTCAGTTGTCGGTTTTTCACATACACTGCAGCTGGTGATAAATGATGATTTAACCTTTTTGCGTATCGGCTTTTTGTCGCAGCTGTGCGGCTTGTTAGCACTAAAACCACAGCACTGCTGCATGAAATGCACTAATCTTGTCAGTTAACGGCTACTAATCGGTTAACGAGGGACAGCTATCAGTTATAAAAAAGAAAATCAAAAACAGCATCCCTATGCTAGTCGAAACACAAAATACAAGTATGAACCTGAAAATGAACATACTAAGTCCCCTTTATGTAAACACGTGCATGGTTCACTCAGATTTGGGAATTGAACCTGCAGTGTTGAGGCTACTCTAACCTCTAACCACTTAATCTAGTCGTGTTGTTTTCCAGCATGTTCTTTGAATCGGTTCCTGCGTCTCCAAATGTCATGATTTTCAAGACAGCCACTTTGAATGTCGTCCACGTGAATTTTCATTACATTCGGGTTATAAAATGTCACTGAAATGCCAAAAAAGTATAAATGCAGTTGAGACCTATAAAGTTGTACAATCACCTTGGATTCACATGCAGTATTCCTGAGGTGGCGCCTGTGATCTCTGACAGGTGCAGAAATGTGTTGATATATTTCACAGTTAATATGAAACATGTTACTCTCCTGCTCCTCTGGCCATTTCAATTACCACACCTGCTCATCTGGTGGAAGTGCTAACATGTCTGTGAAAGGGCCCCAGACTTGTAGAAATATGTGCCATGTCATACCAGTGGGAACCAAGGTGGAAAACAGTCAGATGAAGAGATCACTGTGTGTGTATGAATTACTGTGAGAGAAGGTGTAAAAATTGCTGACATTTTGCTCGTCTCTGATGGTCAAATTTTACCAGTGATGCATACATTACCATAAAAAAGGGTTGGTGTTAAGATTAACATTGTGAAGGGATTCAGTGGCAGTAGAATGTCATTGTGCTTAAAGCTCGACTCCATCTGCTTTCTTTTCTCGGGTTTTCAAATGGAAACGCCCACCTAGCCTTTAACGAAAAACAAATAATGTAGGATACCAAAGTAAGCTAATCAATGATGTTATGAATAACGTGAACACTGGCACTAGCTGAGTCCAGTTTGGAATTAACTGAATTTTTTTGAAGTGGGGTAATATGTATACTCTCTACTGTATGTATGTTTGGCGAGGTAAAATTTCAGTTTTTGTCAATGGAGTCTGGTGGCTTTGAAGAAAGCGATACAGCGGCTTCAGTTCCCCGTCGGAAAGGGCTGTCTGACGGTGAGGTAAAGCGGCGTTGAAGCAGCTGAAAAAACATATTTTAACTACAAAAATAAAGGCTGACCTAAAAAAATCAATATCAGTTTACGCTATATTAAAAATATTTTCAACACTTTACGTTGCAATCAGAGAGCCATCTCTGGCGGGGAAGTGAAGCCGTTATATTGCTATATTCAAAGCCACCAGACTGCATTGACAAAAACAGTGATTTTACCTCACAGAACACAGGAGTTGATGGTCTACCACTGTATCGATCGATTTGTTTGTGTTATTGTGTGACTTTCAGATCCAAACTAACGTGGCGTCCAAAGCAGTACATTATTTGGCTTCCGTGCCACTACTCCTGTCTGCTTCTCCAAACTGGGGGTGTGCCGACCGCCATCTAAGTTATTGAAGGTAATCTACACTAACAATGGATAAGGATATATGCGTGTGTTTATATACGTTATCATGGAGAAACCTGTCAGGTCATGTGGGAAACCATTTTTAGAAGGACTAGGGAAAATAGCATTTTGATGCTAAAACATACCTAGGAGCGCCATCCATCCTCTGAATGCCCTAGGTCTTTAGTTTTTGGCTGTAAAGTTTCATGAGGCTGTGATTATCCTAGAGGTCACCACAGGTCATTTTATACAGTGTGGTCAAGTTTAAAAAAAATGGTCTCACTACAATGAAATGGCTACTATAGGGACTAACATCATCAAACATGAATACAATTGGACTCATTGGATCCGTAAGAGTCTCAGCTTTACAGTGATACCCAATTTATGTAATTCCCAGACTGTTTAGGGACCCCAGTATGGAGAAATATTCAAACACACCATTTAGAATAGGCGAAAATAACATATTTACTGCATACAAAAAACTGCATGGTTTTTGCCCCAAACTGCATGTGATCATCTTTAAGTGGGCATGTCTGTAAAGGGGAGACCGTGGGTACCCATAGAACCCATTTTCAGTCACATATCTTGAGGTCAGAGGTTTTTCTTCGCCAAAATTTAGCCTAACTTTGTGGCGTTATGTAGCATTCTTCCTGAGACTGCTTCAGCCTCTGAAAAAAGTAAAGTTGTTAATAACGATACCGCCAGGTGTGCACACACATGGCTATGTCCTTCTAGTAGGAGGATTCTAACTGTCCTTAGGAAGGTGGAGAGATAAGGAAAATCCTTCACATCTAACTGACTGTAAAAAACGGATTAAGGGCCAGGGGTAGGATTGAAGTTAGTAGAAGGTCGAGGTTAGACATGAAGTCAGGATTTGGGGTCAACAAATGAATGGAAGTCACTGCAGTGTAGTGCGTTTTCTTTGATATGTTCTGGCAGTGCTGATTGTGTCTGCAGGCGCTGCTTTTGATCTTCAAGGGTCTAAAATATTCACACAAAGAGAGACAGAAGCAAAAACAAAACAAAAGGATAGAAAGTGACTTTTTCTGTTATTTAATGATACCATCACACTACAAAACAGCAAAGGGCAAACAGAAAGAAAAAAAACATAACTGTATATAAATAAATAAAATGAAAGAAAGAAATCATAAACAAAAGAAAACTGATATTCTGCAAGTCCTATTCATTCCAGCCGTTGCTCTCGGCCTTCCTTTTAGCAATGCTGAACTTTTAACCGCACCACAGTATTCAAGTACGCGCTGTCGCTGCATTAGTAGCCCAGCCCATTAGGGAAAGGTCAGCCATTCAGGCACATATCGAACACAGACATCCCACCGATGTCTCAAGCTGCTCCTTTCAAAAGGCGCTCTCTCCTTCAATGGCTCGCCAAGCATTTGTATTACTGTGGAAATCAAGTTAAAAGGTCAACAATTCTACGGCCTCCTTTTGTATTGTAAGTGCGAGTGGGTGGGTTTGAATATTGTGTGTGTGTGTGTACTGTATGTGTGTGTGTGTGTGTGTGTGTGTGGGTGGTGTTGAGAAAAGGGATAGTTGGCCGACAGTACTTTTCTCCACTTTATCTTCTCCAGCGTCCTTGTCTACCTGTCCTCCCTGTATCCATTAATCCATCACGTCATGTGAAGCCCATTCATCTTTTTGTCGTTTCTGCATCTGTCTGTCCTCCCTGCATTCATTCATTCTACAATTCATCTGTCATCAGCTTGGCTCATGCTCGTACCTTTGCTATCATCTGAGGCAAGCACAGAGTATGAAGCTGTAACAGTGCTGTATTTTACACGATACGATACGATACCCTGCCTAAATACCCTGATGCCGATACTAAAGTGATACCACGGCAAAAATCTAAAACATCAGGAAAAGTAATGGAATAATAGATGACAGAACGTAGAACTTAAAATATTTTTATATTAATTAAACATGTTAAAATGTATTCATTAAAAAAAGGTCTGCAGTTATCTGATGTCCCCTATACTTAAGTTTATGTGATTTCTTTGATAGTTAAATTTATATTATTTTATGTATTTGCATTTTTTTTTTTAAATGCACACATATTTACATTTCATCTCTATTCTTATTTCTTCATTATATTTTTCTAATAACTTCTTTATTTTTATTTATTTTTTATTCTAAAATGGAACAACTGTAATTTACCCCCTGAGGATCAATTAATTATTTCTGATCCTGATATCACTTATTAAACGGCGTTTAATACGTTTTTTTTTCTTAGTAAAACAGCGCCCCCGCCATCCCATTGGTAAGAGTTAAGGTGGAGAGTGGTACTGCAGCACGGAAGACGGCAGTGACATGACATGCTTTAATTTGTTGGGCAGTTGTTTTTTTATGCTAGTTGCGTTGTTACATAGTGATACCAAACGTTTGCTAATTGCGGTTGTTTATTTACGCTAGTTACGTTGTAACATAACGATACCAAATGTCTGCTAATTGTGGTTGTTAATTTACGCTAGTTATGTTGTTACGTAATGATACCAAAAGTCTGCTAAGGGCGGTTGTTTGTTTACGCTAGTTACGTTGTTACTGTTATTACTTTAACACAAATCATGATGTTTTTTCTAACCTTAACAAAGTAGTTTTGTTGCTTAAGCCTAACCGATCATTTCACAACGTTAACCACGTAGTATTGTGGCTTTCTGCAAACGTGATCAAAAGGCTGATATGAAACTTATTTTTGGTTCAGAAACGTCGACATTCAAAGTATCCCGCGGTTTGCAGAAACAGTAGCCTACAATGCCAACAATCTTTCTGCTGACGGGACTTGTTAGTATATGTAATTAGTTGTTCTTTCCTTTCTTCTCTTCTGACCTCCCCTCTCTGCCTCATAGCTCATCGTCGCTGTCTTTGCCAATCTCACCTCTCTCTCTCTCTCTCCTCTTCCTCCTCCTCTCACCTAGCTTCACCCCCCTCTCTCGCTCTCCTCCATGTACACATCCATTCGTTCCCCAATTTGTCTATCCATCAAATTGTCTCGCCCTTCCCTGTGCTATCCTTTCCACCACACACAGTATAAAGACTGGTAGTATTTCACACCTGCCCTCTCCTGTCTCCACTCCCTCTCCTCACCTTTCTTTATCTTGCCTCTGTCTTCACCCCTGTGCGTTTCATCTCCTCTCTCTTCTGTTACAAAAAGGGCTCTACTAAAAAACACAATGTTTGGCTCCGGTGGAATTGAGTTTTCTGTCTAAGCAGTGAGATTATACAAAAGTATAGTTTTTATAAATTCTTTCCGGCATCCCAATCTCGACTGCAGACAAACCTAGCTTCACAATTGCACAGTAATCTAGCTATTAAAATTGCATTGTAATTACATTTGTGTATTATTTGCATATTATTCTATTTGTCTGACGTATGTCGTGTTAGAGCATAAGGCAGGGGGCAGCAGGAGTTGGCAGAGTACCTGCTTATTGATTGTAATGTGCCTGAAATTAGAGTGGAGGTGTGAAATGAATATTAGATTTGTTGCTGTTTGCTGTAATTTTCTGTGGTGGAACGTTCTGTCTTATTTGTCCATCCACCGCCTTGTTAAAGACAATTCAAGGAGACAAGGAGGGAAATTGACTGTGGGCGTTTAGAGCGAGGCCCAGCTTTGAAATCTGCATTCAGCCGACGAGCCGATACACTCGACGTTTCCTTGTTTCTTTTCCCCCACTCTCTTTTTCTCATTCTCCCTCATCTGTAACGATCACACATTTCTATAGAGGTCCCTTGTAAACGTAAATCTCCTCCGATCTGTGCTCTGTTTCTCTTTCTGTCTCTTTGCCCTCACTTCTCATTTGTACCAATCACCTGCTCCCAGCCTCCCCAAAAAAATCCTTGTACTCTCAAACCATTTTCACGCCGTTTGATGTATGATTTATTTGAAATCGATTCCCCCACACGCTCATGGTTTGTTGATGAATCTGTCTGTGATCTGCCTGTTTCAGGGTTTTACCTGATATCAGGAGGGTCTGGCAAACATGCCGCCTGAGGCACATGTATGATTTAGCAGAGATCTATACTCAACTTTTGTCTGGGTTTCACAGACGACTCATGTTTAAGTACCTTTTAAGTGTCTGTGTCAGGGCTCTCGGTTAACTTTTTTCACCATCCTCCCGGAACCGTCCAGAAATACAACCTGAGCAGTCCTGAAATGAATGAATTTAATATCTTTGTTTTTCTGCATTATCATTAGTTTATCATTCAAAGTGACCTTTAATATACATCAAACATCAAAAGTGATTCATTTTTGTTTATATATTCATCAATTATCCAAAACATTTTTTTTAAGTTATTTTTTTTTTTTTATTTGTATTTATAATTTGCATGTTTGTGTTGTTAGTAAAAGTTAAATTTAAATAAAAGATAATTTTTTTTATGTGTAAAAAGTAGCATTTGCACATAACATGAATAAACAGATATACAAATATTTAAATTAGAATAACCAAAATATCACAGATATTTTGTTTAGTCAGTTACAATTACTAAAACATCACTATTAGAAGTTGCCAAAGATGCCAAGGACAAATGCTACAGAAGTTTTGAGAATGATATAAGACAAAAGGTGCACAGATGACAACTCAGACAAATAAAAAAAGCCAAGGCATTTCATTTTGTCTCATAAGAGCATACATCACATAGAGGAGGAAAGCACCATGATTCACACAGAAAAGGTGACATAATGTAACTTATGAGAGGTGTTTTAATAGCACAACAGAAGAAAAACTGAGGGTAGAGAAGACAAAAGAAGAACTTTAGCTGATTATTAGCCTCATTAAACGTTCAAAGAAAGCTTCATAGATGAGTCATTTATCATCAGTGTCAAGTGTCAGAATTAGAAGAGGACTGATTATTACAAAATGACAGACCAATCAGTAGGACACGTCAACAATGGAGTGTGTGGATGTGTGTGAGCGGGCGGCATGGGTGGTGAAAAAAACAAGATAAACCAAACAAAAACCCAAAAGAGACGGTCAGATGAACGTCAAGTAAGACAGAAGCTGTTTCTTAAGTGTATTATACATACAAATAGTACGGACTGAATAGAAGATGTTGTCTGCTACATAAGAAAAAAAAAAAAAAAGCAAAACTATTGATGAGTGTATTTCTGTCATAAATGTAGCGATGTTTATGGGAGCTACTGTAGCCACAGGAGCCGACTGAACGGTGGGCAGATTCTACTTTGTTCAGTCTGTTGCTACCTAGCTAACAGTTTAATGGTAACTAGTCAGCTGTATCCAGTTATCAGGCTAATATCAAGAAACACAAACAGCAGGAGCAGACGAAGTAATGTGCAGACCTCTCTGCTGTCTCTACTGAAAATGATTATTAAACTGGATGTTGGTGTTGCATTTAGTGAAGGCATCAGTTGCTGACAACCCATAATTGTATGGGACTTTTGAATATGCATAACAATGACAGCCTTGCAAGTGTTGCAGGTATTTTATTATTCTTGCTCATCTGTCTTGCACATGAAGACGTGAAATATGTTTAACCCAATGTGTAACACATTCTTCTGGCCGTATCGCCCAAACCTAGTTACACTATGAAGGATGAAGAATTTGGACGTGGCTACTGCCTGCTAATGACCAGGTTGTTGTTGGAAAGAGTGAGTTAAGTGGCCAGCGGAGTTTGAATTCAGAGCACGGACTGGCATGGGGCCGGACTAATGCCTGGAGGCCCGGATGTGCCGCTACATTAGCAGCCTCGTACATCAGCAGCATCGATACGAGCAGCCAGTGGATGGACTCAAGGGGAACGACGGTGGAGAATTCAAAGAGATGGAAGACAGATGGGGTTGCAGTGTTCTGAATGAGCTGCATTAGCTACAAAGTAAAGATTTTTACACTGTTCTGTATTTGAATGCGAAAAAGATACATTTTTAGGCGGGTACAGGGGGACTTTAGGGGGACGTCATCTAGAAGTGGTGTACATCATCTGGAAGCTGGGAACCTGGAGAATATTTTGAGATGCAGTGATTTCAAATTAAAGAAAATGGTCTCACTACAATGAAATGGCTACTATGGGGACTAACATCATCACACATGAATACAATTGGGCTCATTGGATCCACAAGAGTCTCAGCTTCATGTACGGGGCAACGTACCTGAAACCTGCCTCGGCGGAGGTCTGCGCTTTCTAAGTGCACTTCTAGTTTCATATGATACCAGTATCTTCACTCTAGCCCTGAACCTACTAGACCCTCTGAAAGACATTAAAGTCAGTCAGGACCCCGGGTCTCAGGGGGCTAAAATGACTGACACTATTCGTTTTTCACGTTGCACATGATGGGAATGCTCAGAGGGCAATGATGTTGAAACCACTATGTAAGATTACTTTTCAGCTTTGAAAAGTTATTTCAAAATAACAGAATTATCTAATAATATTTTTGAGGTTTTGTCATCTAAGTGTTGACTATCCAAGTCTAAAACATAAGACAGTTTACCAGGGGGAATGCAAACTGCTGCCGATTAAAGATAACTGAGCTGAGCTGAACTTTAACTGAATTGAACTGTTTATTGCATAAGCTGGAGTTGAGACGAGTTCTGGCTTCACTGCAGACACCAGACACATTAGTGGAGTTCATGCAAAAGGTCATGAACTCCACTAATGATGTGTTTGGATGCTGCTGGGTGGCTTATTCTCCAAGCTGAACCAGAGGTGCAGACTCCCCCACATGCACAGCAGTGTATTCTCCAGATACTCTGAAGCAGGCACTTCTGCCCACTACATGCAGGCTAACAGGTGTCTACTGTGGCAAAGCACATCCTTACGAGTAAGACTTGTAGTGTTAAGACTGTCTTTACCAGAAAAACACAGCTCAGTTACCTTGGAATGATGTCCTCATTGGATGAAAATACACCTTACTATTTATGTCCAATGCCAACGTAGGAGGTAGTGTGTCCTATATGTAGCAAGGCAGAACATAAAGGTGTGGAAGTAGGTAGATACTGTAGTTGGTTAGGTGTTTGCGTTCCATAACCGTTAAGAGTTATTTTACATACCTCAGCCATAGATTGTTTCCCATAAGCACAATCTTTCCTTAACTAACACCCTGTTAAAGACATTCACAAATTAAAAAAATGCATTAAAATAAATTACTATTAATTATTATTATTAATTAATTAAATATTTAATTGTCCAAAGTTAATTGCAATTAAAAACATGTTTAAAAAAGTTCAGAAGTTGAAAGAAGTCTGTGTGGATGGTGGACACAGGACTTTGACAATGGCTTTTGAAGTAGTAAATTACCAGGGCTGTCAAGTGATTAAAATATTTAATCACGAATAATCTCAAATTAATTTTACATTGTTTTATCTGTTCAAAATGTAGCGGAATGGGAGATTTGTCAAGTATTTAATACTCTTATCAACATGGGAGTGGGGAAATATGATTGCTTTATGCAAATGTATGAATGTGTTTATTATTAGAAATCAATTAACAACACAAAACAATGACAAATATTGTCCAGAAACCCTCAGAGGTACTGCATTTAGCAAAAAAAATATGCTCAAATCATAACATGGTAAACTGCAGTCCAACAGGCAACAACAGCTGTCAGTGTGTCAGTGTGTGGACTTGACTATAACTTGCCCAAAATTGTATGTGATTATCATAAAGTGGGCATGTCTGTAAAGGGGAGACTCGTGGGTACCCATAGAACCCATTTACATTCACATATCTTGAGGTCAGAGGTCAAAGGACCTCTTTAACCTAGTATGACATGGTTGGTATCAATGGATTCCTTAGGTTTTTCTAGTTTCATATGATACCAGTATCTTCACTCTATCTTATAAACTGAACCTGCTGCAACCTAAAAATCACAAGTTGCATTAATGCATTAAAGCAATTAGTGGCGTTAAAACAATTTTGCATTAATGCATTATTATCGCATTAACTTTGACAGCCCTAATTTGAACCTTGACACACCTCAGAAACGCCCTTAACCCTACGCTTCAGTGTTTTTCTTTCGCTCTGCTTGTTTAAACTGACATGTTTCAGTGTTACTCTCATTTTCACATCAATACTGTCCAGTAACAGCTCATGTTTCACTTTTGTGACCCAAAGCATCTTTTTGAAATTTTAAATTGCGAGCAGTAACTACATATTTGAGAAAAACTGAGTTATAACCTGTATCTGACTTTCTGACATCTGTTTTTACTATATAACAAAATATTATACCATAAAAAGGTGCAATTTTCATGAAAACAGCTTATATATATATATATACACTGTATATATAAACACATGCATATATATATATATATGTATTACATTTATTATACTAAAGCAAAAAATTCCTATGTCAAAGGTCAACTTTATTATCCCGCAAAGGGAAATTCATGTGGTCATACACGTCTCATAAAAGATCATATATAACCTCACACACTCCCAGGATCCAGCGCACAGCACACTCCCACTCACTTTCCCAACTTTAACCAAATTATTTTTTTTAACCTTGATCAAGAAGTTTTAGTTTCCTAAACTTAACCATAACTTAACCATATGAGCGCGAGATTTTAAAACCCTCACATGTAATTTTAGAACAGTCATGTTCAGGGCTGTATAGCTACTGTTGAGGTTGAGGCTCTCATGACCTCTGTACTTCTAAAGTCACGGCTACTGCCTTGGTAACATGGATCCTTTCAGATGGCTATTTGTTGTTTATTAATAAAACAAACTTCTGAAATACAAAAACATGCACATTAATGCAGGGAACCCACTTATCAGCTGTATCACAAACACAGATTCCAAAAGTTACATCACAGTGTGTTGTTTTCATCACAGCCCAGCAGAATCTCACAGTATTTGAAATCTACTTTCACGCTGGAAAATGAAAACACTGTTTGCTTTAGAGAGGATTTAATTATTACTACTGTAATCTTTGATGTGCGCTCCAGAGAACACCCCATCTGGGGTCATTTTCAGTGCGCTTTGATGTTTAATGAGTTATACGGATCTTAGAAATTCAGCGCAAGCAAAAATAATGTTTAATTTTCCAGACAGAAAGATCGAAGACGGTTATGGATGTTTTTCAGACATGGTAACTTCTCCTCAGTGTTTAAGTCTGTGCCTCTCAAGTGGTGATGATTTGTAAAATTGTGTATATCTATTCCTTTAATATGAACTATTATTATATTGCAACCCGGTCTCACTCCCAACGCGTAATGCAGCTTGGTCAGTGCCCCTCGGCGTCTGACACCAACACACCAAGGCACCCTTAAGCGTCTGTATAAGACTTAAACTAACTCCAATGTAAACACATCCCCGTCATTATTTGACAGTCAGAGCAACTGACGTATAATACATAGCAAGAGAGTCCGAGTAGAGCAGGTGGGATGGGTCAAACAAGCAAACACAGGACTGTCACCATGGAAACCACTGTTCTTGTCCCGTGTGAAACAAAGACAACGTTGAGTTATTGTACGATAGTTCTGTTGCGCAACTTCAACTTTACTATTTTACATTTTATAAACTATATTAAGTCTTTGTTAATAATTACCACATGATTTGTAAACCTTTTAAGAAATCGTAAAACATCTATAAACATTATATAAACAGCTGGACCAGAAACTAATTGAAGAAGTTTGAACTATCTATTTAAATAATGTTTATAAATGCTTTACAAGTATTTATTAACCATTTAACAAAGTATTTTAATCATTAGTTGTAATAACCAACATAACCATCAGTTATTAACCATTAACAAAGTGTTGCAAATATATGGTCCATCTCTTTAATGTTTATAGATTTCTTATTAAACAATTTCTTAATGGTTATAAATCATTTAGTAATCATTAAAGAAATACTTAATAAAGTATATAAAATTATATGTGTGCAACAATAAACTGTTAAAATAACATAAATTATAGCATTATTAATAAAACATTATAAATATTATGGATTATCATTTCATTTTTAATAGTAAAATAACTATTAACCAATGTTTAATTAATTATTAATTTACCATTTATTAATGATGGTTATTATAAAGTGTTACCCAGACCTTTCTTTTTGAAATTTACCTTTAGTTATTTAGTTGCTTTGTGACTGTCATATTGATATATCATTTCAAAGGCTCTAGCAGGTTCAGTTTTAGGGCTAGAGTGAAACTGATGGGTTTTAATATTTCTCTATACTTGGGTCCCTAAACAGTATTGGAATTTACATATTTACAATTACATACATTGGGTATCACTGTAAAGCTGAGACTCTTGTGGATCCAATGAGTCCAATTGTATTCATGTGTGATGATGTTAATAGCCATTCCATAGTATTGCGACCATTTTTTGAAATTTGACCTCACTGTATAAAATGACCTGTGGTGACCTCTAGGATAATCCCAGCCTTGTGAAACTTTACAGCCACAAACTAGAGACGTAGGGCATTCAGTGGCTGTCTTAGGTAGATTGACAATAAGGGGCTTTCGGAGAAGTTTCCAGAACAGAAATGCTCGCCATCTAATAACCCGAAAAATGCAGTTCTTGCAGAAATCTCAAAATGTCCAAAGTTTTTGATACCAGATCATAGCATGGCTTTTTGACTTTGGTCTTAGTGTCTTAATGTGGTATTTTGGAGGGATTATTAATCATTTTTATAAATTTTCGAGTGTTAAAAAATGGTTAAATTTAGCACCAAATCTCTTTGACAAATGGTATCAACCCAAAAAATCTCAAACATAATAAAACATGGGGCTCGAAATCATATACTTTGTATTTCATCATATACATTTTTATGATTAATTTTAAATAATTGATTAATTAATTCATTGTTTAATGTGTTTATTTCTGATTTATGACTAGAACAACTTGTCCCATAGTGCTGAGCTGCATTTCCAATTAATCTTCAGGTTTCCAGCTTTCAGATGATGTGCACCACTTCTATGTGACGTCTACTGTTGACCTGCTATCTCCCCCTAAAGACCCCCTGTACCCCCCTTAAAACGTCAAAAACGGGTCTATTATGTATTTGTGTTGTGATAGAGCCCCCTCGAGAATCACATTCTTCTTGAACACTTAGTTTATGAAATGTGATGCTAACTATGTCTTTCTATCTAAAGCATGAATAAACAGCCTCACAGGCACAAATTATAGTGTCTCTATGGATGCATACTGTATAGCATAACTGGATAATTGGAAGGTCTGAGCTTCATGTAAGCAAATGTTTATGAAGCTATGGTTGCCATGGCACTGTTTTTGACGTGTTCCAGTCAGTATTGCATGTGAGGTTTGCACAATCCTTCTGCTGGTTTCATGAATAGGACATGATCAGTGGATAAATCATCATTTATCATCGTTATCTCCATGGTAGATTCTCTACTATGTTTTAATGACAGCAAATGTCTCAGACTTGTGAATGTCACAAAAACATAATAATGCACAGAAACACTGTGTAATTATGTTTTTAAAAGTTAAAACAGTGTTCAGTGGCCTTTTCTTTAATCAGGCGTAAACATTTTATCATCTGAGTTATTTGTCTGAACTGATTTGTAGTCATCAGGCCCTGAGATTACAGTAAAATTCATCATGCTGATTATGGCAGGGCAGTCCATCACCACACTTTAATAACAACCTAGATGAAGATATTTTGAGAAAACATGCAGGACAGCTCAAACTGTAAAGCCTGTATGATGTTTTGTACATGCTTACATGTTATGTTTACATATGCTATTTAATAGGGGTGGGAAACAAATCGATTAATTTTTTTACGACTTTGAAATTGATTCTTTAATGTTAGAATCGATATATGTGCTTCATTTGAGTCTATGTGGAGGAAGAAGGAAATTACAGCTTTTATTGTTGTAGTCTGAGTAACGTGATGTTATATTCGTTCTGTATCAATCAACCAAAACAAATTGCCGCCAGCCGCAGTGAGCCAAAACGAGAAAGTAGAAAATGGCGGATATATTTTCCAAAGTTAAAGTCTCTAGAAGTATACAATTTTACTTTTTTCCCATGGTCTAGTGTTAAAAAAGTTAACAAAAACTACAATAAATCGTAATATCGAATGGCAATACTTGTAGGATCGCAAAACTTAAAAATCGCAATAAATATCGAATCGGCACCTAAGTATTGTGATAGTATTAAATCAGGAGATAGGTGTATTGTAGCAGCCCTACTAATTAACATGTCTTGTTTTCTTTGTTAGCCCTTTGTATTTTTCTCTGCGGTTTTGAAAAGTCCTATCGGAACATAGCGTGAAGACACACTGAATCATTACCATCGTAACTTTGAATGTCAATCTACTGCAGAGAAATTATGAGTGGTGCAGGTAATGTGAGTGTCATGGACACTAACAAAGCAGTGAGGGCAATAATCAATTAAGTACGTTCAGAATGATGGGTAGGCAGCATTTGATTCCTTTAATGGAATAAATAATGCTTCTATACTGGGGACTAATCCTGTGAAATTTAACTTAAATAGAGCCGTCTCTCTGGCAGTGACTGCACCGTACTATCACACGTTGTAGCGTCCGGCTCTCAGGACGCTCACAAACAAGCAGCAGCACTGCTAAAAAATTCACAGCTCCACTTCTTGTTTACCAAAACTAAATGAATAGCCCACATTACGCAACCCAGGGAACAACGTGATGCAACCCAAAACTACTCCTGCTGGTGCACTGAGACATGCTGAGCCAGCTTCCACACTGCAAACACATCCATATGAAGTTGTTTATTCTTAAATGTTATAACCCTTTTTTTCTTCACATTAAACCTCACAGCGTAACTCTTTAGCAGCCCCATGTGGCAGCAAGAGATAAGACATGGCTTTACTAAACTGATCACTCTTTAGCCGCATTTTCTCTCATCACGAAGAACTGGGTGAAGATGGTGAAAAAAAAGTTTAAAAAGTTTGGTTTTGTTGGTCAGGCTTCATCAGGACAGAGTTCCTCACTGCTTGGAGTTTTATGGTTTTTGTTTTTTTAAAGGGGAACACCATGTAAATTAAAGCGGCAGTAGGGAGAATATTTTTGGCAACATTGGGCAAAAAGTCCATTATAACCTTTCAGCATATTGTAATTCAAGTGTTCTGAGAGATAACTAGACTTATGCACCTCCTCATGGCTCTGTTTTCAAGCTTTGGAAAATCTAGCCCGTGATGGGAGACTTTGACCAATCAATGGTCATTTCAGAGAGAGAGCATTCCTATTGGCTGTTCATTCAACGGAGGCAGCTATCAATCACTCGCAAACTCCCATCAAACAGTCAAACTAGGCAGCGCTGATCAAATCTGAATCGATATTGTGTTAGTGTAATGCCTATTTCTTGTATAAAATGTTTTCAGAAACATCTTGTAGTGTACTGTTTAGCTGTAAAATTAGAGAGTTTGCTCCTGCTGGTGTGCGGTGCTTGGTGTTTCCTCAACTGATCTCAACATGGCTGCCAGGTCACAAACATTCTACAGCATACTCACTGCAGCTTTTTTCCTTCTCCTCTCTATTGTGGTACAAAAGGGAGGACATGTCAAAGAGACACTCTGGTTCACTCTACAACTCCACCAGTTTCTCCATGTTTACTTTCTACCCCTTTTGCTGTTTCCTGTTTGATACTGGAGAGCGCTCCTATTGGTTGTTGACAGTGTTTGTGTCATTGAACTTACGATAATATTAAACTTGTTTGATTTTATCAGAGCATCAAGACGAGAAAAGGACTGACTTAAGACCACTTGGCGACTGAGTTTTATGAACACCTTACACTAAACGATCAAGATCACGGGAGCACGCCACAACTCTAGCAAAACTCTCGTGATTTTATTCCCACATTGGAAATATGTCTGCGACAGTGAAATCGCTTGAAAAGACATTTGGTGTAAGGTCAGCATGAGTTGAATAAATCACTGCCTGTGGCCAGAGCATATTATTGAAAACCCTTCTGGTGACTGTAAGTGGTTCAAACAGCATTGTCACCTCTTGTCTGGCCCTCTGCACATTAGACCTGCCACAAGACAAATTACATTTAATGATATGCTGCATGACACAGGAAAGAACGGGGCTATAAAAGAAAAAAGGGCAAAGAATGAGAATGAGGTAGTAAACAGACGAATGGATCGATAGATAAAAAAAAATAAAAAATGCCTGAGAAAAGGAGAAATGCATAAAGGTAAACAGAAAAAGCAGATACAAAGATTGAGAAACATTGCAGTCATAAATGTTAACAGGATTACAGGAGAATTAATCTAAAATGGTTGAGTTAAACTTCTGTGGGCTGAGAAACACAACCTTTTGTTTCCTTGTTGCTAAGATAAAGAAAAGGCATGTGGTTGATTAACCTTTCTGTTTATATATTACTAATTAGCAGCAGCAAATTGTGTGTAATGTCGCCCAGATTACATTTTATATCACTATTATTAGAGAACATTGTTAATTAGCTTCCCTGCCAAGACACAAAATTATACTGAACATATGTGCAAATCGTTCACAATCGTTCCCTCACAATATCGGCACGTAGCAACGAAAGCATTCTTAAACTCCGTTAAGGTTATGTTGAGACACTCCCAGCTCTTGGTTTAGTACAGAAAGTGTGCAGGGACTTTCTCAATACAGAAATACTTCACTCGTTTAATTTATTAAAGCTAGGGTAGGTAATGTATTCTAAGAACATTTTTGTTATATTAGTTGAAATTATCTTTACATCTTGACATCAATCAATAAATCAAATGCTCTGACAAAAAAAGGGTTCATACAAACATCTTACAGATACAGTAAATATAAAAGAGCTTGGTGGGGGATAGAAATAGACCACTTTATAAACAGGAAGAATCATCGTTAGTGAAGAATACCTTCCTAGAGAGAGCAAAAGAGGAGAAAACAGAGACAAACGGATTCACCAAACAGCAAGCTCTTCTGTTAACGTCTTGTTAATTTTTAAGAGCGGCTGCGACTAAGACGGCTTCCATCAACCTGTCACTTCTATCGATTTTATCACCCTGTTTACTGACGGAGCTGGAAGGACAACAACTGTGTGTGTGTGTGTGTGTGTGTGTGTGTGTGTGTGTGTGTGTGTGTTTTCACTTATATAACTTGCTTCATACATACATATTTCCGTATACAGTATATGCAGGTGTATATAGTGGATGTGTTTATGGTGTCCGTGTGCATCTGTGTCTGTATACGTGTGTGTATGGGTGTGTGTTTCAAGGTGCCATATAGTTTATAAGGTTTATTTGGAGGTTTATGTGGCGGTGCTGGACCTGCATATATTTCAGCAGGAAATGAGGTCATTATGGCCTCCCCCGGCTCCACACACACATAAACACTTCTCAGAGAGGCATGAGGTTGCATACTTAAACAATGACACCTCTAAACAGATGTCTGTAATTTATATGGATAATCATTAATCCCAAAACAAACCGTGCCCATACACACACACACACACACACACACAGACACGCACCCCAACCTGTATTTTGCACAGTGTTATTGTCGCTCCTTGCATTTGACCCAATATAGCTAATGTTGTTGCCAGATGTCACTGCTGAGTTCTCTTTTTCAAAACTCTTCACACAGTCCGCACAACAGAAGTCAGCGTGGATAAAAGTATGGTTAACGATTGCTTTGATTTTAAGTGAATCCAATGACATAAATGTATGAACTTATGAATCCTCTCACTCAAACTCAACCACCAACAGATCTCTGCATTTGCAATTAATTTTACACGTTTACATTAGGGCTGTCAAAGTTAACGTGATAATAACGCATTAATGCTAATTTGTTTTGACGGCACTAATTTCTTTAACCTAATAACGCAATTTGTGACTTTTACGTTGTAGCGGGCTCAGTTTTAAAGCTAGAGTGAAGATATTGGCATCATATGAAACTAGAAAACTAATTTAAAAAAAAATCAAAAATGGGTGTGGTCAGAAGTATGCTTTGTTGCACCTGTAACCACAAGTGATGTCACAGGTTCATGTGTGCATCGCTGCATGAGGTGAGAAGTTAAACCACTTGTGGTCAGCAAAACAAGATTTTGAAGGGGTGTTAAATAAACTTATTAATTCAATTTATCAATAATTTCCATATCTTGAATCAGCCCAGTCGCACAGCAGTTTGTGAAATAGTCGCACAATGTATTGTATGGATTCGTGTACAAAGACACAAATTTCACTTTTTCACTTTTTTTTTGTGACGGTCACCACGAAATCAATTCCACTTATTCCACATAATTATGTCCCATAAGTCAACGTTGATTTATTTGCCATGTAACTTCCGTACTAAAGTTACGGCGCTTCCTGAGTTATTTTAAGCCAAACCACGATCTTTCTCTAGAACTAACTAAGTAGTTTTTGTTACATAACTTCCGTACTTAAGTTACACCATTTCAGGAGTTATTTAAAAGCCAAGAAGCGATCTTTTCCTAAACCTAACTAAGTAGTTTGTTGCCTAAGCCTAACCAAGTCAATCTTTTCCAAGTAGTATTATTTTGAAAAGACTGGGGCGGAAATTGACACATGCATCACGTGTTGCTGGACATTCGTAGGAAAACGTACGGAAAATACATTGTTGAATCACAAAAAAAAAAGGTCAGTTTGTGTGTTTGTACACAGATCAAATATATTAAACTTTGTGACTATTTCACCGACTGCCGTGAGACTGTTGATGGAATACATGAATCATAGCTTTTTATACAGCTTTATCCCATATAAAATATCTAAATTAATTTCCAAATGCCATGAAATTGGATTTTTTTGGTGGAAAATATATTATTTACACTATCTTTACTAACTGTAACAGCTTTTAATTACTGAACATTTCATCTCATTCAGCCCAATCATGCGGCTTTTCTAAAGTCAATAGTCTATGTTTTGGGTAAAAACTAGGAATGCGAATGTGTCAAAACCATATGGTAATATGGAAGAAAACAGTAAAACAAAAGGCCTTCATCTTTTCCTTCCAGCCTCTCCACAGAGACTCCATCACGCATCAATCACAATCCTGTTTTGCCCACTTGGCTTTTATTGCCGTCTGTATTTCAGCAGGCTGAAGTGCTACTGGAAACTTCAACAATGCTCTCTCTTGTTGAAGTGGCCTTTCCAACACAAGGCCTCTGTCGCCTCTGCTTTGGCTGGAATGTTCCCCCTTACTGGAATGGAGGGGGAGAAGGGACAAAGACAGAGGGACACTGACAGAAAAAAAAGGGGTGATAGAGAGGGGTAGGAAAGAATCTGTGAAGAGGAAAAGACCAAGGGTGGAAAGAGAGACAGATGGAGGCAGGATGTAGAGCAAGGATTGGCAACCATGTGCAAGGCTGTGCCAAGGATATGCAAAATTTCAGCCTAACCCAAGACTTCACTGGGCGATGTAGTGATTAGTTCCTTTTTTTTTTTTTATAAAAGTGAGCTCATGACTGAATGTTAAGCGGGGTGGGGGGAGGAGGGGCAGAGATATGGAGGATGGAGAGAGAGGTAAAACATCAAGGACAGAGGGAGAAAAAGAGTAATACAATCTCAGAGAAAGAGAAATCGCAGCACCTGCATGAGAGGTCACTTGGTTATTTCACCGTTGTGCCTTTAAGACATAAAGCCCAGTATGACTTATGAGTGACAGAGGTTAAAGAAGGATGGAGAAAGAGCAGATAAAGAAAGACTGAGATCGATCAGCGGGGTTGATGCGCCCGGTGGACCATTAAACTGGGTGTCAGAGACAGGGTTTCTGCCAGCCAAAGTTCCATGGCGTCACAATTTACAGCAGGCCTCACCCCTAAGCATGCCCATAAAACACTGGGGATCCATTGTTGTACAGGCAGACCTTTGACTGAAGCAGCAGACCAGAGGTGATGGAGGATTACTGCAAAATACAGTCAGAAGAGAGGAGAGAGTGAGAGGGAGAGATTCTGAATGGGACAATTATATAAACATAATCATTAGTACATATTAGGGCTGTCAAAGTGAAACCTATAGTAGGCACAATGTTTTTGGCATCATTGAGCAAAAAATCAATAATAACCTTTCAGCATATTGTAATTCAAGTGTTTTGAGAGAAAACTAGACTTCTGCACCTCCTCATGGCTCTGTTTTCAGGCTTTAAAAAAATCTAGCCCGTGACGGGAGACTTTGGAAAATCACAGGTCATTTCAGAGAGAGAGCGCTGATCAAATATGAATCAATATTCTGTTACTGTAATGCCTATTTTTCCACATAAAATGTTTTCAGAAACATCTTTTAGTGTACTCTGGAGGCAGAATTAATCTAAAATGGTTGAGTTAAACCTCCGTGGGCTGAGAAACACAACCTTTTGTTTCCTTGTTGCTAAGATAAAGAAAAGACATGTGGTTGATTAACCCTTTTGTTTATATACTACTAATTAGCAACAGCAAATTGTGTGTAATGTCGCCCATATTACATTTTCTATCACTATTATTAGAGAACATTGTTAATTAGCTTCCCTGTCAAAGACACAACATTATACTGAACATATGTGCAAATGGTTCACTGACATCGTTTGTTTCCCTCACAACATCGGCTCGTAGCAACGAAAGCATTATTAAACTCTGTTATGGTTATGACACTCCCAGCTCTTGGTTTAATACAGAAAGTCTGCAGCGACTTTCTCGAAACAGGAAGATATGAAACTACAAAACCTGAGGAATCCATTGGTACTAACCATGTCATACGAGCAACTGTTCTGTTCTTTTCTTTCTGAAAGCCAAGAGTCTAACGCATACACGGATGGAGTTTTTAAACTAACGAAGCCATGTTTGACGTAGAATGATGGATGAAGGGCGCCACGCCACAGAATACATTTGTTATTATTTTTTCTTTAATTTATATTAAATGAAAATGTGAAATAATCTTCAATGCAAAGGTTACCAACAATGTGAGCAATGCAGCCAACTGGACCATCAGCAAAAAGCTATTTTTGGTCATTATTTGGCATTATTTATACTTAATGATGGCACAGATCCTCACTTTACATCATCTCTACATGAAACACAAAATGCATAGCGTTAGAAACATTCAGTATCTTCACTGTAACTGCATTTGGCTTTTTTTTAAATATAATATATTAAATATTAAACTCTGAATAGATAGGGTGGATAGATAGAGAGAGAGAGAGAGAGAGAGAGAGAGAGAGAGAGAGAGAAAATGTGGGAACAACACACTGATAGGAGGGAGAGAAAGAGTTATCAGCCATACATTCAGTTCCATTAACACCTGTCAAAAACGTCTTGTCCTTCAGATGAGATGCCATTCTGCATGGCTGGAGTGAAAGCATGAGCACATACAAATGCACGCACGCACACACACACACACACACACACGGTCAGTCAACAACTGTTATAGCTGCCAGTGTCTTCAGTGGAATGAGAGTCTTTCTTTCTTAAAAAAGGTGTCACACACCACAATTTCATACAACACACACACACACACACACACACACAGAACTACATTTGTATACACCATAGTACATGCAGGCTGATCTCATACACTGTTCCTAGATATACCTATGAAAAGTAATTCAGTCTAATTCGCATATATCCCACAAAGTCAATCCACATGTAATGTATGTAATCGTGAACCAGGAAGTATAAAGAGCGACAAACGCAGCGTAGGGAGGAGGTTGGGGTGCAGTATACATATATATACATATATATATATGTATGTGTGTGTGTGTGTGTGTGTGTGTGTGCATATACATGCATGTACGTATATACATGCATGTATACTGTAAATACAGTATATATATGTACATACAGTATATATATATATTTACATACAGTATATATATACTGTTTATACAAAAATGCAAAAAGTCGATGCATCCTGATAAAAACAAACACACAACATAGATCACCATAAATTAATAATAAAACATTAAAGATATAATCAAACATAAGAAGACAATGATAAATAAATGAAACATCATCTTCTGTGATTAGCTCTGTACTCACTGCAGCCAAGCAGCCTTTCTCCATCTCCGGTGTACTGATTGTTTATATCATTGCATGGTGAAATAATGCAAGCAGCAAAGTATTTTCCGAGTGAAAGGTCAGTCCCACCCTCTCTAACCAGATGGCCGGACTTTGGAGAGCCTCACAATTTTATGTGTCAATCAATCATATTGAATTCAGTGGTTCAAGGGGTCAGTGCATTACCAGAAGTGAATATTTTTCACCCTGTTTCTCATTCGTTCCCCATTGAAATTTATGGGGATCAAAAACTGTGACCCCCCCTTTGGACTGTGTCCAAAATCACTCCCTATTTCCTACATTGTGCGCTACAATATGCTGTCTGCAGTGTTTCTGGATGGATGCAAATGTGTGTGCTGTGCACGTTATTTACATCTGTGTTGGCTTTCATCTACGAATACATTTCATGTTTGTGTTTTTGAAAGTCTTTTCTTGATGTGTATGATTTTCCTTTTGAACTTGTCTGTTTGAATTTAAGTGCTTTGTGTTCTTGTGGGCGAGTGCAAGCATTAATGGGTATGTGCAGTTCATATATACAGTATAATATTGTGTGTGTGCATGCTTACCTGTTTTTGAACCCATGTTTGTCTCTAATGTGTGTGTGTGTGTGTGTGTGTGTGTGTGTGTGTGTGTGTGTGTGTGTGTGTGTCAATCAGGGGTAAGTAGGCCACCTGATACCCTGCTGAATAATTAAAGTCCATTCAGGGAGAGAGAGAACATTGCTGATGATGGAGGGATGAGAGGAGGAAGGGATGTGTTAAAAAAGCCTAGTTCCGTCAGGAGGTAGAGCGGATCATATTTTAATCACAAGGTTGGCAGTTCGATCCCCGGCACCCCCAGTCCACACTTTGCTTTGATGTGGTCCGTAGGCGAGACACTGAACCCCAGGTTGCTCCCGATGAGCAGGCCAAGGCCTTGCATGGCGGCTCCCCCACCATCGGTGCATGAATGTCTGTGTGAATGAGAGGCAAACTTTAAAGTGCTTTGTCCAGTAAAGTAGAAAAATCCTATATAAATGCAGTCCATTTATTGCCTATTGGGGATGAGGTGGGGGAGAGTATGGTATTAAAGGGTGTTTGATTTTAAGAGAGGGAAGAGAAGAAGAGAGAACACATCTTTAGGAATAACAGAGCTAAAGGACAGAGATAAGAAGAAGAACTTGCATTATATGAGGTCTATTAAGAGAGAAAACAACAGACAGATAGAGGAGAAAGGGGGAGAGATGTGATGTAACAACATAATGTAACATGTCGTAAAGCCACAACGTAATGCAACAACGCAACGCAACAACGGAACGCAACAACGGAACGCAACAACGGAAAGCAAAAACGGAACGCAACAACGGAACGACAACGGAACGCAACAACGGAACGCAACAACGGAACGCAAAAACGAAATGCAACAACGGAACGCAACAACGGAACGCAACAACGGAATGCAACAACGGAACGCAACAACGGAACGCAATGCAACATAACGTAACAACCTAACGTAACAATGCAACCTAACAACGCAACCTAACAACGCAACAACTCAAAGTAACAACATAACAACCGTAAATAAATAACAACCACCCTTAGAGGGCTTCCTTACGTAATGCGCAGTCCATTTGCTGCCTATAGGGGATGAGGTGGAGGAGAGTATGGCATTAAAGGGTGTTCGATTTTAAGAGAGGGAAGAGAAGAAGAGAGCACATCATGAGGAATAACAGAGCTAAAGGACACAGACAAGAAGACGAATAAGCATTATATGAGGTCTATTAAGAGAGAAAACAACAGACAGATAAAGGAGAAAGTGGGAGAGAGAAACAGAAAATAGACATTAATGAGGTATTCGACATCAGTGTTGTTGCCACCATTAACAAACAAATTAAACACAGAAGAGATGGAGGCACGGAAACAAAACACATTGCATCATGAAATGGAGGATTTCTCTCTTTATATTCTCCTCTTCTGTGCCTTCAATTCATCCTGTCTCTTCTATTATCTGACTTTCCTTTCCTGTTTCTTTTTCTAACAAAATCCACCTACCAACCAACATCTCTATAGCTCACTGATTAACAGGTTTTATCTTGCAAGTTTAATCCGTAAAAAAACTGTAGTGTTTTCCCCTGTTTCCATTCGTTGTGCTGAGCTAAGCTAGCAGGCAGCTCACCTTAGCTCCTTATGGAACTGACAGATATGAGAGTGACATTGATTTTCTCATCTAACCTACCACCCGAATGCAAATACAGTACTTGTGTTTTCCCCAAAATGTCAAATGCCTTTAACCAGACCTTAACTATAGAAGTGGCAGGTCATTTTTAACAGTTTTAGAAGACAGTGACAAATGATGTGGTCCTGTCGATGGGGGCACTAGATCACAATATGAGTCACTTTGGAAACCACTGACAATATTGTATTTTGACGTCTAGGTCGCAGGACTTGTTTTCTCCCCCCCGCCCCCTCTGCTTCTTTCCCCACAACCCAGTTGAGAGAAAAATGTTTGCAATGTACGTTACGGCATACCACCGGATATGTTGAATGTTTATGTTTCTGAACAAAAAGTATGTTCCATAAATATGTTTCTTATCACATCAGATTAACCTTGTAAATGTATTGGTTAGGTTTCAACAGCGTAACGCAACAACGTAACGCAACAACGTAACGCAACAACGTAACGCAACAACGTAACGCAAAGTAAAGTAACGTTTAGTAATGTAACAACTAAAGTTACTACATAATGTAACATTTGGTAATGTAACGTTTGGTAATGTAACGTTTGGTAAAGTAACGTTAGGTAATGTAACGCTTCGTTATGTAATAATGTAACGTAATAACGCAACGTAACAACGTAACGTAACAACGTAGCGTAACAACGTAGCGTAACAACGTAGCGTAACAACGTAGCGTAACAACGTAGCGTAACAACGCAGCGTAACAACGCAGCGTAACAACGTAGCGTAACAACCCCCCTAAGTGAGCTTTTTTATACGTAACAAGCATAACTACACTACATAACAAGAATAAAGTCAGCGTTTGGTTTTAGTTTCACACGGAACACAGACAGTGGGTGAAAGTCCTGTGTTTGTTTGACCCGTCCACCACCCCTCCCGCCTGCCCTTAGTGGACTTTCTCGCTTGTTAAACTCATTATTATACCAATATCAACTTTCAATAACAGTCATGAGATATACTACGTCGCCTGCTCTGGCATCATTTGTACTATGTCATTTGCTGCAAAAACGTCCACATCCAATGTATCTGTGGTTTTGCAGAAACATACAATGCCAACATTTTTTCCTGGCGACTGGGCTGGTGTCTCAGTCAGAGTTTAAGTCTTTAACAAAGCCTTAGTGAAGCACTTTGGTCATGGGAGGGTTTTTTGGGCCATGGCTAATCCCTGGTGGATCTGCCGATTATGAGACAGACTGGACTTTCTGCAGTGTGAGCAGACACAGCTGTCTGTTCACCTCTCATTTCATTTTGTCATCTTCGCTGTTCTCCAATTCGCTCCTCTCCTTCAATCCTCTTCTCTTTTCTTCTTGGCCCAGATATAGTTTCTCTACCACTCCTGGTCTGCTCTCCTCCGCTATTCTTCATCTCCTCATTTCATTTCCCTTCCCTCTCTCTCCACCTCATCTCCTGCTCTTCTGGCTCAGTGTTTCCTCGAAGCCTCTCATCTGCCACTATAGCCTTTATTGTTCCATCCATACAGAGCAGAAGATGACCCGTCTGACTTGTGTGTCCTCTTCACTTTACAAGTCCTTGTCTCCTTGCAATACACACTTTCCTTTCATTTTCATCCCCTGCTTGCTCCTCATTTCACTTTGTTTCTTCTTTATCTCTCTTGCATACTTTGCATTGTCCTTCACCCCATTGTTTTTCCTCTTTCATAGCCTCATCTAACATCTACAAGTTCTGTTCACCCTCTCCTCCCTCGCACATCTTCTCCTCATTCCTCATCCCACTTCTCTCCTCATCTGCCTCTCCCTCCCCTCCTTTTGTTTGTCTTTCTTTGTTCAACTTGACTTTACCAAATTGCCATCATGTTCTTTTTCCCTCCTCATCCTGCCTTCTTTCCTTTACTAGTACCACAATAAACTCTCCCTTCTCACTCATATTTTTCCCTTTTGATGTCTCTTTTTGTCTCACACGCACTCTCATGTTTTTCAAAATTTTCAAATTCTACTCAATTTCAGACTCATCTTTTATTTTACATCTTTTTTTTCTGGCTGACTTTCCCCCATGCTGTTCACTCTCTTGCATGTTCACCCTCTCTCTTATTCATACATGTAGGCTTTAGCTTCTTCTGATCCTCTCTCCTATGGATTTTCTTGAAATTCTTTATGTGCTTTAATGCCTCTCTCATCACCCCTCACTTACTTTCTCCTTACCTCTCCTCATCTGCCCTTTTTTTCATTTACAGCATCCTGGGAGACTGCCTCTCAACCCAGAAGAAACCAGAGTCTTCAAACCGAGCACATGAATGTTAACTAGTATTTCTACTTAACGACTGCGGCATGTGGGATGCGGGGAAAGATCAAACCTAGGTAAAGTTCCTTTTACACACAGAACTAAAGTCTTTGCTGACTAAGAAAGACAGAGGAGTTGCTGCCAGGCCAACGCTCCCTCCTGTGGATTACAAGCAGGCTGAAAATATATAATAACATATATAATACAGTAAGAGCATGGCTGAGTCAATTCAGAGAATAATTGGTTTGGATCTGTGGATGTTGTGTTTAGTGTTGAAACATTTTCTAAATTTGTCTGCGCAGCTAATTGAGCAGACAATGTCACGGAATCTCATCGAGTTCCTTGTGTTCAAATATCACCAGAAATACTGTATAGTAATTAAGGCTGGGAATCAGTGTGCGATACCTTTAAGTATAAATAACTAGGGGTGGGAATCACTAGGGGCCCCACAATACGATATTATCACGATACTTTAGTCACAATATGATCTTATTGCAATTTTAAACATTTTGGGATATACTAAGATATATTGCGATTTATTACCTTTTTTCAATCGCAAATTATGCCAATCCGGTCTCACAGCAATGCGTATAGATACCACAACATTACACGGATATTCCGCGTGTCATGAGTACACATTTTAGCCTTTTCACGTGTCATTTGTACGCAGCTTTTCACGTGTCATTTGTATGCCTCGCAAACGTAAGCAGTTAGGTTTAGGCAAGGAAATCACTAACTTAGGTTCAGGCAAGAAAACGACTTAGTTAGGGTAAGGGAAAACATCATGGTTGGGCTTAAAATAAGTAAGTAAACAAAGTAAAATACGCAAAGGAAACAACTACGGAACCCACGTCACAAACGTCAATTAAAAACATGTGACAATCGTGACGTGACAATCATCACTAATGTAACTTACTCAACAACAGTCTTGAACACGGGTTTCCTGGTTAAAAGTCTGGTGTTTGTTGGAGTCTCAGCTCTCCAGTCATACTTAATTTATGCAATTCCAAGATGCTTAGTTTAGAAATATTCGAATACACCATTTTTAGAATAGGTGAAAATAACATATTTATACTGCATGTAAAAAATGGCATGGTTTTTGCCCAAATCTGCATGTGATTATCATAAAGTAGGCATGTCCGTAAAGGGGAGACTCAAGGGTACCCATAGAACCCATTTTCATTCACATATCTGGAGGTCAAAGGTCAAGAGACCCTTTTGAAAATGGCCATGCCAGAACTCGCCAAAATTTGTAGCGTTATTTAAGCTGCCTTCCCGACGAGCTGGTATGACATGGTTGGTACCAATGCATGCCTTAGGCCCTCTAGTTTCATATGATACCAATATCTTTACCCTAGCTAAAACTGAGTCCACTACAACCATTTTCTCTTTCTTTCTCCGTCCTTTGTAATACTTTCTGCCAGGTTTTAGATATTTTAATATATGCTGTATTTTACTTTAGAATTCGACACCCCCGAATTAACTTTACACTCTCTTCTCCAGAAAAGATGTTGCCATCATAGCATCTGCCTCCCGTCGATCCCTGAATCCCATTGGATGCAAGGTCAGTGTATTTGGAGTCAAAGTTCCATTTAGCTGAACTATGACTGGCTCTCTCCATTGGCAATGACGGCCTTGTTCTGCACAACGTTGGGCTCCTACTTTTGGTGTGAAAGTCCTGCACACACTGGTAGCTCCATAAAAGACAACATGCAGCACAGCCTAGCTCCTCCGTTCTTTTTTATTGTGTCTTTCCTGCATTGCTGAATCACTTTGTCCCAGTAGCCCTACGGGAGCTTAACAACATTATGTCACATGTTTGATTGTCCTCTAGCCATCTGGATATAATCCTTGTTAAATTATCCATGGATGTTGTTGATGCCATACACCCCCGTTTTCACTTTTATAAATACATTCCTCACCTATGGCATGTCATTAACTGTTTTAATGTTGTAATTGCTCAACCTCACCCAAAGAAGCATGACTTTAACTTATCCGTCCCCAGAAAATACAAATACAGTCCATTCCCAAATCTCCATCTACTTCTAAGATCATCAACAACATCTGCAAAGACATTCTTCTGCTTTCTAATACGACTTAAGATCGAATGTTGTAATGTACCATTAATCACGCCATTGTGATTGACAGGCTCAAGCCCTGGGCTGGCATCTCAACCAGCTCTTGGCTGGCTACCTCTTTGTTTGACAAATAATAGATGACAGTCTCCATCAGGAATAATGTTGCTTCTGCCCTTTTTCTATTTATTTTGCATTTGCATCCCTTTTGACACATAATTTACAGCTTTGTTTGCATTTGTATTACCTCCTCGAAGGCCGTGGCCAGAAACATTATGTTTTTGGGTTGTCCGTTCGTCCATACATACGTACGTCCGTCCGACCTATTCTCGTGAACGTGATATCTCAGAAGAACCTGGAGGGAATTCCTTCAAATTTGGCACAAACGTCCACTTGGACTCAAGGATGAACTAATTTGATTTTGGTGGTCAAAGGTCAAGGTCACAGTGACTAGGGCTGTCACGTCGAAGGAATGTCCCCTGCGGTGATAATGATTGGCTCAACAGTGGGACATATGGTATCATTGCTTTTTTGCAAATTACTTAATATGTCCTGATTTTAGTGCTGTATATATAAGCTTTATTGTTAAGCTCTTATTGGGGATGGACCGATACTGTTACCAATACCGGATCGGACATCGGGCCGATACTGACTCAAATAACTGGATCGGATATCGGTGACAATGGAGCTGATCTATTCAATTCTATGTTTCTATACAATATACAGTATATACTGGAATTTTAACAGTTGGTCTTTGTGTTATTGGTTCTGCCCGTCCTCCATAGTGATATAGAAGGCCGGGTAAAAAGTGACACTGATGAGCGCAGCATTTTACCTAAAGCTGAACATTTTTCAACTGATGGCGACCAGAAAAAACACCAAATGTGCAGCGCAGAATACCTTGTCACGCTGCTGCCGTGACACTCCCTTTGCAAAGATTACAAAAAAAAAGCATGAACATAGCGGTTGGGGCGGTTGCTTCCCATCCCATGAGGTTCACTTGTCAACAGCGCAGTATTGCATTTTTTAGGTTATTGCGACAGCCCTAAATGTGACCTCATAAAACACTTTTTTGACATAACTCAAGAATTATAATGATAATTATAACAATTACACACAATGAGGGTAAAATGATGAAGCGATGACATTTTGGACTGGCATGGATGTAAACTGCAACGTGACTTGTTGGCGGAGGAATACAACTGCAAGGCAGTAATTCTAGTTTTATCTTGGCATGCTATTTGGACAAAATTCTCATCATAAAATCCACTTATCAGCATAAAGTCATATACAACATAACGTTTTGAGTGCAATAAATTGTTCCAATAACTCAACTGTGATACACTTTCTGTCTCTGTTCATTTTCATACAACAAACATAATGTTTTGGTCTGCTAATGTTAGATGTTTTTTAGATGTTGATCTGATACCTGATCTGTCAGGTTACTAAAGTACAATCAGCGGTATTCATCCAAGATTTGGAATGAAATAAAGAACAAGTGTTTCTACTTCCTCCTACCTCAGTAAAGCCACTACAGCCACTTACAAAATGCAGCAGTAAGACTTTGTGCAAAGACCCCATGCAGGGATCATATTACTTCATTATTGGCTTCACTGCACTGGTAGCCTTAGAGTCCCAGATTAATTTAAAGATCACCTACTGCATGTGGCCAAGAACACTACGACTCCTTCATATAGAATATTATTTTTTTTTTCTTACACTGCATAAAGTAGCCAGGTCACTTAGGTCTGTTGACTGGGGAATCTAGGCAAAGAGGGGACATTGTATTTACTGTGGTAGCTCTTTCTCTCAATGTCTTAAAACATCTTTTTAGGCGATACCATCGACCATGTCAGTGTCCTTATTTTTTGTTGAACATTTTGCTTCTTCCTTTCTATTTGTAATGTCAGGCTAAGTCAATCTTATTTATACAGCTAAATATCACAAATCCCAAGGGGCTTTATTATTGGGCTGGGATAATACACCTATTTCCCGATTCGATACTATCCCGATACCTGGGTGCCGATTCGATATGTATTGCGATTTTTAAGTATTGCGCTTCTACAAGTATTGTGATTCCATATTACGATTTATTACCATTTTAACATTTTAACTATTTTAACACTACGCCATGGGGAAAAGTTGAATCATACGCTTCTAAGGACTTTTACTTTGGAAAATATCTAAATTGATACAGTAAAAATGTTTGATTTTCAGCATGTATGTAGTCAGTGATGTCCAAGTCAAATATATCAGTTATTGTCAGGCATTATTTATTAAATTTTTTCCAGCAACCCAAATATCAATGAATAAAGACATTTCCCTCACAAATTAGTGGTATTTTCTTTTCAATTTATAAGGGTCATGAAATGTTTTGTACTTCTGGTGAATATAATCCAATCAATCTTATTTCCATATAGGTGTTTTGTAGGGGTGACACAATTTTGATTCTACATCAAAAATCGATCGAAAACCGATCTCGATCATCGAAATCAAAAGCAGGTATTGTAGATTATTTTTTCTCTCTATGCCCCTGCCTACTCGTGTTTATCTGAATGTATAATACAGCTGTACTGAAGAAATGTAACAGGTTAGGTTATCAAAATGAGAAAAAATAACATCTTCAATCCCTGAGGAGCTACATTAGCATCTTAGCATTAGTGACGGTTCCGTCCAGTTACCTAACATTATAGTACCCTCATTGTATAACGAAGATGCGCATTAAACCTAAGGGGGGGTTGTAGTTTTATTCCCTCAACCCAACTGCTTCTTTTGCCTTAACATAAAGTTGTAGTTTTTTTGCATAAACCTAAAGAAGTTGTAGTTTTGTTGCCTAAAACTAAAGATGCCTTTTTGTTTGTGTTCAAAACGTAATGTTTCATGCAGTGTTACAACATGTTAGAACGTGTTGCTTTTAAGTTTCACTTTCACTTTTACAATGTAGTAGGTCCCTATTGACCCACATCTATGGTCTTTATACCAGACTGATAACACCTTTTTAATGGCCTGATACTAGTCTAATTGGGTGCACATGTACAGTCACTCTATTGATCCTGGCCCCATTTTATAGTGTTCATTACATCAGAAGTTATTTTCCTATTTCTAGAGAAAAAAGACCCTAATTCTGTCCTTCAGACCCCCAGAAATCAGTGATAAGTCTATAATGTACCCCGGGACACTCTGCCCCCGAATTACAAGGCAAATTCATGTTCCTTGTGACTAGTCTTTTGTAGAATGGATTCCCCCATTAATCACTTTTTTGCAGCTATTACTAAATTGCTTCTAGCTATGCACCATGCACATCTGGACCCATTTTGTCGTTTTGTCATGGCTTTTTTCTCTCTTATCAGAGCTGTTTGAATGAAGTCTGATTGCATAAAATCTTTCAGCCATCTCAAATATCAATGGAAAATGTTTTTTGGCACCAGTCAAAGAGCAAGAGCTTCCTTTTAGGACCTCATTATTCTAAATCACTGTGCAACAATAAAGCACGGATGAATCCATCACAGAAGAGGAGGAACTCATTTCTCCTCTTAACGGTAGCCTCAGTAGAGTAGAATACAGTGCTGCCACAAGATTTGGAATTTTAAGTGAGAAGCACGATGGGACTGGAATAATTTTTCTATCACGAGTAATCACTGTCACTAATTGCTCTCTCAACCTACGAGTGCAATCTACGGCTCGAACTCAACAGGTTCAGTCATCTTCTCTGAGGACTGCTGGGAGTCATTCTGAGAAAAGGAGGAAATCACAAACTGAATTACAACTAGGTGAAGCAGGTTAGGAGGGGATTGTGCTTAGAAAACTTTCTCACAAAATATGTCTGCATTGGAAATTAATGAAGCATAACCGTTTATGAGTATTCAAATGGGGATTATTCCTTCAAGTGTCCCAGCAACGTGACTAGCTTTGAATATTAGCAGTGCTCAAAGTGGGCAGGTATTCACCGGTACACAGTATGGGCACTTCTTAATTTTACTATTCGACATACTGTGACTTTTATGGCGCACTGGAACTTTTCAAAAGCTGCTGGTACTTTTCTCTGCCCTCTCCATATCGGGTTCTCTGGTAGACTCATACCGGCGCAGCGCCAGCGCTAGAAGCGTGAGAACGAGGCTGCTGTAATATATCAATACAATGTCCACTTCCTATATGTAAAAAAATAAGTGAACTGTTTGTCATAACGTTTTTTTATTTGTGAACAATTATAATTAATGAAATATTATTTAATAGGTTACCAAATCTTGACTATGACTTGCCCCAAACTGTATGTGATTATCATAAAGTGGGCATGTCTGTAAAGGGGAGACTCATGGGTACCCATAGAATCCATTTTCATTCACATATTTTGAGGTCAGAGGTCAAGGGACCCCTTTGAAAATGGCCATGCCAGTTTTTTCTCACCAAAATTTAGCGCAAGTTTGGAGCGTTATTTAGCCTCCTTCCTGACAAGGTGATATGACATGTTTGGTACCACAAATTCATTAGTTTTTCTGGTTTCAAATGATGAATATTTTCACCCTTGCTGTAAAAGTGAGCCCAATACAACCTCCGAAAGATTGCGTTAAAGAAATTAGTGATGTTAAAGAAATTAGTGACGTTAATACAAATTTGCATTAACGCGTTATTATCGTGTTATTTTTGACAGCTCTAATAATATTATAGCAATAAAATCATAACTGATTATGAGTGACACAGTATAACATGGTTAATTTAGGATGGGTTAAATGCAGAAGTCAAATTTCATGCATGTACCTGTATGTGACAAATCTAATAAAGTTTAAGTTTTAAACTTTTTTTAAGTTTTAAAAGAAATAATGAATAAATAGGAATGAGTCGCAAGAGATTGCCGATACAAGCCAATACACATGCCAACATGTGAATAAGAGAGTAGTGTCACTTATTCTTTTCAACTTCAAGCACTGAATATTAAGCTTCTTTGATATGGGGTTCGTCACATCCATTGAAATGCTGCGACTGGCTCTGTATTCCCATCATTAACATGAAACGCATATCCAAAGAGTGCCGCTCTCCACAGCAGCCTCGTTTGAGCTTTTCAAGATCAACATGCTCCATAAATAATAGATTCTCATCCTAATGTCCAGCTTAGAGTTGGGACGGGGAGATTACATTGTGTGGAGTTCCAGTCCGTTCTCCTCTGATGTCGACTGTTTGGGAACATGAGCCAAATCTCTTGCTGTATAATTGCCTGTTATACTCAACGACGGGACAGAGAGGACAGCTTGACACCCTGGGGAAAAAAATGTCATTCTGTTCCAAAAATAAAAACAAAATACATTTTAATTATCTTAACTTGTCAGGCTTCTTGCAAAAAAAAAAAAAATATTCCCCTTGATTTGAAATCCCTCGCAATTTCATACTGCATTTTGTTCTAAGTATGATTGTCACATAATAAGACTGTTTGGGCAATTACTGCAGCTTTCATAGGGGAATTACTTTTGCACTTCATTAAAATGAAGCAGAGAATATAATTGCGTCTTTTTTTCCTCCCACCCCCTTCTCCTCGATGGTCCCTTGCTTCCATCTCTCTCTGTTTCTTTTCCTCTAAGAATCAGTCTCTCACATACATATTTTACGCAGATTTGTGCGTGCGCACACGCCCATAGAAATTTATTTGAAATGGCAAATAGCTAAGAAGAGTAAGCCTCTTGCATCTCTGGGGAGATGAGACTTGGATTCAAGGTTTTCACTTTGAAAAACAATATACTTATTATGACATTTTGCCTGTGCGGGGAAATCGCTTCCTCTCCCCTCCTCCACCCCCTCATTCTCTTTTTTTTCCAATCCCTCCATTCGGCAAAGATGATTTAATGGCTTGTTTAACACCGACAGAAGCATCTTTGCTTTGCAGAGCACATGTTGTGTGTGCATAGGGTGTGTACGTGCAAGGATTTGCATGTGTTTATGGGAGAATGTGTGTTTGGATTTGTGTATATTAGGGATGGTACACCTATCTCCCGATGTGATACTATCATGATGCTTGGGTGCCGATTCGATATGTATTGCGAGTTTAGTCTATGGACTTTTATTTTGGAAAATATCTAAATGAATACAGTAAAACATTTTGATTTTCAGCATTATGTAGTCAGAGATGTCCTGAAGTCAAATATATCAGTCATTGTCAGGCATTATTTATGAATTATATATATATATAATATATATATATATATATATATTTTTCCAGCAACCCCAAAAATCAAAGAATAAAGATATTTCCCTCAGAAGTTAGTGGTATTTTCTTTTTAATTTATAAGGGACATGTAAAGTTTTATACTTCTGGTGAATATAAACCATTGAATCTTATTTCCACAGATATGTATTTTGTATATACAGTTCCCTTTGTTAACACCTTTATTTTGAAAACCGGACGTAGTCAAACATGTATAATTCCGTTGACTTCTCTTTATACATCCATGGTCAGCTCCATCGGGCCGTTTGAATGCATTTAACATAAATGTCAGTATTTGGGTGCTCTACAGTTGTAGCGTCAGCCGATTTGACCACGGAGATGAGAGTGACGGTTTGACCGCATGTTACCGCAATACGATAACGTTTCCTGTCCAATGCAGAGTTAGCATGCAGCTTTACCCATGATGTCTAGCTCTGCTTATCCTGCAATATGTCAAACCCAAAGTGTTTCCATACTTTACTGTATGTGTAGTGTTTACCATTTTGGATTTAACATGTGAGGGTGCAGGTCATATCCCTACAGACCCTCCGCCATTTTCTTCTTTCTCGTTTCGGTTCACTGCAGTTTGTTTTGGTTGACGGATACGGAGCGGATATGACATCACGTTACTCAGACTACAACAATAAAAGCGGTAACTTCCTTCTACCTCCACACAGACTCAAATCAAGCAAATATATTGATTCTGGCAGTAAAAAATCTATTTCAAAATTGTAAAAGAAATCTTGATACATAGGCATTTTTTCCACCTCTAATATTTATGCATAGTAGAGCAAATCTATGTCTGTGTTTTGCTGCTGTGTCAAATGCATCTGTCTCATGCTGTGCTCCTGCAAGTGTTCCTCTGCATCTAGTGTGTGATGAGTACGTATGCATCTCTGCCGACATGAGCAAAACGCTCACTGAGGATGTAACCTTTGCCTGCTACTATTTTGCTCCTCTCTGCTGAGGGAAGCTGTTTCGCTTTATTTGCATTACAGTGGAGATGAAAAATAGCTCGTACACAGCCTGCCGACTCAACATGACTAGTAAACACATTTAAAGTCCAACCTTCTGCAAAAATCCTCCGCATCATACAAAATCAAATCTTGACTTTTTTTGTTTTTTAAATCTTCTCTGACCTTACTTGATTTTTTTTGTACAACACTGTGTCTGCACAAAAGTAAAAGAACAGCAAACTTTAAAAGATGATTTATTTAGATGCCCATTTTTCAAAGTTAAATTTTAACACAGCAGATCCTGCCTGCTTTTCCTCCCCTGACCTCGTGCTTTGGCAGTGTTGTATAGAGCTTCCAGCAATGTATTCAGTTCATAAAACCAAGAGCAAACTGTAGGGAATCCGATTTATTCAGATATCTTCTTCCAGTTTAAATGATCCTGTCATCACAAAAGCAAGGTCAGAGTGAGGTTATGTGTTGTTTTTTCTTAGATGAATCATCCACTGCATACAACAGACTACAGGTCATCACACAAAAAACCCTGCCTGTTCATTAAAGTAAGCATACAGAAAACTGTGTACAGAAAAAACACAGATGTGAGAGGGTGTCAGACTTCAGTATTTTACAAGTCTTTTCAAAGTCTCAAAGTGTATGGTAGGCATTAGTTCAAGTCCAGGACTGGTCTTTGACAAGTCCAGAACAAGAAATCCTGAGGAATTTTCATAATCTGCATGTCTTCTATGTCATCATTATCAGCAGGTCTATTTGTCTACCTCGTCCAAATGATGAAACATGCTTGATATATTCATCGAAGAATCACTCTTCTAGTGTGCTTCACTTCAAGTTTGGAGGCTATTCTGACGTCAAGACACAAACTTGCTAGATGTGCCTTTGTCTTTACTTTGGCTCCATTTCCACTTGTCATTTCAAGTGTCTCATATCCAGATGAGATGTAATACACTTTCATTTACACTTGGCTACATATAATATGTGTCTCATTCGGCCAGATCACAAATCTGATTGCGGCCTGTCTTTGTTTTCTCGGCTACATGTAAATGATCAGGGATCAGATTAACACAACAGCTGGATGTGCCTTCTGTGTGATTGTATGTGTTGAAATCGCTGGAGATGTTTTTCTCTGCGGGCAATTTTAGTGTAATTTCATGTGCCGTTCTCAAGGAAGGAAAGTGTGTCCAATTATTTCTGTAACTTTCCAGAATTGACAATCTAACGTTCACACCCACTTTACTTGGTGATTGGTCAGCTGTGCTGAGGTGAGAAAGGAGCCTCTTCTTTCTCTAGGTGTCTTTTTCACTCTTCACGCAGCTTTTTCTGTGCATCACTATGAATGTGAGAAGAAAAATGTGAGCCCTTATTCTCACATTTGTATAATATCGCGTCTCCCCCCCGTGTCTATGACTGGCAGCTGTTCAGGACAACTATAAACACTTTGGATGTCTCACATGGTGGGACAACACATCTTATGCACTACTTCTCTTCTAGTAATCCATTCCTCACTGACGTAGTTATTCTCGGGAGGAGTAAAGATTACATACACATCTTGGAGAGATGCATGCATTTACAGTTTTTTTAACATTTGGCTAACATGCATCTAAAACCTTGTGTGGAAGTGGTTTGAACCATAAGATTTAAATTCGTCTCGAATGATTCTTGGATGCATTTTTAATTTTTTAAATTTTTAATTTAATGTATTGCCTTAAAGTGGGCTTGTCTGTAAAGGGGAGACTCGTGGGTACCCATAGAACCCATTTTCCTCCCCAAAATTTTGCTTTTTTTTCAACTGTGTATTGGGGCCATTGTAGGTTAAAAAATAAATAAATAAATAAAATTACAGAGCTGAGCAAGTGGGGTAATATTCCGAGAAAAAAAGATGAGATTAATGTTGTACATTTAGGGGAAAAACTCTGATTTTCTCTGAGACAAAAGTAGTACATTTACTAGAAAAAAAACCCTCTATTAACAATAAAATTAACAATACAAAATTTGAATATTCTCTGATATTATAAAGTCATAAATTACAAGAAAGAAACTTAGAAAAATAGTGTTTTTTATTTGTCAAGAAACGACATCGCTTCACTTAGCAAGGTTGGATCAACCTCATCACACCACAGACGACGCCATTTGCCATCTTTTATGCCTGCAATGGATGACATCATCAAATTATCCTTTGCAACTGGATTAAGCAATATGGAAATACTTGTGATTTTAGCCCATATTAACCATATTATGATAAGCATCTGGACTTTGAAGAGATATTGCCGTGAATTGGGCCTATTGAGAAAAAAACAACATGCTGATTTTAGTTGGTTTTTTTTCATATACATTTGTGAGTTTTTCTTGGAATATTACCTCTCTCCCCGGCTCCGTATTTTAATTTTTTTCACCTACAATGACCATAATACATCGTTGTACATTTGAGGAACGACACAAGATAAACTCGCCTTAAAAACAGCTACTGTATACAATATTACAGACGTTTTAGCCCGCTGCATCCTTTATGTGTGATGTCATCTGTCTACAGCTCGCCAGAGTCCCCGCTCTCGTTTACCTGCACAGTCTGAGAAAGAGGCAGATATACAGAGGGGGTAATTGAGGGCAGACACACCTGGCTGACCCAAACGCTCATCCTCCAGACCCTCTCCGCTTGCCACACGTATTATTAATGCAAAGTGGATTTTAGATCACCATTACTCCTGTATGATTTACTCTGGTATAATAAATGGGGCACAGTAGTGTTATGAATTCCCCAGAATCATCCACAGGTCCTTCGGAGCATGTCTCAAAGTTGCACAGGGGTAATGATCCAGAATAAATCATAGCTTTAAGAACGCAACTGAATCATTTCTGAAATGATATACGGCAGTGGTTCTCAATCTTTTTTCCTTGAAGGCCCCCCCCCCTACTTGTATCTAAGAAAAGCTGAGCCTCCCCCTACATATTTTCTGAAGTTATCACCCTAAAATAATTACAAATACTCATAAACAAAATCCTCAATTTGGATAAAGTGATTCAGTGTGTTAAATTACTTTTTAATAAATCAACTTTCTTTAACTAATATAACTTGTCAGTGTGTTCTTCCCTTTGTGTGCGGCAAGCGGGAGTGCAAACAGTTTTTTGACCGCAGTGAAAAAGTTTTAAAGAGCTAAACGCCAACAAATATGGATTGAATCAGAATATTTTGTTAAATAAATACATTTTGTGAATTCAGGAAATTATTAAATCTATCTTTTTTTCCAATAAATATTGACTTTTGGACTTGCGATGCTCTGTAGTTATCGGAAATGTTTGGATCGCATGAGTTGGAAATAATCCTACGCTAGGGTTTTAGTTATACATGTGCAAATCTAAGGTTGGGAACCACTGATACACGGAATTTGGCAGTTGGACCAGCCGTGAATACAGCACAATTTTAGATTCTTAGCAAACTTATTCTGCGGACTCTCTGGCAGAGACCCCTTAGAGTCCCCGGACCCCACTTTGAGAATCTCTGCGCTAAAGGGTGCCTTTTGCAACGGTATCAAGATGGTGAGGGGCGACTGCCTAAGCGTTGGTTGATATCCAGGCCAAAACTTCCTCTTCTGTGCGCCGGTCATCGTTTACAGTCGGATTAACAACTTGAGACGCGAGAATGGAGTTGGAGTTGAGATACGACATCTAAGACCGGATTGTTTCTCAAGTATCCAGTTTACACGCAGTGAACAGTTTATTTTTAGCTAACATTTCGGCCGATGCGTTCTGCCAATTTTGCTCTCCACACGGACTGTTTACCTGCATTCAACAAAAGCCCGCTAAGACGACATTGGTCGATACTACTCGGACTACAAACAGAAACCTGAACCAAAAGGTTGTCCCGTTGTCTGCAGACTCTGCATTCATATGCATATGTATTGGCAGATACCTGTTTATAGATATTATCTGATGATTTATTTACTGTGGTCAAATCAAATCAGGATAGGATATAGTACAAGTCACATCAAAGTTAACCTTTCAAAATGCTGCACTTCTAATCGTATTGACTTTTCAGAGCAGCTGCATTGCTTTATATCTGAAGGAAAATCCTGCTTTCCTGCTCACTTCATTGATTTGAACACAAAGCAGTGAAGTTTACAGTCCAAAAACCATTGCACTCAGGAATGATTTCCAAGGACATAATAATAATAATAATCACCAAGGACATTTTCTGAAAGAACACACATTCCTTTACCATCACTAAAGTATGTTTTTAAACCATAAATGTTGAAATGGGCTCAACAGCTGATTCCAAGCTCTTTCAACTCATTCTGTAGTTGTTTCTTCTGGCCAATGGCAGCTTGTCACTGAGGCTCCAATTCATTCATCTATCGTCCATTAGTGTTGCAGTTACCATGGCAGCCTTTCCTTTATCAAACAGTACAGTAGCCTACAACTGCTTGTGTATGTATGTGTGTGTATATATATAATATATATATTTTTTACATCGGAGTTCAGCGAGCTCAGCATGTGACACATTCCCTTAATCATCTGTGAATTCTGTGCAGAGACTTGTACAAAGATATGTGTAAAAATAAAGTATGTGTAGCTGGGTGTAAACAATCAGTTCAGACAACTCGTAAAATGGGGGTAAAACAACATTTGTTTTAGATTAGACACAACTAATCAGCACATAATGAGTCCAATTACCATGATGCAACACTTGCATTTGAGTGCAATATCTGCAACTGAACAACAGAGCAGGGAATTCTGAAATTAACATCCAGGGTTAAAGATTTAGAGCTGATGTTCTTCTATTATGATTACCTTGGTTTGAGTTCTTGAATTTAGTTGTATTTTGAAATATTGACTTGAACTTGAACTTAATCTTCAGGTCATCCAATGAATCACTCCCAGACAAAGTCATCATCTAAATGTATCAAAATAATTTGAACAATCAAGGACTCACAGTAATAACTGCACTCTAACAAGTGCATTCATTTGTTTTAACTTTGCACCCATCAGTCATTTTAACAGTCACATTTTCTTCCTGTCAGATGTTTAATCCAGCACGTCTGGATTCAGCCCAACCAGTGGGCAACTCCGGGGTCTGAAAAGTGAAGCCAATGCAGAAGTGCCTTAAACTAAGGGGGTGACTCCTCTGGTCCTCAGACAAAAACATGAAAGTGTCCTTGATAACTCAACAATACGATGGGTTAATGTTGAGGCCATCAGTTTTAATTATTCCTCAATAGATTTCAAGAAATAAAGTTTTTTTTGTCAGTTTTGGACAGCGGAAAGCTACATTACCCATGATCCTTAACCACCAGATGGGCTCTATGGGTAACCAGAACTCTCCCCTTTACAGACATGCCCATTTTTTGATAATCACATGCAGTTTTGTGCAAGTCATAGTCAAGTCAGCACACTGACACACTGACAGCTGTTGTTAACTTTTGGGCTTCAGTTTACCTTGTTATAATTTGAGCATATGTTTATGCTAAATGCAGTACCTGTGAGGGTTTCTGGACAATATTTCTCATTATTTTGGGTTGTTACTTTATTTCCAATAATACATATAAACATACATTTGCATAACGCAAGCATATTTGCCCACTCCCATGTTGATAAGAGTATTAAATACTTGACAATTCTCCCTTTAAGGTACATTTTGAACAGATAAAGACAATGTTTTTAATTTCATTAATTCATTAGTTAATTGTAATCGCGATTAACTATGGACAGCCATGCAATTAATCGTGAATAAATATTTTAATCGATTGACAGCCCTAGTTTACACTGTTGTTAATGGAAAGCCTGGTGTGTCTTAGACTGGTGCCAAAAGATACCTTGTGCGGTGGTATCACACACCGACGGCCGTTACAAAGCATCCCTGGGAATGAGAATGGGCTGTTCAGCTGTAATGAATGCTCTGCTGGAGACTTTGTGGATCCTACCATACATAGATGTAACACATTAAATCCGTTAGTATTCCCAGCAAACACTCTTAAAACACATTGTGAAAGTCATAGCTATCATTACAAACACACACTGAATCTTAAAACAATATAACCTTGGCACACTGAGGAAGAACATGATTTGTGGTTGTGTGTGTACAAAAGTCTGAATGCGAGAGTGAACTGTGAATCTGGGTCTCAGAGAGAAAGAGTGTGTGCACATGTATAATAGTGGTTCTTCTGATATTACAATGACACATCCCCACCTAGAGGTGACTAAAGTAATTACGGCTCACCTGTACAGTCAGTGAGAGTGGCCACAACCCTCAGGCTTATATAGAGGCAGCAGATTTATAGCACTAGTGTGTGTGTGTGTGTGTGTTTCAGGATTGGGGTTCTGGAGCATAGATACATTCATAATTTCAGGACCAAAACAATTCTGAATTGGCAGCAATACACTGTAGTTAAGTCACTAAAAGGCTGTGACGGCAGACGGCAGGTTGGAGTATATGCTTTAATTTTGTGGGAGAAGATAACACCAGTGGCTTCTGTTAATTTGACTGTACTCAGCACAGCTTCAATTTGTTTTGCCAGTGCCAATCAGTCTCTGAGGAATCAAGGTGTTTAGCATTAAAGTTAGAAAACACTGCTTTTAGATTTTTAGCTCCAGAAATACTGGGACTGGTTTTAATGATTCTACATTTTGCTTTTTGTGTTAAATGTATAAAAAAAAGACAACTGCAGTGCTGCCTGTGTTTTCTAATATACTATTGAGGTATTTAGTGTTAAGGAAAGCTGATATTCATTCATTGAAAAATATTTTGAAATATTTATTTAATAAAGACTGTGACATTTTACAAATGAAAGGCTAAAAGACGAGCATCAATGGTTTCAGCACATGCCAAAAATCAACATGTTTTTTACACTCAAGTGACAGCGCCCTCTAGAGGCCATAGGAGTTATGACTCTCTTCCATTGGTGGCAATACAGGAAATGCTGTGATCTCTTTTAAAAGTCATGCACCTTTAAAAACACCAACTAGTCAGAACTAGAATGGCACTTGACTATATACTTTTTATCACGCTTGCATCAGATCGGTACTCGGTATCGGCCGATACTGCAAGTTCGGGTATCGGAATTGGTATCGGGAAGGAAAAAATGGTATTGGAACATCTGTAGAGAAAGGGCTGTATTTGTTTGACCCATCCATCGCCTTTACTATCATCATAATTACTACGGCTACTAGAGGTTGGCGTCATCTTCTTGTATTCATATCAGTGATCAACATATGAAGAGATGATAACGGCCTTATTAACCTACTAGTTAATGTAGTGTCCCTACTAACCAATATCAATGACACCAATAACGCCCATTTAGTCGGCTGATAATATTCAAAGTGGATGTTTCAGATCAGAAAATCCTTATATATGTCATTCAGGAGGGCATCGACCAACAACACATTTTAGTTTAACAGCTAAAGCATGAATAAACCATCAACTCTTCATGTTTTGCATGACAGCGCAGGCTTTTATTGGGACACCCTGACTAATGCTGAGGGACTCAAAACAACAGTGACTATTTCTAGTTTTGTACGTTTACACTCTTTTTAACCAAACCAAAGCCATTGCAGCTTGGCTTAGCTACGCGCAGAGGACGGCTGACGCTGGTGTGACTCAGTCTCTGACTAATGCCTGTGACTGTGAGAGACATTTGGGAGCTTCATTTATTGTAATTCTTTCAGTGTGTTCATGCATATCTGTGTATTTCTGTGCGTGCTCAGTGTTTAAGTGTGCCTGTGTGTGTCGGTAGAGTGTGCACAAGCTTCTGTGAGTGTTAATTTCACATAGAAGGGGTGTACATCACCTGAAAGCTGGAATACTGAAGATTAATTTGAGTTGCAACTCAGCACTGTGTCAAGTTGTTCTAGTCATAAATCAGAAATAATCATGAATGAATTAAAATAGCTAGCACTGGCGCCTCACAGCAAGAGGGTCATAGGTCCGAATCCGGCTTGGGGCACTTCTGTGTTGAGTTTGCATGTTCTCCCCGTGTTAGCGTGGCTTTTCTCCAGGTACTCCGGCTTCCTCCCACACTCCAAAGACATGAAGGTTAGGTTAATTTTTTACTCTAAATTGCCCGTAGGTGTGAATGTGAGCGTGAATGTTTGTCTCTCTCTATGTGTCAGCCCTGTGATAGGCTGGCGACCTGTCCAGGGTGTACCCCACCTTCGCTCAATGTCAGCTGGGATCGGCTCCAGCCCCTAACGGGATAAGCGATTGCAGATGATGGATGATGATGATGGATGGATTAATTAAAATAAATTGTGAAAATGTTTAGAACATTATGATAGAAGTATATGATGGCCATTCCCATGGTCTATAATGTCTCATAAGTTGTATACATTTTTGTGTTGATAACATTCGTTACACAGATTTGGTGCTAAATTTAACCATTTTTTACCACTTGAGAATTGATAAAAGTGATCAATAATCCCTCCAAAATACCACATTAAGACACCAAGACCTTGAGGAACACCATAGAAAAAGTCATGCTGTGATTTGGTATCAAAAACGTTTGACATTTGGAGATTTCTGCAAGAATGTATCTTTTTTGACGATTGGATGGTGAGCGCTTCTTCAGGAAACTGCTCAGAAACCCCCTTATTGTCAATCTACCTAGGAAAGCTCTAGATCTCTAGTTTGTGGTTGTAACGTTTCATGAGGCTGTGATTATCCTAGAGGTCACAACAGAACATTTTATACAGTGAGGTCAAGTTTAAAAAAATGGTCAGCCTACAATGAAATGGCTACTATGGGGACTAACATTATCTCATGAATACAGTTGGGCTCATTGGAACTACAAGAGATTCAGCTTTCCAGTGATACCCAATGTATGCAATTCCAGGACTGTTTAGGGACCCCAGTATGCAGAAATATTCAAATACATAATTTTAGTGTAGGCGAAAATATCACATTTATATTACATGAAAAAAAACTGCATGTGATTATCATAAAGTGGGCATGTATCTCATGTAAGGGGAGACTCGTGGGTACCCATAGATCCGATTTTCATTCACATATCTGGAGTTCAGAGGTCAAGGGACCCCTCTGAAAATCGCCATGCCAGTTTTGTCCTTGCCAAAATGTAGCCTAACTTTAGCATAGCTTGCATGACATGGTAGGTAACAATGGATTGGTTTTATAGTTTCATGAGATATCTGTACCTTCATTCCAGCTCTAAAACTGTTCCTGCTACAGCCTCTGAAAGACAGTAATATTGGTTGGGATGTACCACGATCCCGCGGCTCTCAGGGGGTTAAATGATTCTGGGTTCGAGTGTTTCAAACAGTATTTTTAATGAATTCCAACATGTACTTTTATGTGTGAGTCCAGTAAATCATACCACAATTCATATTTTTGATCTCCATCCCACAGGCACACCAGGACAGGGCCATGGTTTCAAACATTTTTATTTTTATTTTTATTACTGTCTTTGTTTGTCCATGAAGTAAGATAGGAGGAATTTGCCCTTTAATAGAGACCAGATATTCCCTTATGTATCGCTGCCTTTTGTGCACTAAACTACTACACACTGGAGAGAGAAACCTGCCTTAGATGATAAAAGAAATGAGTGAGCATGTGCACGTCACTGAGGTTGTTAAACTTGCACTTCCCATTAAAGACGCTTCATTGAATTAAATTCAACTCATGAGGCCGACGCCACCTACACGTAGCTCAGCGGTAAAGAGGATATTTCTTTTTCTTTCTTTTTTTTCACTCTCCACCGTCCGCCTCTCTTTCACTTCCACATTGTCCTCCTCATCTTTCTTCATCTCCCATCCGTCCCCTCTGGGTCAAGAGCACCATATTATCTGATCTTTCTCCACTTTAATGTTGATGCCGTTAAGGCAGAAAATAAAACCCATAAAAACCTTTATGGCTCCGGTGCCCCCGGTAGCTACAGCAACGCTCTGTATTTGATTGTGGGCTTTCCTGAAAGGGACTTTGGCCCAAGTACATTGCACAATCGTCACGCGAAAATCTGCCATGTTTATAGATTTTTGAAAAATCTTTTAGAGCTTAGACCAAAAATGAGATATCCATCATACACCTGCTCTGAGAAAAGTGATATATCACACTAAATGTATCTTTATACTACCAGAGAGTCATCCCTGTGGGGTTGAAACATATTTTTTAAGGCAGAAAGACAGTATTTCCACTTAAGATGCATCAATCTAATACGCTGGACCGTCTGTCAGCCACAAGTGCGATCCAAATTAAATACAGTTTCTTTATCACTGTCATAATATAATTAAGTGTTTCCACTGTCACTTACATTCAAGTCACGAAGGGCCAGCTCAGGTTTTAGTGCCAATCCCTCGCTGTGTGTCACCTATCATAAGAGTGAAAACAGGAATTCACCCAGGAGACCGCTGTTTGTGTCCCGTGTGAAACCAAAAGTAAACATTGACTTTGCTGAGGTCAGGAGTCAAGGGACCCCTTTGAAAATGGTCATGCCACTTTTTCCTCGCCAAAATTTTGCATAAGTTTGGAGCGTTATTTAAATATCGCAAGTTCTGTTATTGCATTAAAAAATTGGTGGCATTAAAACAAATTTGTGTTAATGCAATTATACCGTGTTAACTTTGACAGCCCTTGTTGCGTAACGTTGTTATGTAGCTATGTTACGTTGTTACGTAAGTTACGTGAGTTACGTGAGTTACGTAAGTTTTGTTATGTTGTTACATTACGTTGTTACTTTACGTTGGTACTTAACGTTGTAACTTTACATTGTTGCGTAGCTGCGTTACGTTGCTACGTCGCGTTGGTACGTTGCATTGTTACGTCACGTTGTTATGTCATGTTGTTATGTCACGTTGTTAGGTTATTTTAACACAAACCATGCTGTTTTTTCTAACCTTAACCAAGTGGTTTTGTAGTATTAATCACGTGGCATTGTGGAGTTTCTGCAAGCGTAATACGAGGCTGATATGAAACGCATATATGGAACTTTTTTTGATTCAGAAATGTCAATGACATTCAACGTATCCCGTGGTTTACATCAATGTACAACACCAACATTCTTTCTGGTGACTGAGTTGAACTTCTACTCCTGCAGCATCTCCCACTGCTCAGATAATCTGTCTATCTATTAGCTGAATGCTAAATATTTTTTCTTTCTTTAATCCACAGCAACACATTGACACATGCCATTCTTAGACAGTAGTGAGTTGCATGCATTGTTGATTATAATACATTTCACAGACATGGAAAGGGAGGAAAAAGAGAGTAGATTAGAAAGAGTTGTTAGAAAGTGAGACAAAGATGCAGGGAGAGTTGGGAACAAGAGAGGCGGAGATGGAGGTAAGATAAAGGACAAGATGAAGAAAAATTAAGGTAATACGAAACACTGGAGGCAATGGAATAAAGTGGAAGAGGGAGATAGAGAGACAATTGGAAAAACAAGACACATATAAAGAAACTGGATGATTTTAAAATGACCAGGAGGGATATTTATGTAAAAGTGAGATACATTCAGAGAGGCAGAGACACATATGAGGCCAAAGGGATTTCTGAACTCTCTGATCAGAGGCAAAAATACAAAAAGGTAAAGAAAGCCAGGGGAAGCATTTGAGCAAGTGGAGGCTCCAGAATCACTGAAGGAAGGGAGGGAGAGAGACACATTCAAAAACATTATAATTATTATAATTATGGTGATATGAATATTCATTCATTGCTGGTTGGATTTTGCTGACAGTTGTACATTATAACACATTACGTTCCAATGAATAGTTTGTGAACATAAATATAGCTTCTTCTTTACATATTGGATTATATGATAGAAATCCAAAATGCTGCTGTCACCTGTCCGTCATTTGAAGTCGTTGGTGACAAATTGCAACTTTGGGGTTTGGTTAAAGCTACACACCGTCCCTTAAAGCACACAATTTCCTTCCAGCTCCCTGCTGATCTTGTTTTTATCATTTAACTGTAAAACGTGCTGCGTTTTGAATAATCATTGTTAACTATGAGAAAATCTGGGGAAGCTTTCTGGAAATATAACGAGAATCAAACCAGTCATCAGAAAAAAAATGTTGGCATTGCACGTTTGATACGTTGAATGTGGACGTCAGCCTCGTATCACGCTTGCAGGAATGCAAAACAAAACGTGGATAACGTCGTGAAATGATTGGTTAGGTTTAGGCATCAAAACAACTTGGTTAAGGTTAGAAAAAAACATCATAGTTTGTGTTAACAACGTAACGCAACAACGTAACGCAACAACGTAACGCAACAACGTAACGCAACAACGTAATGTAACACTGTAACATAACAACGGGACATAACAACAGAACATAACAATGAAATGTAACAACCGTAATAACATAGCTTGCGTAAATAAATAACAACTGCCCTTAGCGGACGTTCTTACATAACACTACGTAACAAGCGTAAACTCAACTTTTACTTTTGGTTTCACACAGGCCCCAAACAGCTGTCTTCTGGGTGAAAGTGCAACTGGGTTTCTTTGACCCGTCCACCACCTCTCTAACCCGCCCTTGGTGGACTTTCTTGCTTGTTCTACTTGTTATTATACCACGTAACTTTCAGCAACGGACTCTTTTTATACTACATCACTTGCTATGCACATCACTCTGAAAAACGTCACTTGCTCTGAATGCAAAAGCAACTGGGCTGTGAGAATATTGTACCTGTTAACATTAAGTTATGAAGGTATCTCCAGCCATATGCAGAGATATAACATAATAACAATATTTAAATTTATTTCACATAAAAAAAAACGATTAGATAAAAACTCAGGGGATCACCAGAGTTGTTAGGGTGTGTCCTCTGGGCACCAGGAATAGCTTTCCAGCATTTTATTTCAATCCATCGAATAGTTGTTGATCATTTTGTATAGGTTGGTTCACTACGCCAAGCAGCTAGAAAATTAACGAAGAAACTAACGTGATAATATTTTCCTGATGTTAAAATGTATTGCATAATGTTTGATATTAAATTCTCCCTCGGTGTTTTGAGTCATAGATTCCACTGCTGCGCTCACTCTAAGTCAGTGTTGTTATGGCAGACAGGTAGATGCCCTAAAATGTAAATGTCAAACCGTCTGGGGACAAAACATCGCCTCAGTTGAGAGAGTATATCACTTTTGCAGCAGGTTTTCTATCCTCTGGTGGCAGCAAAATATATTTGGATTTGAATTCATACGAGTGAGAGGTGGAGAACGAAGCAAGATTGAGACAAATAGATTTAGAGATGTAGCCGAGATATTGAGCAAATGGCTGATTCAGCCCATGCTGACATTCAAACAGTGGAAAACAAGAGTTACAGAAATAGAGGTGGAAGAGGGATAAGCAAAAAAACATGTAGTAAGCTCAATAATTTAATGAAAATAAAACTTTACAAACCACAATTTGTTTGATTCTGTGAACCCAATCTTACCCTGCAGCTTGTATTTTCTTTCTAGTCTGTCAAATTAGTGTTTTTGCCTTTATATATTTAGCTTTGTGCACCCTCAGTAGGATATGAAAGGATAAGAGCAAGTTAGTGATTCATACTCGACAGAGCCAACTACAGAAAAAAGCCCTTTTTTTTAACAGGACTAACATCGCCTGAGGACTTTTTCAATATTTAATGAAGACCATGATCTTCTCCTAACCACAACCAAGTGCTGTGAGTACTGTAACCGTAAAAACAAAAACCAAATAAAGAACGTGAATCATGCTTCACTTGCTACAAGCTGATATTGTATCGCAAGGGCAAATATAAACAGTATATATATTCTTCTTATTGTTGTTCATATAATGAAGCTAAGACAGCTAATATGTGCTAACGTCAGTTTTTCCACACTAACCGGCAACTTGATCACTAACGACACAGAGATACCATGTGATACCAACGTTGTTATACTTGGCTCGCAAGCCATAGAACCGAACGTCGGATATATTCCACAAAGATAAACAAAACATTTATTTTGAACCAGTAAAAAAATCTTAAATGATTAATTCACAGTCATATATTTATTTTTTTCGAGGAAAAGCCATACTTTTAATCGCCACCTTTCTAAACGCTCTGTGGATGTATTATATATATATATATATATATATATATATATATATATATATTTAAATGTTTCATCTACATGAAAATATTATCCATATGACCTTTAACTGTGAAATTTGAGTAAAAGCTAAATAAAAACCACAAGGTGCAAAATTCATCATTACATGAGGTCCCACCTTGACAGTAGACGGTGTAAATAAGGTTAAAGAGACAGACACAGAATAAAGTGAAACAGATGATGACATTCGCCAAACTGCGTAGAAAATATGCAGAGAACCACAGAGACGGAAATAACCAGATGTGTCGGCAGCAGCGTAACATAATTGTCCCCGGTGCAAATTGGTTTTTTTGGGCCCTCGCCACAAACACAAGCGCACGCTCTTGCTCACACACGCACATACACACACAACCACTCCAGACAATCGCTATGCCACCATGGAGAGGCTCACCATGCAACTCCCATACTGCTAAACCAACCTTAGATCAGCACCACAAAGAGCAGCCGGAGCGCCAAATTTATCAACGCTAACTTACCAGCCTGCCCTGGACTCAGCAGCCAGATGTTATCACAGACAGATTTCAGTAATTGCACATTTTCCAACATATGAGACGTAACAATTACAGTGCTATAGATTTAAATCCCTGATCCCACTCCATAATAACACAAAGAAACCAGTACTCACCCATTAGAAATTTATCTTACAGGCCTTGAGCTCCGCAAAGTCATTAACGACACTGCTTAAGAACCATGTCCTTTTTTATTGGAATGTCCTGGCCGTGAGCGATGCAGCGCAACGTGGCACGCCGTTTTGAGCAGAATTTTAGTCAGACGCCCAGCTGTCTCTACCGCCTTGAAATCGCCTCAATGGACCAGGAGCGGCTGATTGGTGAAGTTGAAATGACGAGTTATCTATACGACACCTGGAAGTTTCCTACTTGCTGTTGGTTATATTGTGTTTAATTTCTAATAAATATCACAATATTAAACGTTTTCTGTTTAAAAAGGACAAATGTAGGAGGATAAGTGGTTACATCTCGAGTCTGATTTTGAGCACACAGCTGATAGGTATAACCTACGTGGTTTGTTTACATGACGTAATAGAAGTGCATATAACAAATTCAGTGTGGACACGGTGTGTCGGCATTGTGCAGACAGAGAGCAATGTAGGGGGATTCACGTTAAACTGGGAGAGATGTACAGAACCAGTAGATCCAGGGTGCGGTGATGGGCAAAAAAGAAGGTGTGACCCGCAGCTCTGCTCCTGATTAACTATTTACAAGTTAAGATTAGAGGTGGCGTGAATTATTAACGTGGCACTCTCTGCTGAGACACACAGAAATAGAGAGGAAGAGAGAGGAAGGGCCAGATAGGGAGGGAAGAAATGGAGACCGACGGGGATGCTCCTGGGGGGGGATGAGGGGTGACGGCTCAGACGAGGAGAAGAACAAGAGGGTGAAGAAGAGAGTAAAGGGATTCTTGGATGGAGAGAATTATAATAGTGGTTTAGGAGGAAGGAGGGAGGTGGAGAGAAGGTAGGGGGTGAGATAAAACAATGAAGTCATGGGGAATGGAAGGAGAGAGGACAGACCCAGTGGGCAAGAGGGGAGAGAGCTGAAAGAAGAAAGGAGAGAGAGGGAGGAAGGGAGTCTGGTGAAGGTTGACAGGAAGGAAATGATCCAGGCTTAGAGAGGAGGGAGAAGCAGGGCGAGGATTGAGGCGAAGGACTAGCGGCTCACGAGGGACTCAGCGAGGACAAGACAGGTTTAGCCGAGGAGAGGAAAGCGAGCCGGGGAATCGGGGTGATAGGAGACAGGAATGACTCAAGTGGTTGAAATGCAGACAGAGAGAAGATAGGAGAAAAAGAGCGGAAAAAGGGGGTGAGGGAAGGAGAGGGAAAGACATAATACAAGGGAGAGCAGGTGGTCGTTGAGGGAATAGCAAGAAAACGAGACAGTCCCAGTGGAGACGGGAAGGCACAGTGACCACGACAGACCCACTAACTGGCTTACAGAGATCTAATCCTCTCAGTTAAACTGTTGCAATCCTCATCCAGGCTTCATTTTGAATGTAAAGGTCAGGTTTGTTTTTTTCCTTTGGAAGCTTTTGCAAAAACATTCCGTAAGAAAACTTTAATCTCTCACGATCCACGTGGATTAGGAATCAGGAATCGTTTGCCCCCAGTTGTTGATAAAAAGCTGTTAACCCTACTGTACATGACAAAGCTGGAAGTAAAGTTGACAGTCGTGAGAGAAACGTAATAAATTGTCACAATTCGACCTTTGGCAACCTAACACCGTGTCCTAACTGGATACTAGAGTCCAACTATTGTGCCATATCGCGTAGCATCGCACGCTCTCTGTCCACACTGAATACATTAAATCATGCACTTCTGTCCTACGTCATGTAAACAAACCACGTACATATCAGACTGGAGATGTAACCGGACGTAACCACTTTAAAGATGGGTTAGTAGTACTTGCTATCTACATTTGTAGCCTACTTTTTTAGAACAGAAAACACATGTTTTATATTGTGATATTTACTGGAAATTACATACAATATAACCCGCTGTGCATCTGATGCAACAACAGCACAGGCAGCAACACCGACAGGTGCAGAGATACGGTAAACAAAGAAACAACAGAGTAATCTTACATTATGACTGATTTCTTCATAACCACAATTAAAGATAATAAATGTGGATGTTTCACTGCTCAGCCTGCTGTGTAGTGTAACATTAGTCCATTGTTTTTTCCACAATACTGAACAAATGAATCCAAACAGGTAGAAGAAGTAAGATGTAAGAGGAGCACAGGAGGCTTTTCCTACTCTCTTGGTCCTCTTGCGTTCTAATACATCTGATTTATAGGCCTACTTTCTCTCAGTTTGTTCTACTGAGCTTAGATTAAAAAAACTCAAATGTTTAACGGGAGCGGATCGAAACGAGGCTTCGTACTGAAATACTGTAGTGCTGGCTTGTATTTCCCATAGCTTCCGTAGCTGTCACTTTTGTGCTGAGTGTTTGTGTTTTGTTTTAACCATTAGTGAGGTGGCTGATACATTTTTTGACACCAGGTAGCTCGTAATATTTTTTCTGTGGTGGACGCCATCAGACTTTTAAATCTATAATTCATTCGACACATTCTTACACAAAAATATATCCTATACTGTATATACTGTATATATTCTTGATACATATGTTCTTAATATGCCTGTATATGTTCTTAATATGCCCTTGTATAAAGTATTTCCTTTTATAATTGTAATGTAAATGTAAATGTAATATAATTTATTATTTTAATGGAGCTTCCCAGCAAAAAGTATTTCACATGTTTGTACCTGTACAACCGGCGTGACAATAAACATCTTGAATCTTGAATCTTGAATCTATGCACATAACTGCGAGGGTCAATGCTTGTCCTCAAAGTGACAATAATCAAGTTAATATCCTCACTTACATCCAGGACAATTGACCCGGTTTCCTTCTGGCTCATTTTATCTAAACTAATCAGCCGTTCTTCATCCATGTTGCTTCGTTCTCAACATGAGAGACGGAATTAAAGATTGATTGTTTGGTTTTTGTTTTTTTATCGTGGTTTCGAATTGGGTATTGGGAATCGTGGATTTTCACTGCTATCAGTGTCGACTGAAGCACATTGAGTCTACGCCTGTTGTTTGAAATGTGCCATATAAATAAAACTTGATTGATTGATTGACCACTAAATGTATGGTATTGTTACATCCCTTATACCAGGTGTAAATGCAATTAGGTTAAATGATTTCTAGATACAATCTGGATATGAGACGCACATTAATGTGAGTTGCAAAGTGGGTCAAAGACGAAATCAAAAAATTAAGATGTTTTTAAGGCATATATTCACCTGTAGATACTTTTGAGGCAATATGAATGGTTTGCTGGAGAACGTCCTTGGCTCAGAAAAAGCAAGAGGGATTGTTTATTTGGACAGGACTGCTCTATTGGACAGCCTTACCACTAAACATGGCAGAAGACAGGTCTGGGCAGTGGAAGTGGAGATGGGACTGTTTGGGAAGGCTGCCACGGAGCTGGAGAGACAGACTTGGAAGAGAGACTAGAAGCCCGAGAGAAGGATAGATGCAGGTTTGGGCTGCTGAGCAACAGGAAAGACTAGCAAGTCCATAACATAATACCAGCTCTGTTTTTTTACTAGCATACTGAGGAAATATAGTTCACAAACAAATCTGCCAAGTCTCAAAATGCTGTTACTAAACCAAATCAAACAACAACAACAAATGTTGTTTGTTCATGCCTTTTAGAATGACACAGCCTTTCTTGATCTGCTGCCTCTATTGTCAGGTTGACTTTGTTTTTCAGTTTCTTCCAAAACCAGCCTGGTCTCCTAATATTTACGTTCCCATACAACAAAACTCCATTGTGAATAATGTTTCGAGGGAACATATTTCGTTCTGGCGTTTTACAAATCAGTTTTTAATGAACTCCGCGTATGGAGGGGGTTGGTGTTGTGGACGGGTCAACAAACACAGGACTTTCAACCAGGAGATTGCTGTTCGTGTCTAATGTGAAACTAAAAGTCAATGATAATTATTTTAATAATGTTATTTTGTTTTAATAAACCTAACAAAATATTTTTTTTTGCTGTGTTTTTTTTCAATTTCGTAGTTATTTTAAGCCAAACCATGTTTTTTTGTTTTTTTTACTTAACCTAATCAAGTAGTTTTGTGTTTTTTAGTTTTGTTTCAATATAATGATGAAAATTGTTTAAAACTGCGACCTTAATCCAAGAGAAAATATGTTTCCCTCAAAATTGAGAATGCAGCTTAGTTATATGGGAACGTAATTTTGTAGAAGACGGGGTTAACAAAAGCGTTACAATTAAGATTGATTAAGATATTATTTGTAAACCTTAAAGAAATTGTTTGTAAAACATCTATAAATATTTCATATACAGATATTTGCAACACTTTGTTTATGGTTAATAATTGGTTTGTAAAATGTCTATAAACATTATTTGGGTGCTTTTATAAAGTAAAGTAACTGATGATTATAATACCTTGTTAAATGGATTATACATTATTTGTAAAGCATCTATAAACATCATTTAGATAGCTAATAGTTTGTCATTGATTCATAATTGGTTTCTGGTCCATCTATGTAATGTTTATGGACGTTTTAAAAACAAGTTATTTAAGGTTTACATATAATTTTGTAATTATTAAAAAATACTTAATATAGTATATAAAATGTTGTAATGTGTACAACAATAAACTGTTAATAAATACTTTACTACACTTTATGTAATCAAAATGTAATTGTTATTGTCTCTTATCAGCTATGAATTTATAAACTAATTATTTCATATTACACAAACTAATGATAAAATACTAATACTAATAATTAGTAAAACATATTATCAGTTTGTTAACAGTAAAATAACTATTAACTAAGTTTAATTACCTATCAATTTACCATTTAGAAATGATGCTTATTATAAAGTGATACCAATCATTGACTTGTATTCGGGCCAATCCGGTAGATTATTGGAAAACTGAACTGCTGGCAAACTGGGTAACAAGATGATTAGGAGGTAGAAGGAGAACTAACAGGTTGGGAGATAAAAGGGCAGAGGGCAAACTAGCTAACAGAGATGAGCTTTTTTAAAATAGAAACTACTTTAGAGTTAGGGGGAAAGCAGTTAGGTGACGAGCTGAGAGCCCACAATATGATGCCTGCTGCTACTCAGGGTGGCTCTCCAACTGATTTGCTGAAGGCTTGGCAGGCTGACGCTGTGGGACTCGGTAAATCCTGGGCTCAGCAAGCTGACACACCAGGGTTGTAGACACCAGGGACCAGGTCTGCAGAGGCTGCGGGGAAACGGGCAGAGGCTAGCCGGCGAGACTGCAGCCATCATTCAACAACTGAATGTGGAGAGAATGTAGAGCGGACAGAAATGATGAAAATTGTGAATGTGAGGAGCTTTGACAGCATTGAAATAGCATACATGACTAAGAAGTTGAAATGTTATATACGTATATTTACCCTGTAACATACAGGTTGACTTGGTTCTCCCCTTAAGTAGATATAGGGTTGGACAAATCTTCCACACAATCTCACATTATCACACGTACAATCTATTCTGTATCATCTCGTTCCAACTCATATTGATGTGTGATATGATGTTTACACTGTGTCATTGTATTTGCACCGGAGGTTTCAAGTTACACGTGTAAAGGGACCTTAGAATGGGCGACAAGAACAGTTTTCACAGTTAGCACAAATTCGTTTTAACACCACTTATTTCTTTAATGCATTAACGTGACTTGCTAGATTTTTAGGTTGTAACATGCTCAGTTTTAAAAGTTAGAGTGAAGATACTGGCATCATATGAAACTACAAAAAACTAAAGAATCCATTGGTACCAACCATGTCTTACTAGCTTGTTGTGAAGGAGGCTAAATAACGCTCCAAACTTACGCTAAATTTTGGCGAGGAAAAACTGTCATGGCCATATTCAAAGGGGTCCCTTGACCTCTGACCTCAAGATATGTGAATGTAAATGGGTTCTATGGGTACCCACGAGTCTCTCCTTTACAGACATGCCCACTTTATGATAATCACATGCAGTTTGGGGCAAGTCATAATCAAGTCAGCACACTGACACACTGACAGCTGTTGTTGCCTGTTGGGCTGCAGTTTGCCATGTTATGATTTGAGCATATTTTTTATGTTAGATTGCAGTACCTGTGAGGGTTTCTGGACAATATTTGTAATTGTTTTGTGTTGTTAGTTGATCTCCAATAATAAATATATACATATATTTGCATAAAACAAGCATATATGCCCACTCCCGTGTTGATAAGAGTATTACATATTTGACAAATCTCCCTTAAGGTACATTTTGAACAATTAAAAAAATGTGTGATTAATTTGCGATTAACTATGGACAGTCATGCAATTCATTACGATTACATATTTTAATGTTACAATAATAATAATGCAAGGTGTAAAGGGGGTTACTGTTAGCTAGGGCCGCAATTAATATGAATAATAACATGAAAGATAAAATACGTAAAGCATTCCAGAATGATTAATATGCTACGGCTGCAGACGTTGTCACTCCTTGAACTCTCTCTTTCTTAGCGTCCCCTCCATCTTCAGTACCCCTGAGGTGAGGAGAGCACTTAAGCCGCTTAAAGCCTGGGGAGACACAGCAGACCTCACCATCAGGCATTTGAATGGCCAGACGAGAGTTTGACAGGCGATGTGTCACGTTTTGATATTGAAAGAGAACAACATCCATGTAACACTGATACAATTGTTCGTTTTTGTCATCAAGCACATTATCCAGACGGACCGGTGAGGATTTCAGCAGTAATCGTTCCTTTGGTATCTTTTCATTTATTTATACGGTTTTGTTTTGCTGAGCATGTGTGTTCTTTTGCAGCACTATCCATCTTCACAGTGATGCTGTCATATGCACCATATTAACACTGCTCAGTGCAGCCACTTCTCGAACGCTTTTCACTGAAGCAGCCGAGACAGAATGGGACCCTGATGCTAGTTGTCTAGGGACGGGAGAACATCTCTTATTTATTCCTCACTTCCAGGTTTCTCTAGTCTGTCTGAGATTAAAGCTGCAGACCTTCCAGAAATAAACACACTACACAAACAACAAGAGACGGAAGAAAAGCAAGAACAGACAATTTAATAATAAAAATATATATATTAAAAGAAACATACACTCTGTTGGGACGCGTAAGATAACCAAAGTGAGTTTCCTTACAATAGAAAACGTAATAATAGATAGTAGAATGTTAAAGCAACAAATGTGCTTAATGAATTGAAGGTGTAAGAGCCAGTTATCCACATATTTATATTCAGTAAAATTGCATATGTTGGCATGACATATTACATAAATTGTAATTCATAACACAGTTTTTGTATAGTTTAAATAGCCACCGTGTAGGATTATGCTGTTTACCATTTTCTTGTTATGGTGCTAGAATACACATTTTATTATTTACGACAGGATAAAGTGCTGTAAGCCAGTTTTTTAGTGCGCATGGCAAAAGAGAGCTTTTAGAAAATTCTGTGAAATCTGCATAGGTGTAGATCACAACAAGTTTTTGACCGTGGTATACCGTTTTATATACTGTGTTATAAACTGTGTTATAAAAAGCGGAAGTTAGCTTACAATGATAATGTGATAACGTTTAACGTAGGCCGATATGAACATCAAGCCGGTCTCTAGGGTTCTCTCAAGTAAACCCTCGTTCAAGAGTAAATTGGGTCTTCACAAAAACATCTTGCAATTAATTTGAACACAAGACATAACTGAGATACCTTGCGGACTATGTGGCCTAGGAACTTGGAGCATGATAAAATGGCCTCTACAGAAGGTATGAGTCTCTGGATTGTGAACAGAGTTTTTACCCTGAATGACCTCTTTTCGTTTAATGAAGGTTAAATAATTCAATAAATGTGAGACTTTGTTTTGCCCCTCATGGGATGCTTTTATCTGACCTAGTGAATATTACTCACTAGATTATAAACATGCTTTCTTCCAGAACAATGCATCCATGAGCACGACTCCCTGACCTGGTGTGTGTGTGTGTTTGTGTGTGTGTGCGTGTGTCTGTGTGTGTGTCTGTCCGTCCATGAGTGCATTTACCTATGTTGATGTGATGAGTGTGATTCTTGGTGCTATGAACTTGAATAATGACCCACTAGTGTGTGTGTGTGTGTGTGTGTGTGTGTGTGTGTGTGTGTGTGTGTGTGTGTGTGTGTGTGTGTGTGTGTGTGTGTGTGTGCGTGTGCGTGCGCGTGCGCGTGCGCGTGCGCGTGTGCGTGTGTGCGTGTGCGTGCGTGCATGCGCGTGTGTGTGTGTGTGTGTGTGTGTGCACTCAAGTATGCGTGTCTGTGATGAGCATGACTCACTCGGTACTTTGAACCTGTATTAAGGTCTCCTCTTTTTTTCTATGTGGGTGCATTTGTGCAGTGTGTGTGCTGTATTATCACTCAAGGAAAAACATTCTGTTAGACTTCGACCTCTACATAAAAAGGGTCAGATGAGATTGTATAAAAATGTTTGCCATGAGAAGTATACAGCACATTCTACCTACATCACAACATGATGCATGCATATGTGCATTAGTGAACTCACCTGGCACGTAAACACACCAACTCATACAGACACACACGTCAGCCCTGTCTCCTAAAAATTACGTTCCAATAGAGAGGCAAAGTCCCGCACATTCTGTTGGACCACCATGGGACCTTATTTCAGAAAAACAATGGGTACGGTAGTCAACAGAGAGAGACAAATAATCTTTTTATCACGTTTGAATTGTGCCATGAATCACACATTTGATATTTGTCAATTTAAAACATAATTTTGCAAGTCAAGAAAGTCGCGGTTTGTTGCGAAACTGTTGAAGTACAAGACTGTGAAACTCGTAATTAGAAAGACTACACACCCAAAAGTCGCGTAAGTGAAGTCTCTCTCTCTGAAGCTACGATGCCTGTGTGTTTCGTACTGGGATGTACTCGCACCAGCGACGGGTCTCACTCGTTCGTTCTTTTACATATTTACATATTTCCGCCCAACAGGATTAAAAAATATATATATATTTGTCTCTCGCCGTTGACTACCGTTCATATTTTTTCCGAAACAAGGTCCCAAAGGGTGTTCGTGTCCCATGTGAAAGTAAAAGTCGACCTTCACTTATTTTAATTTGCATCCGTAACTTAATAACATAACAAGTATAGTCATTTAATCATGATGTTTTTTTTACTAAACCTAAACAAGCAGTTTTGTTGCATTTTTTTTTTTTTTTCAATTTAGGATGTTAACCACATGTTTAAAACTGCTTAAAAGTGCGGTCATAATCGGGGAGAGAATACTTTTCACTGGAAACGTAATATAGAATGCAGATTAGTTTCATGGAAACGTAATTGTGTAGGAGACAAGGTTGCACTTGCATAGCTGGAAAAATAGAGTATAAAATACAGAAAAAATATTGTGAAAAATTAATCCAGGTAACCACATCCAGCAGGCTCTCTAGAGTGGCTTCACACAGATATGCTGTAAAGGCACACACACACACACACACACACACACACACACACACACGCTTACAGATCGCCAGGGTCAAGGACAGATAGATAGCTGCCAGTAAATTCAGTGTGTATTTATATTTCACATCCACGATGCAATTTAATGAAATTCTACTGGGACACAAATGGATTTACAGTTTGTGGCTTTTCTTAACAAGAGCAGGGCTGTGACTAAAGATTATTTTCATTGTTGATTTATCTGTTTATTACGTTCTTGATTAATCAATTCGTTATTTGGTCTATAAAATGGTGAAACACGTGGATCAGTGTTTCCCAAAGCCCAAGATGACGTCCTCAAATGTCTTGTTGTGTCCACTACTCAAAGATATTCAGTTTCCTGCCATAGAGTAAAGAAACCAGAAAACATTCACATTTAAGAAACTCCAATCAGAGATTTTTTTTTCTTAAAACATCACTCAATCCCAATCGTTATGAAACTTGTGATTTACACCCGTAGTGACAATTAGGGATAGGTATCGTTAGGATTTTATTGATATTACTACTCCGTTTGATACTCCTACTCTTATACTTATCGGTTCGATTCGGTTCGGTTTGGTTCTTTATCGATACTCTTATTACTTTTTTCATTACTAAATAATTGTTTTTTAACAGATTAGTTTACAATAATGTTAAGATACGTGGCAAACTAAGCTAAACAGTTAGACTACGTACAGGCTGCTTTTGTTTTAGCTTGTTTGTAACAAATCACTATTGGCCAAACTAGCGCGTGTGCTTGTGTAACCATAGCGGCGGAAATATTGTTTTTCTACATGTTTACATCATGTTTATGCTTGTTGAAAAGGTGTATTGATAAAGTATTGGCTTTTGACACGCAAAGGTTTTATTGCACTTACAGTAACTAGCGTAGTTTACCTGGTTTACTTCACTGTCTCCACCGCCGCCTCTCTGCTCTGCTATTTGCTGACTTTGTTCCGTGTGTGTGTGTGTGTGTGTGTGTGTGTGTGTGTGTGTGTGTGTAATTGGTCAGCCCCGACACAGATAGCAGAGGAGATGCTGCAGCGTGATAATAAATTACACAAAAACGTTAGCAAGTACCGATAAAAGAACCGATTGCGTCGGAGCTTATCAATACTCTGGTCTAATAATTTTGTACCGATGCCCGTTTAATACCGGTTTTCGGTACCCATCCCTAGTGTTAATGATGCTGGCAGGCTTCTTGTTGACAATAGCAACGGCAACAGCAATGATGATCAAGACAACGATTATGATGACGAAGAACGCCTACATTCATGATGCAGCAACAATTACAATAATGAACAGGAAGATGACTAAAGAAAACAAAGTGGTTCAATTAAGTTTCCAGCAGAGATTGAACCCACTGGTCCACCTACAGAGCTCCTGGGAGCTGTGCATTTGAACATGAGACAAATGCGTGTCATCTTCAATGAGACATACAAGTGTGTTCACAATGGCACTTTTTGTTTTAAAATTGAATCTGCGGCAAATCGTTCCTTATTATTCATCTCATGATGGTGATTGTAGGGGCGGCGTCGATGGCAATGGCAGTAATCATGACGGCGATAATGTCGACTGTGACAGTGATTATGATGAAAACGCAATAATGGTAATGACAATGGATAGTAAGAGCATGAGAGAGGAGTTTCTGATGGCTGTGGGAAGGAAAGGAATGAATAAAACATCTCATTTCTCCTGCAGGGTACTTAAGAATAAACACCTTTTTCAACCTGTAATAGGGAAGAATATTCCACCTGGTATTCCAACTAATGTGACACGAAGACAGGGTGACTGTGCTCTCCAAATACAAAATGGCAAATGTATCACATTTGGTTTGCTCCTCAGCACAAGACATATTACAGCTATGAAACATGTTCCAGAATCTAACTTCATACAAAATCATTGTCTCTATTTCTGTCACAGTACAGCGCTGAGCAGCTGTATTAATACTGTCTAATTATTTCTAATTGCCCCTTTTTATGACTACTGACACTGCTCCAGTAAATGTGCTCAGTTTTTGTCTAACAGACAGGGACTTGAAGCTCTGCAGGGTGAAGTTCTTTTTTAGTCTTTGGTTACATTTTTGTGAATGAAACAAACAGAGCGGAACAATGTTGCCTTATATACAACCCTGTCTCCTACAAAATAAATAAATAAATAAAAAGTAATACATAAATAGTAAAATTATTAATTTACTAAACTGCATTCTCAATTACTAATTCATTTGAGGGAAATGTATTTTCTTCCGGATTACAGTTGCAACCTTTTTAAACATGTGGTTAACAAAAAACTCAGCAAAACTACTTGGTTAGGTTTAGTATTTAGTGAACATTGGCTTTTGGTTTCACACGGGACATGAACACCTGTCTTTTGGGCAAAAGTTCGGTGTTTGTTAAGTGCAGTACCTGTGAGGGTTTCTGGACAATATGTGTAATTGCTGTGTGTTGTTAATTTATTCCAATAATAAATGTATAAATACTGTACATTTGCATAACGCAAGCATATTTGCCCGCTCCCACGTTGATAAGAATATGTAATACTCTCTTTAAGTCAGATTCATAACTGATAAAAAATGCGCGATTCATTTGTGATTAAACACGATTAACTATGGGCAATCATGCAATTACTCTTGATTACATATTTTAATCGATTCGCAGCCCTCATTTTGATGTTAATAAAATGTAACCGATTCACCAATATGTAGGATATCACTACTGCCATTCCTGTAATATAACGTTGCAACGTCGGCTGTATTAGTCATGTGTTTATTACATGTTTATTTGCATAGAGAGCGGTGAAGTGAGATCCAATAACAAGTGCTCACTCGAGACACATGTGGAGATGCATTTTAAAACCAGATTTGAAAAGACGCCGCCGCCTGGTCAGTGCCCCTTGGTATCTGGGACCGACGCACGGGGTACCTCTCTTGCGTTACTTTTGTACGGACCAAGGATGGCGTGTCAATATCCGCTTGTTACATGCATAGTATCCTTTCAAAATAAACTTCTGTTTAAACAGGAAGTTAAGTTTAGGCAACACAACCACTTAGTTAGGGTTAGTCGTGGTTGACGTTAACTTCTAGCAACTCACGGGACTCACAAAGCTGACGATACTCATGGACTCACGGGACTGACGATAATGACGAGACATGTGACTAAAGTCTGTCGTGACAAAATAAGTCAACGTTACTTTTAGTTTCACACGGGACACGAACTGCGCCCTCCTGGTTGAAAGTCTTGTGTTTGTTTGACCCATCCACCACCCCTGCCGCCAGCCCTGAACGGACTCTCACGCTATTAATACTACATCACGTGCTCCGACCGTAGCATAACGCCGCAAGTAGGTTTACACTGGAGTTAGTTGAAAGCCCAGTTCGTCACATACTGTTAACTGCTAAAGCGCACCTCTGTGCGTCACTTTCCAATGCTGAGGGGCACTTACCAAACGACGGTATTTGACGAGTTGGAAGTGAGAACGGGTTGGATACTAGCTATACCTTCATTACGATGGCTGTTAGAAGCGTTGTGTGTTTCCATGTATGTTTGCATGTGAACAATAGCTCCTGCTTTTCTCTGTGGGATAATTTTAAATGTCTGCCTATGATCCTTCTCTTATCCTCTTCGATTTCCTCCCTCTTTCCATCTCCCTGTTCGCTTCTCATCCGTCTGCCTCCACCTCTTCCCTTCGAACTGGGGATTTCAGTTCGGCCCTGAGCAGTAATTTGGATTCCCATAGGGGCGTGCGGCATTAGGAGTGTCTTTGAAGCAAGTCCCCACCCAACCCCCTTCCACACATCTTGAAAGCCGTTATCCTCATATTAAACACTGTTATGGAGCCACCGTGGCCTTGATGTGGTGACCAACCTTGACTCTTTGATTTAATACATCGTTGGTCGATCTCACGCACCGAAGCACCACCACATCCTCCGCGTGCATGTGTTCTCTTAACGCATGCATAAACAGGCCCGTACACTCACCCTTATGCAATTCGTATTCACACCTATAAGCAAAAGCAACCTCGTACTCACACACACGCACAATGACACGCATGCACACACTTCAAAGTGAATTAGGTTCAACAGACTTAACACTTAACAGCTTCAAAGGAGGAGAGGATGATGTTTTGCATGAGACAAACTTTTATTGAACTTCAGAGCTTGATGTCTGTTCTTTTTTTAATTTCCTTCCTCTTATAGATGTGAGGTGACAGGGTATGTCAGATCCTTTTCCAGCTAAACGCCCACACCACTCCCCAGGTGATATGAGAATCACAATTAGATAAATAGAGATAAATTAGAGACATAGTGCAGTACTGGTACATTTGTATCACACCATTCCTGAAAGGAAGTGCACGAATAACAGAACAGATTGCTCACTGCTTTCCAAATGTTGGAAAATCCGGTGTGTTACTCCTATGGTTAAATAATAAATATGGTTAAGTTTATGTTTAAGTTTAAGTTCAACTAAAGCTACTTGGTTAAGATTGAAAAACTGAAAGGGGCTCTATGTAAGAATCGCAAATTGCTTGTTAACAGTGACATCTGTGGCCGTTGACAATTAATCACTGTCAATGACAGTCAGCGTCCTGTTGCTCACGCTTGTACTCGCACTACGTAGACGCGAGCAAGCATCGGTCAAAACAGTGAGGCGACACACATAAGACTGAACATGATTGACAGCTAAATACCACAATATCACTATATAGTTCTCATGCTTGGCAGTAATGTTAACTTACCTGTCCAATAGGAATATTACCAGCTCGGGGTCTGTTTTGATATTCAAAACCGAACGAGGGTCCCTCCATGAATAGAAGACCCGGCCGATGTTGATCCTAGTTTTCTCCCGACATCAGTCACATTCAGGGCCGCCTCTAGCCATTTTGGTGCCCTAGCTGAAATTCGGATTTGGAGCCACCACCTGCGGTGCCGCTCTAGCGTTAGGGTCAGAAACCCTAATCCTAGCCACATAAACCGCAACATACATTAGACATCACAATGGTTTTAAGACAAAAATGAAGATTTTTATTTTCATAAATAACTTTATTTATTATAATATCAATAATATCATAATAAATGTGTTTCTTTCTTTATTTACTTGTTCATTTGTTACCTCAATGCAGTGAATGATGAAGGGTGCCCATCGGCATCGGCCCTGGTCACATTCCTGCTTTGCAAGCCGGGCTTAGATATAACTTTTCTTTGTGCTTCCGTGGAGTTTGTGTTGGAGTCTGAGTTGTGGTTGGGGCTAGTAGTTTGTTGGCGTTAGCTGCTAGTTGCACACTGTTAGCCTTGTAGCGGAGCTGTAGAGAGTAAAGGCACTCACAAGCGCACATGACATCACATCCATTGGATTTTCCCAGAAAAAAACATCCTGCATTCTTCACATTAAAAGCAGTCTACAGGCTGATAAAGGAAAATCAGAAAATTACAGAAGGTCTCATTTTTGAGGTTAGGTTGCAACCTGTTCACACATTGGAAATAAAAAAACAATTAAAAATGTTTATATGAGTAAAAACGTACATACAGTCCCTTTAACCACAGGGAAGAGAGCAACACATTATTGCTCTCAACTTGTCAAATAATAATATTTAAAAAGAATAATAATCTGATAAATAATAATCTTTTCAGTATATATTTCAACAGCTTTGTCAGTTTTTGAGTTGTCTTTCCAAAGGTTGACACATTGGAACAAAACTTTAAGCTAAAAGATATTAAAGTCAAAAGAAATTAAAGCTGGCTCAGGGCGCTATCAGAAGTGCGGATCGGCCATGGCACACTGGCAATAATAACTTTAATGATAATGAGATTTAGTGTAGTACTCTCTCAATAATATATCTTTGGGAAGTACCTGGAAATATGTCGAGAGCAGCTCACAGGAGCATTAAAATGTAACACCAGAAGTCATTATAACAATTTATTAGAACAAATCCATTATAAACCCTCGTACGTTCCACCTGGGTGATAACACACGGCCTCAGGTGTTCAGAGAACAGTAGAGCTGAGACGACAAAATGCACACTGGAGGGAACAACGTCGGGAAGAGTACATGAAGGATTTCCACATTAAATTTAGCAACTTCACAGTGAAATTGATCGTGACATTATAAACATAAACATAAATACCAGGGCTAGTCAGATATGCGGCGAGGAATGATGGGCCCTCAGATACTCTGATGCGTCTAACAATTAGCTCTTCAGTAGCTCTCAACAACTTGCCACAGAAAGGCTCCTGTAGCTAGTTGAGATCAGTGTCTCGCTCAAGGACAGTTTTTGTCTAAAGGGGGTTGAACTCTGCCCTGCTGGTTGAAAAACGCTCTCCCTGCTCACTAGCTTTCAATCACTTGTCATTGTGACAGAGGTAGAATACGTGAACAGAATGCTTAGAATAGGTGAACAAGGAAAAGTATATGGCCAACAAGATTTAATAGGAAGCTTCACAATTGCAGTACAGAAATGACAAACTAGGTTGTAATTTCATGTCCGTTAAATAGTTTGTGGACCAGAGAGCACTGATTTTTCAACTGTAAAATAGAAGGCGTTTAGATACCATAACATTACACGGACACTCCGTGTGTCATGAGTACGCATTTTAGCGTTTTCACGTGTATTTGTAATTGTATGCCACTTTTCGTGCATCGTTTGTACACCATGCAAAAGCAGCAGGTCTGCAGGTTTAGGCAAGAATACCACTAACTTAGGTTCAGTGATGTTCGCAGACCGGCTACAGAGCAGCAGAGTGGCGACGGAAGAGGCGAGGGAAAGAGCCACCTCTGACGGGACAGAGAGATACCTGCTGAGACAACACAACCCTTTTTAACATTACTCTTATATTTGTAGGGATATCATTTCACTGTTTTGTTTCTGTAACTGGAAAAAGCAGTTTGAGTAACGTCAATTTTGTCGAGCAATGTTTTATATTTACCGTCTCCACTCAGTGATGACCCGGTATCAGTATCGGCCTCAAAATCTCGTATCAGTCGAGCCACAAAGTCCGCTGTGGAAGACCCAGAGTGGTTGACTGTGTTGAAACAACATGGGACTTTGACACTGGAGACCACAGTTCACAGTTCAGCGTTGGTTTATTTTAACCATAACCCTAACCAAGCAGTTACTCTAACCCAAACCATCATCATTCCAAAAACACAAAACCTTGGAGGAAAATAAAAAATTATATGTTTTGTTGTTTTATTGGCAAGACGTCTCATTTGAATCAGTTGTCAGAGCTGATTGTGTTAAACACAAGGTTGATCTCCAACTATGAAGATGAGATCTCTATTCTTACATTTTTTTAAAAGATTTGTTCTTTCCAAAGTAACAACGAAAAGAATGTTCTTCACACGGACAAATGTACTGACTTTTCATTTTGGGATTTTTAATCCATAAAGTACTGCTGTGTTTTTGGAATACAGATCTGCAGCCTCAAGAGTATAAAAGTCACGTTATTGATACCTTCTGCATTATGCCAAATGTAAAAGAAGAGCTTTTTTGATTCTGACAGTGGTCCAGTTAGAAAACCCTTCCACGTGTTGCCTTCAGCTCAATACACAACCTTAGAGGGATAATCTCTTGCATGTGGCACCTTGTTCTTAGCCATTTGCAGATCTGATAGGATTAAGAGAAGGTAAACATAATGAGAGAAAGGGAGAGAGGCTTTTTCCATCAACCTCACATCTTTGAAGGGGAAATAATGAGTTAATAAGGATACAAGGAAGCAATCATCTTTTTTGAGTTTGCCATGTTATGATTTGAGCATATTTTGATGCTAAATTATCGAATGATAAATATATACATACATGTGCATAAAGCAGCATATTTGTCCACTCCCATGTTGATAAGAGCATTAAATATATGACAAATCTCCCTTTAAGGTACATTTTTGAACAGATAAAACATGTGCAATTAGTTCGTGATTAATCGCTATAAACTAACAACATAAAGTCAACGTTGACTTTTGGTTTCATACTTTCATACGAACAACACTCTCCTGTGTTTGTTGTATCCATGCATCACCCCTCCCACCCGCCCTGAGAGGACTTTCTTGCTATTTATCCTATTTAAATCACGTAAATATCTTGATTTACGTGATTTAAATTGCTTGATATACATCATTTGCTCTGCGCACCGCTCGTTGTACTTCGTCACCTTCTCTGACCAAATGCTAAATCGTCCACGCTCAACACTTGAGCAACAGTTGGATTGACTGTTTTTTTTTTTTTATCCCATCCACTTGGTGCCCCATGCTGGTTAAAACAAACACAAGGAAGCATTAACAAACACTGTACGTTATTTAGTAACTAATTTAGATAACCTCTTAATATGTGCCATGAGCAGAATCTCCTAACAGCTTTGTCTTGTTGCTTGTGCGGCAGAAAAGAAAGCCGAGCAGCAAGCGTGTACAAAAAGTGGGACTTCTACTGTCTTGTATCTGTAAGCCTTACAGAGCGTGGGATCTCTATTTCTATTCATTTATTGCTCTCAGCCAAGCTCCTCAAAGTGGACGTGCAAACTTCAAGAGAGTCATTCATTCTAGCAAGGGCTACTGCTCCTGCTAAGCATCATTTCCCATCGAGCTGGCGAGTCCTGTTCTCTGGAGCATGATAGACAGCCACCTTACCAGTCGAGGTAATTCAACAGCTAACTCTTGAAATAGATGAAGGGTAGCGTCTAAACTGATGAATAAATTCAGTCAAACTTCTTTCCAGCTGTTTCATACCACAGTCAGCTGATGATCTGGCAGTCCTTTACTGACAGTGAGGTCTTGAAGGAGGGAGACTGTACTCTGCTCACTGCTTCAGTTTCAGGACTGATTGGTGGGTAAATAGTCCGAATCCAAACAGCGTCACCGGTTTAGAACAGGAGGGGCCGAGCTGAATGATAAAGTTTGAGCAGCCAGCACCTGGTTTATTCTGACGGAAGGGGGAAGCTCCACTTTGAAGCATTTGGACCTCATCTTTATTGACATTGAATTGTCGACTTCATTAAAGTCGCTCCTCAGACTCCACAAAGAGACTTGTTTTTGTTCTTTTCCGCTCTCTGTAGATTCTGTATTCAATCGTCACATTGAATCCTTTTTTTGACATCTTGACATTTTTGTTATTTGTTTTTCTTCCTGTTTTCTTTGAAGGTGATGTGTTCATCTAAGGCCTTTATATTTTCTTTTGTTTCACCTGCACAGACAAATAAATTGCTTTCCGTGCTGTCTTTGTTTTACTGTTTGTATTTTAACACAGACTTTTATGACTTTCCCGGTTTGGTTTTTGGATAGGGAACAAAGCGTTTTACTGGATTGTTTCGTAATGCTCTTGTGGCACTATTCTCCATCAGCAGCATTAGGAGTTTAAAACAAATGTGGATCTTCCCAATTCTTCATGGAGTACAGAAATTAATGAAAATGTTTTTTTTTACCAAACAGCTCAAGTTTGGGAGGTTTATGTTTAAGCACAGGTGGCAAACAATGCAATGAATCCACTGATGTTGGCAGTCCAAGAACATAAAAAAACGGTGGCCCTGAGGTGAAAAACACAACATGCTAAATAAATTATCAGAAAGTAATAAAAAACAACATTTACCACAAACTATTCAAAAACAGCAGTCCATTAAATGTTTTGCACAAGTTTTGAGTCTAAACATTAAAACGTTAAAAGTTAATAAAGCTGTCGTTGTAGTGTCGGATATTGTCTTGCTAGAGTGGATATTGACAAAACAAATGCAATACAGTATGTTGTCAATGAACATTCTACTGATATGTTTAGTATCTGGATTACGCACGAGCTTGGAGAGGTAGTGTGTAGTGCTCCAAGACATCAGCCTCAAAACGCTGCGGTTTAGAGAGAGAGCCTGCAAATGTGACTCTGAAGTAGCCTACATCTACATCTACAGTCACACACACAGAGGGATGATTAGAGGAGACACTGAGAGCAGATAGAGGCGTGTGCGCAACATCCATGCGAGGCGTAAAAACAGCACTTGAGGACTCATCGTGACATATTTTGTTAGAAAAAAATGAGTAGGGAGAAGCCTCTGAGTGTGTCACAAAGGAAATGTGTCCACGTCCGCCGCGGGGCGTCTCTGTTGCTGGTGGTGATCTCTCTGGTCACAGCAGGCACTACAGTGACCGCAGGGGCGCTGAGAGTGAGCTGCAGGTTGAGCAGTACAGAATGCCTGAGAGCCTTACTTCATATATATTCCATTATATTCTTAATTGTCACCTGCTCCCTGAAATTATTATATGTTTTCTTAAGTGTATAATCATCAAATTTGTATATTACTCACCCATTTGAATTTAGGCATAATTAAAGGCGTGGTCGCTTTGAGTGACAGGTGTGTGCCATCACAGCCGCTAGCTGCTCTGCTCTGCTAGGTGTCACGTCGGCTAATCACTGAACTTAGCCTTTCGGCTGTGTTTGTGATGTTGGTGTATTTTGGAGATATTTCCATGCACATATCGGACAAATAATAGGATTTGCTGTGCGGTTAATTGTATGACGGGCATCCTGCTGGAGGACACACTCTATGCACTGGCTCTGCTCTTCTCCAAATGACCCATTCTACTCTTACTATTGGCTTTAGAGGGCCATTCACCTTTTTTTGTCTCGGCCACTTTCTTTCTCCTACATGCTTGGCACACGGGAGAGGCTGCAATCTGCAACCTCACCACTAGATGGAGCAAGATTTTACACACTGTACCTTTAACATAAACAGAAACATTTTCACCATAAATGGTGCATACAAATTTGATCAGAACGCAGGAAATGAAGTGTTTTGAAGCTCTATATTTCCTGGGGGAGGACCCCCAGATGCCCCACTTAATGTGTCCCCCCAATGTTGAAACAAAAAGTCCTCGAGCCCCCCTTGAATATTTCTTCTAGCCACACTGGTGTGACTATAGTGTGCTTCAGTGGATAGAGTCCGCTGGTTCTAATTTAGTTCTGTGTTTCAACATTACTGTTTAGCAATAGCTTATTTTAAATAATGTTGCCTAATACAAGTAGGCTATTAAGTCAAATTAGGTGTCAGGTGATTATTACATTAACCCCTTAACACTCCCACTGCCCAACAGTGGGCCCGGCTGCTATTCTGTCTTTCAGAGGTTGTTGCGAGCTGAAAACCTAAGGCATCTATTGGTACCAACTATGTCATCTTAGCTTGTCGGGAAGAATGCTGAATAACGCTACAAAGTTAGGCTAAATTTTGGTGAGGAAAAACTGGCATGGTGATATTCAAAGGGGTTCTTTGACCTTTGACCTCAAGATATGTGAATTAAAATGGGTTTTTGGTTACCCCTCTTTACAGACATGCCCAATTTATGATAATCACATGCAGTTTGGGGCAAAAATGCAGTATGAATGTGTTATTTTCGCATATTCTAAAAAGGATGTGTTTGAATATTTCTGCATACAGGAGTCCCTAAATTAATTGAGTATCACTGTAAAGCTGAGACTCTTGTGGATCCAATGAAACCAACTGTATTCATGTGTGATGATGTTAGTCCACATAGTAGCCATTTCATTGTATTGAGACCATTTTTTGAAGCTTGACGTAACTATATAAAATGACCTGTGGTGACCTCTAGGATAATCAACGCCTCATGAAACTTTACAAAAACAAACTAGAGACCTAGGGCATTCAGAGGATGGATGGCTTTCCTAGATAGATTGACCATAAGGGGGTTTCTGAGCAGTTTCCAGAACAGAAGCGCTCGCCATCCAATCACTGAAAAATGCAATTCTTGCAGAAATCTCCAAATATCAAAAGTGTTTGATACCAAATCACAGCATGGCTTTTTATATGGTGTTCCTCAAGGTCTTGGTGTCTTAATGTGGTATTTTTGAGGGATTATTGATCACTTTTATCAATTCTTGAGTAGTACAAAATGGTTAAATTTAGCACCAAATCTGTGTATTAAATGGTATCAACCCAGAAATTGCTGCAACAACTTATGAGACATAATAGAGCATGGGGATGGCCATCATATACTTCTATCATAATGTTCTATGCTCTTATACACTTTCACAATATATTTGATTTCATTTATTGATTAATTTATTAATTTTTTTATTTTTTATTTATTATCAAATTAATCTTCAGGTTCCCAGTTTTCAGACGATCTAGTTGTTACATTTTGTACACACAAACATGGGGAGGAAAACCTTAGAAAATGTGTTTCATCGTTTTACATATTAGCCTAACACAAACAATACAAATTAACAGATTGTGTTTTTTTTTTTGTTTTTTTAATTAATGATTCGTTGATCTTTCACTGATCCCATTGAGGCAGGCATTTGTGACTTATTTCTTCTCTTTTTGTAAATACATCTAAATCCACTTCACCCTCCTCTCTTGTGTTTCAAGTTTCCAGCCTGGTCATAGTAGCAGTGATGATGCAGCGGCTCACGTCACACACTGTCAGCAGATTGATTAAGATCTGTGTGTAGATTACCTCTATTTTGGGTCCTGACTGGAGGGTGCATATCATTTACCCTCCACCTCGCCATGCCTGAGGAAAACAAGAGCGTTGGTTAAGGGGGGGTTGTTTTGCAGTCAGAGAGCGCTCTCTGCTGGCAGCTCACAGAACTCACTGTCTTTTTGTTTCCACGAGAAACATGTTTGATATTTACATTAGACCTTTTTTTTTGTTTTCATTTATTTAATTTTATTTGAACATTCCACAGACTGCTCACTGGGTCTGAGTTGAAATGATCCTATAGTCATGTATAATCTCTAACTGTTTCCATTCATGACAATATAACTCACAAAAAGGAAGAAAAAAATGCAACTTTTAAAACAGCTCCTGGACATATTTCTGTTCTTTGTTGAGGACACTCTCAGACACTGACATTTACTCATTCATACCCACTGATATTACTTATTAATTTAAGCAGTTATATTGATTCTCTACAGAGGCAGTCCTCCATCTGTAGTCACAGAGCAGGTCCTGTTCTTGTCAAACATCATAGCTCCGCCAATGATAGGAAGACGACACAAAACACAGGTCAAATTAACTTTAACTTTAATAACTGCTGCATTCTTACTGATAGCAGAATTATATATTGTCACAGGTAAATATACATCCTTTAACACAGTTGTACAGCTCCATTTGTGTTTTATGTGTTTTATTTTTTAAATGTGTAGACAGTAGGGCTGTCAATCGATCAAAATATTTAATCGGGATTAATCACAGAATTATTCACACATTTTAATCTGTTCAATTTGTCAAATATTAAATACTCGCATCAACATGGGAGTGGGGAAATATGCTTGCTTTATGCAAATATATGTTCATATTTATTATTGGAAATCAATTAACAACATTAAACAATGACAAATATTGTCCAGAAACCCTCACAGGTACGGCATTTAGCATGTCAGTGTGCTGACTTGACTATGACTTGCCCCAAACTGCATGTGATTATCATAAAGTGGGCATGTTTGTAAAGGGGAGACTCGTGGGTACCCATAGAACCCATTTTCATTCACATATCTTGAGGTCAGAGGTCAAGGGACCCCTTTAGAAATGGCCATGCCAGTTTTTCCTCGCCAAAATTGCAAGTTTGGAGCAATATTTAGCCTTTTTCACAACAAGCAAGTATGACATGGTTGATACCAATGGCTTCCTTACGTTGTTTAGATTCATATGATACCAATATCTTCATTCTAGCTTTAAAACTAAGCGTGCTACAACCTCCGAAAAATCAATTGCATTGATGTGTTAAATAAATTATCGGGGTTAAAACAATGACGCATTGATGTTGACAGCCCTAGCAGAAAGCGAATGACACCAACAGCTGTGTCGGTTTCAGCCATCTGAATTCACGAACAAACCATGTTTCCCAATGACGGCCAGACTTATGGACATCCTGTGTCTTAGTAGGAGGAGTTAGTTGTTAGTTGTTAACACACGGCGGCAGAGCTGAGCGCCTCTCCCCAACCACAGCTCTCTTCCTCTGTGTCTCTCAAGTTGTTTCCTCTTCTCCTCTGGAAGCTCTGCAGTGGAACAGTGATTTGTATGAAACAGATGTCTTAGTAGATGAGATGATAACCTTAGTGTGAATCTGGTTTACTCATCCTGTTTTTCACATACGTCGCTCCAGGGCCTGTAGGGCCTGAGTGCTGGTGTACATCGCCAGGCTGAGACAGTTAATTACAACGGTTCGTATGATGTCTTATGAAAAGTTATTTCTCATTTTTTGTTTGTTCTCCTACGTATGTCCAGCAATACGTCAATTTCAGCTCATTACATGCATACAGCCTTTTCAAAATAAACTTTCGTCTTCACAGGAAACAACTTGGCTAGCTTTAGGTAATAAAACTACTGAGATAGGTTTAGGAAAATATTGTGGTTTGGGTTAAAATAACTATGGAAGTGTCGTTACTTAAGTATGGAAGTTACGTGACAAATAAATCAACGTTGACTTCTGGTTTCACACAGCATTTTGACCCCTCCATCCACCCCGACCTCCTCCCTATGCGGCGCATGGATTACATACAAATGATTTTGTGGGCTATAAATGAACATTCATTACTTTTTGTAGATATAGCTACAACTGGTGAATGAGAACAGACTGTGTAGGGTTAAGTTCATTCAGTTCAGTTCAGTTCAGTTCAGTTTCGTTTGGTTCAGTTCTTTATTGTCCCACTAGGCAATCCACAAACAAATATTATACAGCGCTGTCTGTAGCTATCCTATTCTCAATCTTTTTTCAGCAAAGGACCCCTTACAAAATCGAGAATTTACAGGGGACCCCCTCAGGTATGTCCCTTGGAATAATTTGATGTAGCCTATTTTTTACAGTTTTAGTAATGTGAAAATGTGAAAGAACAATATAAGAGAAATGTATTGTAAATATATTTGACATGTATTAAACGTATTTCCAGATTCAAAGAGTTATAGATTTGTTGGATTAGAATGTAATATATTAACAAATATACTGTAGTTTACCTTAGGTAAAGAAAAAAATATGTAAATTATGTCATGGTAATTTAAATTCAGAAATCTGAAAACTTTTCACGGACCCCACTTTGAGAATCACTAGTATAGTGAATGTATACATGTTTGTTCTGTATTGTATTACTGGAATTACTTTAGTTTATGAAAACAACCTGCAGCACATCGCAGCATGTCTGATTCATTTCTGTAATATACACTGTAAGAACGATCCATGTAGTAAAGAGCTGCCATTATTTTCATGGTAATGTAATGTTGTTTTATACTAAATAAATAAATAAATAACTGAATATTGAAGCTACTTCAAACACAATAGTGATACAGAGTGTAATGCTACCTGTTGAAAAGTGTTCTTGTTGGGAGACTAATGTTGTCAGTGTTCTGGTACAAGAGTTGATCCTGAGATGTGTTTGAACAGATTTAGTTGAATTAATGCATTTTGGATGTGAGATCAACTGTTGTGTGTAAATGTGTGGAACAGAAAAACACGTCTTATAAATTCACAGCATGGATATTTTATGTTTTCATTATAGTTATTCCAGCTTTGGACAATAGAGGGCAGTGTTTCCCAGCAAAAGCACTTCTTACTGATTTTAGCTTCTCTATCTATCTATCCATCTATCCATCTATCCATCTATCCATCTATCTATCTATCTACCTATCTATCTATCTATCTATCTATTGTGTCAAACATACGCAGACACACACACACACAAAGACAGACATCATTTCACCTCTGTATCTCCTTGCACCTATTGTCAGCATAGTTATAATAGGAACATTCCAGTGTGTGTGTGTGTGTGTGTGTGTGTGTGTGTGTGTGTGTGTGTGTCAGTCACCTGTTTAGCCATTTCTTTCCTGCCTCTTTAGGGCCTCTTCAATATGTCACCGCTCCTCGTCACACACACACACACACACTCACAGGGGGGCTGCTCCTAATATAACTATGTTAACAATAGCAGTACACAAACACACACAGTCACATACCAGCCCATTATGTTGACGGGGACATAGCAGGGACACACTGCCTGATGGTTGAGCCTTGACACACCGGGGCAACTTCTGGGCAGCACAGGGGACATGTGCCCATATATGGTATTTCTGTTGGTAACAGTTTCTGTGTGGGCCTGATACAGTGATCCTGTCACAAATGCCCCTGTGTTTTATTCACCGTTTCAAGTCATTTAGAGTCAGAAACATGGAGAATGTAAGCAGTTATTAAAAATAAAAGAAAACATTAAATGAAATAAAACATAAACAAAGTGCATTTGATTTTAAATTTCATAAACAAATCACCTTGCCGATTTTGTGGATGAGGTTTTGAGGGGAACTATTCAATATCAATTTTTTTTTCTAACCGATAACCGACCCTTGTTAACCGACTGTGTCTGCCGGCGTAACGTTAGCAGGTGTCCGACAGACCGCGTATGTTTGTGCTACGTTTGGAGATGTGGCGTTGCTGGTGGTTTCGTGCTTTCGGCGTAACGTTAGCGAGTATCAGTGTCAACAGAACGTGTGTGGTGAATAAAACGCTACAACTCCTCAGACCTGAGCCAACTTCCTGTATCTGTAACTCTGGCTCAGACTCTCTTAAGATGGGCTGTTAAGGTGGACCAGTTATTCTCCTTTAAGTGACAAGACGTCCTCTGAGTTTTGCTCAGCTTATTATTTCATTTTGAATATTTTTTTAACCGTTTAACCGATAGCATTAATCGGTAAAAAATTCTTTACGGTTAAACAGTTCATTATTAACATCCGTAAGGGAAACATATTTTGTTGCGGATTACATTTGTTTCTGAGATATCACAAATATGTTTTTAATGATAGTTTACAACAACAAACACTTGACTTTCACCCAGGAGACTGGAGTTCGTGTCCAGTGTGAAACTAAAAGTCAATGTTTACTTATTTTAATTTACGTCCGTAACAATGGGTTCTATGGGTACCCACGAGTCTCCCCTTTATAGACATGACCACTTTATGATAATCACATGCAGTTTGGGGCAAGTCATAGTCAAGTCAGCACACTGACACACTGACAGCTGTTGTTGCCTGTTGGGCTGCAGTTTGCCATGTTGTGATTTGAGCATATTTTTTATGCTAAATGCAGTACCTGTGAGGGTTTCTGGACAATATTTGTCATTTTTTTGTTTTGTTAATTGATTTCCAATAATAAATCTATACATACATTTACATAAAGCAAGCATATTTGCCTGCCACCATGTTGACAAGAGTATTAAATACTTGACATATCTCCCTTTAAAGGGACTCTATGGAAAACTAAGAAATTGCTTGTTAACAGTGACACCTGTGGACGTTAAGACAACAACAGTCAGAGTCCTGCTGCTCGCACTTGTGCTCGCACTACGTAGACGTGAGCGAGCATTGTTGCCGTTAGCGGACTCCATTTCTAACTGAACGTTAGCTATTGTTGCACACTGTTACCCCTGCAAGCGAAGTTGAAAATAAAGGCACTTGCGAGCGCGCATGACATTTGGACGATTTTCCCATAAAAAACAGCCCGGATTTTTCACATTAAAAGCAGTCTACAGGTTGATGGAGGAAACCCAGAAAGTTACGGAGGGTCGCATTTTTTTTAGGTTAGGTTACAACCTGTTCACACATTGGCAATAAAAAATAATTAAAACATGTTAATACATGTAAAAAACGTACATACAGTCCATTTAAGGTACATTTTGAACAGATAAAAACTGTGCGATTAATTTGCGATTAATCGCAATGAAATATCTGAATCGATTTACAGCCGTAGTTATAATAATCATATGGAGCCACTGTATCATCATTTTGAAATCATAAAAACAGAAGTGTGTGCCAGGCAGTCTTTAATGACCTCCTGCTCACTCTAGATGGCAGCAGGAGAGGAGACATGGTGAAGGCTTCATGGCAGCTTATGAATATGGAAATGTGCACTATAATCTCTCAGCACTGCATCTCACACAGTGGATCTGGCAATAAATAGTGAAGGAAATCTGCACAGCATGCTGAAATAAATTGCTGTTACCCTAAATCACAAACTGCCAGTATTGCACTTTGTCATGCTTTGATCACGTGATTCTAATTCATACTTATTATTATTATTTCCATTTTTAAATGTCCCTCTTCCCACAAAAAAAAAACAGCCTCCAATCAAACAGTGTCCCATCCTGACAGACTGGAGCTGCTTTAAACACTCTGCTTTATTTCCTGTGACAATCAATCGGGCTCTTTCTAATTGGATGGAGGAGCCCCCCCCCTCCTCCTCCTCCTCTTCCTCCTCCTCCTCCTCTTCCTCTGCTCTCCGGTTTATTGTCACTGACAGTCGGATTATTCCCTCACAGTAGCAGCCTGCTCCCTCTCATCATCCTCCTCTTCCTCCTCCTCCTCCTCTCTGTCCGACAATGCGGGCACCAACTAAGGATTTATAATTTCTTCTTCCTCCACTCCTGCATCGTTTGTTCCTCCTCTTCTTCTTCACGGTAACGGATCTCTCTTCTTTCTAATGTTTTGTTTATGTGCGCGTCTTGTCAGCGCTGCCTGGCATCCAACCATGTGCACGAGTTTAAACACACTTGCGTTGTAAAGTGAGAGCTGTGTGGATGTGTTGTGTTGTTGTGTGGTCGCTGCTCGACTTTAACTTCCAGAGCTGAATGCGGGAGCGACGTGATGTGCTTCCACTGCTCCTATAACGACACAATGCTTGTGATTAAAGACGCGACGTGCGCGCAGAACGTTCCCAGTCACAGTGATGATGATCAGCCGTCTCTCTTTTAGACGCCGGGTTGAAGCAACGTGCCAGCCTGGCGGTATAGAGCCGTGTGTTCAGACGCGCATTAGAGCTCCAGTGTGGTCCCTGGACTGCTGCTGGGCTACTGGAAATGAAATATCTGATTAACACAGTGACTTTTTAAAGCTGCAGTAGGCAGAATGTTTTGGTTCATTAATGGGCAAAAATATCTATAATAACCTTTTCCAGCATATTGTTATTCTAGTGTTCTGAGAGATTTCTGCACCTCCTCATGGCTCCGTTTTCAGGATTTAAAAAAATCGAGCTGGAGACTTTAACTAATCATTTCAGAGAGAGAGCGTTCCTATTGGCTGAGCTCCGGCTGGTGGGCGGTGCTTGGTATTTTCCCCAACCGATCTCAACATGGCTGCCGGGTCACAAACTTCCTCATTTCACATAAGGCCTATAGAAAGGAGGCTGGGTCACGCGTCATACCTCCCAGAGAATAACACATGCGCAGTAAAATCTCGCTTGCACTCGTCGAAATTGAGTGCAACGCACGACCACAGCTTCAGTTACACTGCGCGTGTGTTATACCCCATACCACAAGACCCATGTCAGAGCCGGTATAGAGCGGTGTGTGTTCACCTTCCCTACAGACTGCACATTAAAGCTCCAGTGTGGTCCCTGGACTGCTGCTGGGCTACTGGAAATGAAATATCTGATTAACACAGTGACTTTTTAACCTGCAGTAGGCAGAATGTTTTGGTTCATTAATGGGCAAAAATATCTATAATAACCTTTTCCAGCATATTGTTATTCTAGTGTTCTGAGAGATTTCTGCACCTCCTCATGGCTCCGTTTTCAGGATTTAAAAAAATCGAGCCTGTGACTGGAGACTTTAACTAATAATTTCAGAGAGAGCGTTCCTATTGGCTGAGCTCCGGCTGGTGGGCGGTGCTTGGTATTTTCCCCAACCGATCTCAACATGGCTGCCGGGTCACAAACTTCCTCATTTTACACAAGGCCTATAGAAAGGAGGCTGGGTCACGCGTCATACCTCCCGGAGAATAACACATGCGCAGTAAAATCTCCTTTGCACTCGCTGAAATTGAGCGCAACGCACGACCACAGCTTCAGTTACACTGCGCATGTGTTATACCCCATACACCAAGACCCATAACAGAGCCGGTATAGAGCGGTGTGTGTTCACCTTCCCTTCAGACTGCACATTAAAGCTCCAGTGTGGTCCCTGGACTGCTGCTGGGCTACTGGAAATGAAATATCTGATTAACACAGTGACTTTTTAAAGCTGCAGTAGGCAGAATGTTTTGGTTCATTAATGGGCAAAAATATCTATAATAACCTTTTCCAGCATATTGTTATTCTAGTGTTCTGAGAGATTTCTGCACCTCCTCATGGCTCCGTTTTCAGGATTTAAAAAAATCGAGCTGGAGACTTTAACTAATCATTTCAGAGAGAGAGCGTTCCTATTGGCTGAGCTCCGGCTGGTGGGCGGTGCTTGGTATTTTCCCCAACCGATCTCAACATGGCTGCCGGGTCACAAACTTCCTCATTTCACATAAGGCCTATAGAAAGGAGGCTGGGTCACGCGTCATACCTCCCAGAGAATAACACATGCGCAGTAAAATCTCGCTTGCACTCGTCGAAATTGAGTGCAACGCACGACCACAGCTTCAGTTACACTGCGCGTGTGTTATACCCCATACCACAAGACCCATGTCAGAGCCGGTATAGAGCGGTGTGTGTTCACCTTCCCTACAGACTGCACATTAAAGCTCCAGTGTGGTCCCTGGACTGCTGCTGGGCTACTGGAAATGAAATATCTGATTAACACAGTGACTTTTTAACCTGCAGTAGGCAGAATGTTTTGGTTCATTAATGGGCAAAAATATCTATAATAACCTTTTCCAGCATATTGTTATTCTAGTGTTCTGAGAGATTTCTGCACCTCCTCATGGCTCCGTTTTCAGGATTTAAAAAAATCGAGCCTGTGACTGGAGACTTTAACTAATAATTTCAGAGAGAGCGTTCCTATTGGCTGAGTTCCGGCTGGTGGGCGGTGCTTGGTATTTTCCCCAACCGATCTCAACATGGCTGCCGGGTCACAAACTTCCTCATTTTACACAAGGCCTATAGAAAGGAGGCTGGGTCACGCGTCATACCTCCCGGAGAATAACACATGCGCAGTAAAATCTCCTTTGCACTCGCTGAAATTGAGCGCAACGCACGACCACAGCTTCAGTTACACTGCGCATGTGTTATACCCCATACACCAAGACCCATAACAGAGCCGGTATAGAGCGGTGTGTGTTCACCTTCCCTTCAGACTGCACATTAAAGCTCCAGTGTGGTCCCTGGACTGCTGCTGGGCTACTGGAAATGAAATATCTGATTAACACAGTGACTTTTTAAAGCTGCAGTAGGCAGAATGTTTTGGTTCATTAATGGGCAAAAATATCTATAATAACCTTTTCCAGCATATTGTTATTCTAGTGTTCTGAGAGATTTCTGCACCTCCTCATGGCTCCGTTTTCAGGATTTAAAAAAATCGAGCCTGTGACTGGAGACTTTAACTAATAATTTCAGAGAGAGAGCGTTCCTATTGGCTGAGCTCCGGCTGGTGGGCGGTGCTTGGTATTTTCCCCAACCGATCTCAACATGGCTGCCGGGTCACAAACTTCCTCATTTTACACACGGCCTATAGAAAGGAGGCTGGGTCACGCGTCATACCTCCCAGAGTATAACACATGCGCAGTAAAATCTCGTTTGCACTCGCCGAAATTGAGCGCAACGCACGACCACAGCTTCAGTTACACTGCGCATGTGTTATACCCCATACACCAAGACCCATAACAGAGCCGGTATAGAGCGGTGTGTGTTCACCTTCCCTACAGACTGCACATTAAAGCTCCAGTGTGGTCCCTGGACTGCTGCTGGGCTACTGGAAATGAAATATCTGATTAACACAGTGACTTTTTAACCTGCAGTAGGCAGAATGTTTTGGGCATCAATGGGCAAAAAAATCTATAATAACCTTTCAGCATATTGTTATTCAAGTGTTCTGAGAGAAAACTAGAATTCTACTCCTCCTAATGGCTCTGTGTACAGGCTTTAAAAAATCTAGCTAAATCAGCTAAACAGTAACGGGCAATACAGTAACAGAATATTGATTGCTGAGGTGGTTCGAGCATCTGGTAAGGATGCCCCCTGGCACGACCAGCCGGGGGGAGGCCACGGGGAAGACCCAGGACTAGGTGGAGAGATTATATCTCCACACTGGCTTGGGAACGCCTCGGAATCCCCCAGTCAGAGCTGGTTAATGTGGCCCGGGAAAGGGAAGTTTGGGGTCCCCTGCTGGAGCTTCTTGCCCCCGCGACTCGACCCCGGATAAGTGGTTGAAGATGAGTGATGAGATGTGACCCAGCCTCTTTCAATAGGCCTTGACTACTGTCAGGATATAGTGACCGTTTTATAAAAATAACTTTTTTTTTTTTATCATAATTCAATTCTACGCACTGCAGCTTTAAACACCAGCTGTACTGTTACTGAGATTCAGGGCCGGCTCTAGCCCTTTTGGTGCCCTAGGCGAAATTCGGATTTTGAGCCCTGCCACGCAACCCCTCCCCACGGAGCCCCTCTAGGCACCCCCCCAGAACCCTTAATAAACATCACAATAGAGTTAGCATTTTATCACTTCTGGTTCCCTCGTCTGGAAGTCAATGAGTTTTTAGTTAGATGCCTGAAATAAGGACTGTGGTTAACACAAGCTGAAGAGATTTTAACATTTTCTTGTACGATATAAAATACGTCAGTAAATATGCCTTTATGTGTCTTAAAAAAGACGGTGGCTAACAAGTGGCTAAATGAGACTGCTAAACGTCATCACGCCGACTCGTCCGCCTTTACAGCCGTGTTGTGTATACTCGCGCTCCTGCAACAGTGGTGTAGTTCGTTTAAAGCCTAACGTTAGCTTTTTACTTCTGGCGATTGCATTCACACTTCAAAAATCATAAAAGTGATGTTCGTTTGTGGAGATTATCTTGCTGAACAAAATGTGTAAGTATCATAAACATGTGTTTGCCACAGAGCTTATTTTCTGCAATAATCCAAAACCCCATTGGCTTTTTGTCAAGGGAACCCAGGGCGATGCTAACTTCCTGATTGGCCTAAAAAAATACATCATCCCTGGAGCAATCTATGGCGACAAAAATTACGATTTTTATTTTCATAAATAACTGTATTATAATATAAATAAACAATTGGTCCTTGAGATTGTTGGCTTAAAAATGTTCAGTCAATGTCAGTACAACTTACACTTTTATTAGCAAATAAGTGTAGCTGGGCAGAAGTTTCTTTCTCTTTCTTTCTTTCTTTCTTCATTTGTTACCTCAATGCAGAAAATAAGGAAAGGCACTCATCGGCCTTTTTAAAAAAAAAATATATATATACATATTTTTTATTCTAGTGTGTGTTTTTTTTTAAGGGCGACCAGCACTCCAGAAGGTGGCGCCCTAGGTGACCGCCTATATGGCCTATGCCTTTAGCCAGCCCTGATCCTTTATTATAATAGAAAAGTGAATTATCACTCCTGTTACTTCCTCTCAGTAACTCAAACCCACATGGCCCCTGGAGGCTCCATGAACCCGACTCTGATAACCGCTCCTCTAATAGAAGACCACCACCACCCACAGCATCAATCCCCCTGGTCTACATCCCCCCCTCCATCAGCTCCTAAAATTTGGGTGGCATATGGCTCAGTCTCCCCCAAAGCTCACAGATGTTCAGTCGTTACATCAGCAGCCTAGTTTGGAGGCAGAAGACAACTATAGTCTGCCTTCTCTCTCTGTGTGTGTATGTGCGTGTGTGTGTGGGGGGGTGTGTAGGGTGGGGGGTGACGATGTCTTTATGGGAAAGTGTGGCTCAGTAATTGGTAAGGTCTGATCGCCTCGTGTTCTCACTGGAGGGCTATAATACTCAGCTGAAGATAATCCTATGCAAAAAAGCGGCAGCGTGATCCTGTGATGTGTTTTAGGGGGATTCTATGCAAATGTCAATCCCTGCAGGGGAAACATAAAGAACCAACAAGGTTGTTGCCTGTGAGCCCTTAATATAAAGTAATGTGTAATATACTAACCCCTCATCACAAGTTGCATGCCCATTAACCACTCTGATCAAAGACTGACCATGCCTTCATAGATTGTATAGTTTTTATAAGACCAAATAACATCAGGGCTGAAACTAACAGTGGTTTTAATCAGCAGTTAATCTTCAGATTATTTTCTCAATTTACTAATTTAGTCGAAAAAATTTCACGAAATGGTGAAAGATACCCATCACTCTTCTCTTCTTCATAACTCTTCTCTTGTTTAGTACAACATCTTCAATTTAATGTCACTAAAGACAAAGAAAAGCAGCATTCATGGGCATTTAGCTTGAAAATTGAACATTTTTAAACGGCAGCTGAAGACCTATTAATTTAATTTGGCTTATAATTGATGTCATTCTAACTATTATTATTCATTTTATTATTATTTTTACTAATTCCCTCATTTTTGTATTATTCTTAATGGTTTCTATTTTGACTTGTTTGATTGTGTTGCATTTTTCTTTTCTTTTGTCAAGCACTTTGAGCTACATCCCTTGTATGAAAAAGTGCTCTAAAGTTATTATTAAAACAAAAAGTAAATGCCATTCAAAAGCTGCATATATTATACTGTAAACAGTAGTAATATGTTCCCCAGGCCTAATTCAGGTAGAATTGTGACACGTTAAAGTTTATACCTAATTTGGAACATCTGTAGTGTGTGTAGTGTACAGAATATGATTATATTAATAGTATCAAACTATACAGTATGAAAATATACAGTAAGACAAAAGCCAAATATAGAGGAAAGAAACACCATTTTGTGCTTCAGATTTATTTTTATTTTCTTTTTCGATAATAATCTCATGACCCCTTTATCAGACTCGACCCTCAGGTTGGGAACCACGGCTCTAAAATCAGTGTTGCCACAGTCCTTGTACGCCAGGAATACACAGTATGAGATGACCTCTCGGGACACAATAAATTCACGATGAAGTACTGCTTATCACGGACTTCATTCTTGAAAAGGAGTAGTGAAATAACTGGAAAGTAAAAGAGGGGAACAATGTGACATTCAGCCTGCAACATGGGGATTTCACCCCAGGTGAACATTTTTAACTAACTGATACCATGAAACTTCCCCAGTTGATTACTTACATTAAGCCAATTATTTTTTGCATGACAAGTTTTATGAAATTTTATGTTTAAAAATGCATTTAGGCATTATCTTGTTAATTTTGCATTAATTTGCATGCATCTCCAGAACAGAAATCTAAACATTAGATAAAGGTAGAATTGACCCTGAGTTAATTGAGTTAATTAGGGGAGACTAAACTTCTGGGTGAATGCATTCAAACACAAGCTCTGCACAATCAGTGTAACAGCTATTACATGTAAACACTACTGTGCAGTGGTTCATTGTCATATACGATGCACCACAGCGGTGCTGCCGAGCAGTGAGCTGATCTGACAACTTTTTAAGCCTTTTCTGGGGCATCCGTGATACCATGATGAAGTATGGTAGATCGCTTCGGCATCACTTGACATCCTTGACTAATCCAGCAGAAAGGTTTTACAGTGAAGATACTGCAGCTGCAGCTGGAGGATGGATGTCCTCACTGGAAGCTGGCCTCATATTCTGTAAATCTCAAGGCCACTTTCTATAACTACGAGGTCACTGCACCGCTGTGTCCGACAGGAAAACTGCTTCAGAAGAGTTGCAGTCACAAGTACAATATTGTAAAAGACAAAAAAAAAAATGAGCTGTTAATTCTGTTGGCACTGAAGAAAAAGCTCTGCAATGGCAGAGGACAAAGGAAACCAGGAAACATTCATATTGGAAAATTTAGGCAATTTTCTTAAGAAAAGCAAAGACTGAAACGGTTAGTTGAATATCAAATGTTTTGCTGATTGATTTCCAGTTGATTGACTAAGGCATAATATGGACTACAGATGCATAATCTGACACATTTGCAAGGAGGAAACATCAAGACTTTTACTGCTTTCTGTATTAAATTATATGCATAGAAATAAAATAGGAGTAGTTCGGACATTTCCATTCAAATCAACGTTACAGTATGTTCTGAGCCGCGGCCATTTTTATGTGTACCGTTGCCATTGCAACCGTTGTAGTGGGCTAAGGCTTACGGCAAGTCGCGGACTCACAGAGGTGAGGTTTGCAGTAGGGATGCTAATTTTGAAAAAATTCTTAACCGATAACCAACCCTTGTTAACCGATTATTAACCGTTAACCGACAAGATTAGTGACTCACACGCAGCGGTGCGGCAGCTGCAGTGTATGAGTACAACAGACAACTGAGTCCCCAGTTCACCATCAGGATAGTAAACCTAGCACCCACGGTTCTGCGTGTAGTGTCGCGGACATGCAGCCATGTTCCCAGTAAATAGCAACTGATTACACAGATTAACGATAGCGATTGTCCGACAAACAGTGTGTTTTTGTGCTACGTTAGCAGCTATAGCCGCTCTGTCATTGCGGCGTAACTTTTACAAGTGTCCAGCTGTGCGCATTAAAGCATGGCAGAATTAGCAAGTTAGCTAACTAGCCAGCTGTCCGCATTAAAGCGGTTCAGAATTAGAATTGTCGGCTCGTTAGCTAGCTTGATAGCTTGCTGATTCCACCATGCTTTAATGCTACACTGGTTTCAGAAAATGAGCCGAACAGTGGGCTGGTCACGAGCGGCAGCGCTGGGTCTAACAGTCCCTCTTCTTCACTCCCCGCCGCTTCTGAGCGGCGTCCGCTCTCTTCCCGGCGAGCTGCGACCACACTTTAACGCCACTGACTTGTGTTGTCATCATAGTACCTAACCGAAATCGCCATTTTCTTTTGTACTAGTAAAACGACCACGGAAAACACTTAAATTTCCGTTCCACTCTTGGTAGTATAGTATAATAGTATATAATAGTATTTGTATGGCTATCCATCCATCCATCCATCTGCAACCGCTTATCCCGTTAGGGGTCGCGGGGGGGCTGGAGCCGATCCCAGCTGACATTGGGCGAAGGCAGGGTACACCCTGGACAGGTCGCCAGTCCATCGCAGGGCTGACACATATAGACAGACAACCATTCACGCTCACATTCACACCTACGGGCAATTTAGAGTCCACAATTAACCTAACCTGCATGTCTTTGGACTGTGGGAGGAAACCGGAGTACCCGGAGAAAACCCACGCTAACACGGGGAGAACATGAAAACTCCACCCGGAAGTGTCCCAAGCCGGATTCGAACCTGCAACCCTCTAGCTGTGTATTTGTATGGCTATATAAGTTAAAACAAGGATTTGCTGTCATTGCACTGCACGCACTCAGTCAGTCTCACTCACTGAAGGAAACATCACGAGCTGCATATCAACCAGCCACATCAAACAGCCCGGTGATGTTGCCCCCTCCATCCTCACTGAGGTGAGCTTTAAAAAGGCGAGTTTAATCTGGGCTCTGTTGTTGGGTCGGTGGGCTGATTGTGTGTACGGGGAGGACCGCTAGTACATGTTAGTGTGTGTGTGTGTGTGTGTGTTTGAGGGAGAGCGCTCGGAGTGAGAGGGGTGGGGATTTTAGGAAGCATACTTGCATTTCAAAGTAATGGCCTATTTATAGGGCAGACAAACAGCGGCACAGCGAGAGAGGGAAAAAAAAAAAGAGTCCAGCGCCTATGGCCTGTTGTTAGCATCGAGGAATGCACCAGTGGTAGTTGTGATAAGGATAGAGTGGAGGGGTTGCAGCAGGCACGGCTTGTTAGAAACACACGTGACCACACATGCCAAACACACACACACACACACACACACACACACACATAGCTGTGTACTTCTATCTTTGTGAGGACACCGATTGACATAATGCATTCCCTAGCCTCTTACCCTAACCATCACAACTAAATGACTGAACCCAACCCTTACCCTAACCTGAACCTAATTCTAACTTGAGCCCTCAAACAGGCCTTTGAAGGTCTATCCGAAGTACACTTGTTGTGGTAGTCAGTGTTACTGGTTGCCGATCGATTACATACCCACCGTCCCCACCGTCATTTTGCTTTTTTTTTTTTACAGAAATAAAACCCATTTAGTTAATTTTGTCGTATCAGCACCGTGTTATTAATACAAAGTCGGACGACAGACGCTACAACTGGCAGTGAACGCATCTGCTCCATACGGAGTCTCAGCTCAGAGTAGCAGATGTAATATTTCACAAGCGAAAAAGTGGCAATTTGGCAATATTTCAGATTTCAATTCAATGTTATAAGGGAACCATAACGTTAATGAGGCCATCGCTGTGAGGAGGACGGAGCGGTCACAGCCGGTGTGTGCCGCGGAGCATCGCAGGGTGGAAACCTGCGGCCCCCGCAGCAAAAGCTTGACCGGAGAGGCCAGACACACAGCCACCCGACGTTAAAGATCAAAGTAAGCGCACTACATACAGTATATTGACCGTCATCTTTTCTTGTAAAATGTCCGATGTAATCATTAACACCGGTGTTGTCACGAGTTTATTAACCGGTGGGAAAATGTCCTCACCGTCACATCCCCTAGTCCAAAGGTGAGTACCTCACTTGGACTAAGGACTGAGTGCCTTTCATCTACTCACAGTGATTACACAGTATGGAATATGGATACAGTCTTGCACAACAATGCACCAACATACAGCGCACACATGCACAGTTTTGGGATTAATGCTAACATGCTGCTGTTTTCATCAACACGTTGGAGTTCAAAGATTCCAGCGAGCTCTCAGCCCTGGAGCTGGGACATGCAGCATGCCTGATTGTGTAAGTGCATGACTAATCGCAGATTGAAGATTTTGTGTATACATGTTGCCTCAGTGTGTGTGTGTGTGTGTGTGTGTTTGTGTGTGTGTGTAACTAATTGTAGATAGCAGGCTCCTCTTTATAAACTCGTGTGTGTCCGTGCTCATATGAGTTGCCATCATCAAAGAGTTTGATATCGATCACGGCCTTACATGCATGCAACAGTGGCCCGAAGCAAACCGTGTGACTTCTTGGATGCTGAACGGATTCGCTGTGCCTGTTTTGTGTATGCTACATGAGGATGAACCCGGGTAAAATGTCAGGGACGCCCGCCGGTGTCCATGAAAAAGACGGCCCAGGAGAATCCAGATGAGAGCTGCGATCCCTTCATTGATTTTATTGATTCGATCCAGTTTAGTCTTGAGATGGAGAGGACTGTGACAACTGGGACATGGGTTTGTAACAAGGCGATGGCAGCTATGTATATGGCAGCAAAGTTTCAAACTGTTGTTTAATAAGCAGCGACTCTGATATTGCTATTTTGCTTCCATAACAAGTCTTCTTTCAGACTAGTGGAAAGAAAACATCCAAGATACACATTTAGGTGTTTATTTTACTTCTTTGTCTATTTCTGTCTGTAGATTTATCCTAAATTCACCAGAAGTTAACATTAGATAATGCCTCATTTGCATATTTAAACCAACAATTTCAGAAACATAATTGTCATAATGTAAGTAATCAACTGGGTAAGTTTCAGGGTAATATCTATTAGTATATTTGTATTTTGTACCTTAATCACATGTACTGTCTTGAAAAATGTATGGAATTTTACAATACATATCTCTAAAGTTTTTTTTCTCAGACTTAGAAATCTCCACTTCAGTAGCACTTACATACAAAAAACGTTACAGTCACGCTGTCGTAGATTGGTATCGGTGCTGTTGTATCGGAGCTGTTTTGCTAGTACGAGTACATGAGCACAGTATTGGACCCGATACCGGATCGGTGCATCCATAGTTGGTACCAATGGATTCCTTAGGTTTTCTAGTTTCATATGATGCCAGGTTACGAAAATTGGATGTTGCGTTAATGCGTTAAAGAAATTAGTGTCGTTAAAACAAATTTGTGTTATGAGATGTCTCCATAGGCTATAATTGATTGCCTCCCATTGGTTGCTGACACTATAGGTGAGGCCACACCTGTTTTGTCTGTTAAATGCCCTGAGGAAGATCTACAGTGGTCAAAACATGTTGGCTTTTAAAATGATTTAGCCACTATTATAAAGGCTTTTTAACATATCCTTCCTGGTTGCCACTTGTTATAAGATCTAGGAGTGCCTGGATTGCCTTCCTGTTTAGCCAGTTTTCCCCCCCCAATTTCGAAGAACACCACCACCTTTTTATCCACGGTTGAGCAACCAGTTATAATATTTGCATTATATGAAAATGATGACCCGACTCCACAGTTCCCTCCAGCTCTACAGAGCCTTCTAATGTCCTCCACCTCATTGTTTTTTTTTTTGTCCAGCCTGCAACTTCACTGTTTTGGATCACATTTTTTATGACATTTATTTTTAGTATCGGTTTTAGTTTCTAGTCAGTCAAACTGTTGTAATATGCTGTATGTACAAGAAACTCACACACTGAAACACAAACTTCAATGTTGAGCTGGCATTTTTAATGACACCGCAGGGGTTCCTGGAGGAACTGCTTATTTTTATCGTATCTCTGCTTAAAGAAACCGTTTGAAATTCAACCTTTGGATGCTGCAACGCTCAAGAATGTGGAGGAAAGTCACAGCTTTAAAACCAACCCGATCGATTCCTTTTTTAACAACACAAACCTCCCTTGGACAACAAATCTCCATGTTTGGGTGCTTGACATTTTATTTTGATGCCCAAGTATTTCCAGTCTTTTATTCCATATAGCAGTCTTTCTATCTAATACTTTAAGTTTCATGTCTGCAAACTCTCTTGCGATGTGAACATCCTCTGTTGCTGCTGACTTTAATGGTTTTCTATGCTCTTTTTCCTCTGAAAAGCCAGAAAATCACTGTATCTGTGTGCACTGGTGCACTCTTATTTCACCTGACTTGTTTTCAAAGTCATGGCAATTGTCCATGCTCTTGTATTCACATTCATTCACACAGTTGGAAAACAGAGAGGATGACATAATAACAGAGATCACAGGCAGTAAGGTGTGTGTTATGTTGGGGTTGTATATAGGATTTAGAACATTGGTTCCCAAACTTTTTCACGTCAACGACCCCTTAACTGACACACATTAGACCACAATCCCCCATGTGTTATCATTTTGTCCCAGGGTTTTGTCCCAGTATTAAATACTTGACAAATCTCTCTTTAAGGTACATTTTGAACAGTTAAAAATGTGCGATTAATTTGCAATTAATCACAATTAACCATGGACAATCATGCCATTAATTGTGATTAAATATTTCAATCGATTGGCAGCCCTAGTAAAATATATTTCCAGGGTCAGTCCCACAGGGACAAACCGTCTTTGAAGAGCAGAGATACCATGCATTCCAAATGAAGAATGTGAGCTAGTACCAGCAACAACAAAAGCAACAAAATACAAGATTGCAATAAGTGCCACAACACGATGTAACCCGTCAAGACACAACTAACATCCCAGGATTGCTGTGCACCATTTTGTATTGTAACACTACATGGCACAACACAAGCCTCTCTGTTAAAAAGTGTGGTAGAACACACATCGAAACAAAGAACCTATGAAATAATGCAACGTACTGTAGCATCCCGACAACCCAAAGCATCATGACCCTGAGAACGGTGGCCTCCACATTCGGAGCTAAAAATCTGTTGAAGAATGGAAGTATTGTTCACATCAGCAGAGCGACGGGGAATAACAAAATATCTTCCACAAAATGCTCTCTTACGTAAGCTGTCGCTTTTTTTTCTTTTATCCTCTTCATGTTCTCCCTCTTGTTTTCTCTCTTCCTCGCAGAAATTGAGGTCAGCGTTAATTGAAATTCAGACACCTATTAATTAGTGAGAGGATTTCTCTTTCTACCTCTCCGTCTACTTTTCTGTCTTCTGTCTCTCTTTTCTTTTCTTTCCATTCTTCTTCTCTTGTTGAATCTCTCTCTCTCTCTTTTTACCATGTCTTTCCTTTCCTCTCTTCCTCTCCTCTGATTCCCTCACATATTTGTGCATCTCTTGATGACAGATCAAGCTGTTTCGGTTGACGTCTGTACATGCAGCTTTGAACAGCCTCTCTCCTTGGGGAGTTTCACAAGTCCTCCTCCTCTGAGACGGAGCTGGCTGCGGATTAGTCCAAACAGTCCAAATCATGCACAGCCCCGCTCTCTCAGGCCGCTGATTATTTATTAGACAGCCTGTTAGCTTGTTGTCGGGCAATTTGTTAATTAATGGAACTTGGGTGGACTTTGAGTTTGTGATTAAAGACGAGTAACAGGAAATATTGATGGCTGTCGGGATGGCTCTGCAGGTTACGCTGTGTGTAATCCTGTCTGCTGGCTTATAGTCGACAAACACGTCATCATCTCTTTCTTTTTCCTTTTCTTCCTCTTTTTTTCTAGTAGCAAGAAAAGCCATAATAGAAGCGTTGGAAGCATCATATTTCCTCAAAAGCTTTAGTCGATATTTCGCTGCCCTTTCTGAGTTCTATTGGTTCCGGGTTCAGTTGTGTTGTGGGCAAACCACCTGCCTCGGTCACGACAAAGAAACTTTTCATGGTATTGACCGGAGACGTGGTCACTAATGGATGTGAAGACTCAATATCATTCTGCCGTGTACAATAGCCGCCTTCATAAAAATACACTCGGAGGTCGCACGGCCCTGAAAGTGCTGTCTTCTGATGTGTGTAAGTGAGGAAGCCGGACCTGTGAGCTGCAGAGCCTGAAGGAAGGCCGAGAGAAAAAGGTAGAGAGCCTCTTATCCTAATGCACTTGAAGTCTCCAGAGGAAGCCAGAGAGAAGAGACTTAGAGTGGGATGGAGACGGTGTCGAGAAAGAAAGGGAGACTGACAGAGAGAGAGAGAGAGAGAGAGAGAGAGGAAGCAGTGATCTCTTGTATTGAAGTGCGTGTATGTGAGGGAGATGAGGAAAAAACACAACAGCTCGGGAAGACAAGTGGAAGAGAGATTATAGAGAGATATAGCGGAGAGGATGAGTGCGAGAGTAAAGGCGGCGGCGAGCCATCAGATAGTGAAGGTTGGAGGTTAATAACTCACTGCGGTGAGCGGTGGAGGAGCAGGAGGAGAGGTTATGACGAGTGGTGTTTTGAGATGTAATCCGGTTCCAGGAGAGGAGCGTCTGAGTCTGCAGGGATACCGGTGCTGTAGGGGTGTGAGGATTTGGTTCAGTTTCATGATGCAATACGCTTATCACAAACTGATGATTGTACAAGTATTGTGATTCGATATTACTATTTTATTGCGATTTTGGTTAACGTTTTTTTTACACTAGACCATGGGAAAAAGTTGAATCACACACTTTTAGGGACTTTTACTTTGGAAAATATCTAAATTAATAGAGTACATTTTTTTGATTTTTCAGCATGTATGTAGTCAGAGATGTCCTGAAGTCAAATATATCAGTCATTATCAGGATTTCTTTTTTCCCAGCAACCAAAAAATCAAAGAATAAAGACAAATTAGTCAAATTAGTGGTATTTATTTATTTTTTAATTTATGAGGGACATGTAATGTTTTATACTTCTGGTGAATATAATCCAAACAAACTTATTTCCATATGTGTAATTTGTATATACAGTTCCCTTTGTTAACATCTTATTTTGAAAACCGGTCACATGTGTATACTTCCACTAACTTCACTATGTCCGTCGCTAGCTCTCCCGTCAGCTCCGTTCTCTTTATACATCCATGGTCAGCTCCATCGGGGCCGTTTGAATGCATTTAGCATAAATGTCAGTATGTGGGTGCTCTACAGTTTTAGCATCGGCCGATTTGACCACAGAGATGAGTGACGGCTGGCTTGACATCACGTTACCGCAATACGATAATGTATCCTGTCCATGACAGAGTTAGCATGCAGCTTTAACCATGATGCCTAGCTCTGCTTTTCCTGGCAATGTGTGAAACCCAAAGTGTTTCCATACTTTACTGTATGTGTAGTGTTTAACACTTAGGATTTAAAATGTGATGGTGCAGCTCGTATCCACGCAGACCCTCCGCGACCGATACATAGGTGAATCGACTTTTTTTTCCCACCCCTACTAATAGTAGAAAATGCAATTGCATAGAATGTGCAAAAACTTTGGTGGAACTGAAAACTTTGTTATGGTTTTCATGCTGGTTCTGGTTCAAAATAAACATAATTGACTGTCTTAAATGAACCCCTACAGACGTGTAAACAGAGTTTTAAGGTGAGCACAGAGAAACTTTCCTCCTTCAGTAGATGAATGTGAAAACAAACTCTGAACAAACATCCACGCTGCACAGTGAAGCTCAAACATCAAGTGAAGGAACAAGAAAAATGAATAAAATAAATAAATAACTGGCCTTGTTTTATAAGTAAAAGCCGTATCTTCGTAAAACTAAACTGAAGATAGAAAAAGGTCTAAATGTGAACCCCCCTCTTGGAGATTAACTACAAATGTTTTCACCTGCTTTCAGTTACATTTTACAACACAAAGTGTATTTCGAGGAATGGAGTAAAGAGAAAGATGCAGAACAGAAGCACATTTGCTGTATGAGCCGTAGGTTGAGGCCGACACACATCCGCTCAAGCTGAAAATGTTTCAGTTGGATAATTGTGACTCTTCCTGAGTTGCATGGATATAGACGGGGGAGCAGAAAGGAAAAAGGTCTGGAGGAAAATAAGAGAAACTGGAGGTCCTGGTAAGTTTGGAAATCAGTTTCAGAGACACAGTCTGAGAACTTGCCCATTGACTGCTAGCGGTCAGAAGGCAAAGACTGAGAATTGATTGCAACAGTCAAAGTAAGCCAAAAAAGAACTTCTCTTTGTATCGACAGTAAATGCAGCTTGAGCACGCTGACTTCAATAAAAGCTCCTCCGTGGCTGCTGCTTCTACCGCTCATGGCTCACAAAGCCAGTTGACCATTCCTAAGTCCTGCCCCTTTTTGCTCTGTGCTCCAATCACAGTTGAGCAAGCTTTGTACCCAGCAGACCATCGGTCGACTTCCCCCTTTTGTGTTATACTTCATGCTATGTGTTAGGCTCCTCTATGTTGAAAAGAGAATCACATTTTGGAGATGATGAAAAGGTGGCAATAATCCAAAATCCAATGGAAAAAATCCCTTTGGTCTTTTGTTGAGGGAACCCAGGGCGATGCTAACTTCCTGGTTGGCCTACAAAAATGCGTCATCCCTGGAGCACTTTATTGTGCAGACATGGCCTATTTCATCATACCCCAGTAACATGAGGTGTATTCAGGACTGTCCTCCCAACAAAGATGAAGGAAAAGAACCTTAATCCTAACAGATATGGAAATCACCTGATCAGAAAACACCATAATATGTCATTCTGGACTTGCTGTGTATGTGCTTCTACACTAAGAGTAGTCAGATGTCAGTGTGTGTGTGTGTGTGTACAGGAAAAAGAGAGAAAACCGAGCGAGAGAAATCAAGTGTGTTATCTATTAGATGTGAAGCACTTTGAGGTCCTCTGTTCCGTTTCACAGCACCATTTTATATCACACAACCACCACAGTACACTGTCTCTATCTCTACTTTGGCACACATCAGCAACTTTCCGATTTTTGAAGCACAGTTTTGTATCCTGGTTCTTGAGGCGCTTTGTGAAATGGAGGCTTGTTATGGAGCTTCAACTGCAACAATAAGGGCATTTCTTTCTGCGGAGGATGAGGGCGTAGCGTATCGAATTAAGCCTGGGCCCCCGCTGTCTGCCCTATAAGACAAACCGGTCCCTGTCTCCTCAATACAGCTATAATATAATAGCGCTAAAGTGATCTTTGCTTGTGTATTACAGTATGTTCAGGCATAAACAAGAGACATTTACATTTCAAGGATTGTGCGGTTGTCACACAGCGGGGGTGAAAACCGAGACCGTTTGTGTTTTCCTCCTCTTTAGCACGGCTTTTTTGTCAGGAATGCAACACGATTGTCCTACCTATTTGTGTGTGCAATCCCTTTTTGTTTTCTCGAAGAACTGCATGAAATGCATATTCACATTTTGGACATGCAAGTAGATCACCGTTTGTTTACTGGGCTGCTTTTTGTGGTATGTCGACGTGTTGGTCTGTTGCTGAAAATATGAACCGCTTTCTAGAAAGCTCTGAGATCACCGTTCACCGTGTACTGACTGATGATTGTACAGTGGGGTTACTTAAACTCCAAATGCTTTGGAGAAAACGGAGCTCTGCTCACTGAATCCGCGGCCTTGTTGCAGACATAAGCCATTGCGCAGTTGTTTGCCGAGGCGGATTTACATTTCAGTGTAAAGAAATCACACGCTCTTCCCACTTTGTGCTATCTCTGTGAGCAAACATCAAACAGGACTCTGGTTTACTCGAGGTTCTCGAGTCCCCGCTGCTTGGCCCATAAAGCCAGCCATGCTCTCCTGTCATCCGCATAATCGAGTTGAACACTAGCATGGCGTTCTCATATCTAATGTAGGACCAGGCAGCCACTCAGACGCTCGCACAGCCAATGGATCTGGGTCAAACAGCGCCGGCGATAAGACAGAAGGGGACAGCTCTCCGTCTTGTTTTTGCATTATGAAGCCACTGAGCCCCGGCAAACATCAATAATATCAATGTGCCTGTTAGTGGAACGGCCTTACTGCGCCAGCATCGCCCAACACTTTTGTTTTCAGTCTGTTTTCGACTGTGTGGCTGTGAGAGGAGGATGACTGGAAGAAATGGATTGTTTAAAGACACACAGACGGGATCATGTGTGTATTAGACACACTGAGTCATAAGCTTTTGGTTAATTTTTCTCAAGCTGGAACATATTGTGTAATATCACATGAAGTGTGGCCCATTCCCAATGTACTGTTCTGAGGATGAAATGGCTCTAACTGTCTAATTCCCCCCAAAAACATCTCGTCTTTGTTACCAGGACTGTCGGATGTTCGATGATGTTATTAAAGCTTAAGTAGGCAGAATATTTTTGGCATCATTGGGAAAAAATTCCATAATAACCTTTCAGCATATTGAAATTCAAGTGTTCTGAGAGACAATTACACTTCTGTCCATCCTCATGGTTCTGTTTTCAGGCTTTAAAAAAATCTAGCCCGTGACAGAAGACCTTGACCAATCACAGGTCGTTTCAGAGAGAGAAAGCGTTCCTATTGGCTGTTCATTCAACGGAGGCAGTTGTCAATCATTCGTGAACTTCGATCAAACGGTCAAACTAGGGAGCGCTGATCAGAATGTGAATCAATATTCTGTTACTGTAATGCCTATTTCTTGCCTCAAATGTTTTCAGAAACATCTTGTAGTGTACTGTTTAGCTGTAAAATGAGAGATTTTGCTCCGGGTGGTGGGTGGTGTTTGGTATTTACTCAACTGATCTCAACATGGCTGCTGGGTCACAAACTTTCTATTTTACAGCTAAACAGTACACTACAAGATGTTTCTGAAAAATATTTTATATGAGAAATAGGCATTACAGTAGAGGAATATAAAATATATAATATAATATACGTAACAGTTGGGTCCCCTTTTTGAAATTGAAAAGAAAAGAACGATCCTAACCCTGGGAGCAGATGCTACACGACAAAACAGCTGTTCCGGGCTGAACAATCAGGTCAGAGATGGTGGTCGGCTTCATGATTGAGCGAGTCTTGCTTCTTTACTCCCGTCATGTCCAATCAATAAAAAAGAATAGACGAGGAAAAGGTGCAGAAAAGAGTGAAGCAGAGCAGAAAGTAGCCCCTATCCACTGTTTCTTTAACATTTAACTATTAAACAGGATGAGACTGAGCACTAAATGTGATCAAATGAATAAACGAGACGGCGCGGTAGGTGGTGGACGAGAATCACTGAAGAATCACGTCTCCTATCTGGTGCCAAAAACAACGCACAGTAGGCAATGTAGACGGCTCCGAAATAGACGTCTTACTGCACCTGGAGCACCGTTACCGTGGAAACAGACAACAGATCTTGGCTCGGATGCAAGAAATATCCAATGCTCTAAAATTGGAAATATCCCGAAGGTGACACAACTTATTTGATACCACATACTAATAGAATATAATTAATAATAAGAAAAAACATATTCCATATAGTTTTACAATAGTGTATGTCAACATACAGTATGAACAGTAACATGTTTGAACTGATGCTCCTTTAAGATTGCAGTGTGATGTGATGTGAAGTAGACACATGCCAGTTCTCTCTTCTTCTCATTGAGCTTTTGACTGTAGTGAAAAGATAAGAGGAAGCTCCCAGAGAAGTCTGCTTCATATATCATGTAGAGAAAATCACTTTGTATTCATCTTTAGGTTAAAATACCCTGAAAAGTTCAAATCCTAAGCATATTTTCAATAAGTAGTTATGAATAATTCAACACATTTAACGATAAAAACAGCCTTAAGAATCATTTACTGAGAGTCTGCCCCTTAAACTGCTCTAACTGATCTAAATACTCGTGCACTGACAATAACTACGTTTACATGCACAAAATATTGCGGTTTTTGCCCTTATACCAAAAAAGACAATATTCATACTAAGCTGTTTACATGGCTATAAAAAAATGGATATTCCACTAATATTCCCATTTACATGCAGCCATGCATACTCATTCATTCAACAACCTTCTTGAAAAGGTCGACGTTGCAAAATGTGCATATATCCAAAAACCTGTTGATATCCAGGTTTTTCATAATGTTTAAAAGTAGGTGTGTTTCTCCTTTCGGCCACACATGTAGGTTTTTCTTCAGGTCATGCATATCTTGTGTTCAACACACAGAGCTGGCTGTAAACAGGCAAGAGGACGTGTGTCGCAAACTGCCGTGAAATCCCCGAGACGCATTATGTGCTGTATACATGTTCAAAGAATGCTCCTAAAACCTGAAAATATCAGCATATCCCGCATTTTAATTTGAAAATGCTTAATTCAGAATATCCAAAAGGAATATGTTGTTTTAGCCTAGACGCATGAAAAGGCGTATGAATGACACAATAATGTGCAAGGCAAAAGCATGCAATAAGAACACCGTTCTTGCGTTAGGCTTGCCGTTTTCACGCCTTGTAGTCTGTACTGACTGCTATGTAAACACATCTGCGTAAGTATTCTACACTCAGAGCTAGCGACATTGAGTAAAAAGTGAGAGAGACTGCTTAAGGTGGATGGGTCCAACAAACACAGGACTTTCAAGCAGGAGACCGGTGTTTTGATTGGTAAATTCCATTAGTGACGTTTGTGACATGTTTTCCAGTAACGTTGTTTCCGTACATACTGTAATTAGATTACATAATTATTTTAAGGCCACCATGACGTTTTTCATTAACCTAACTAAGTGGTTTTGTTGCCTAAACCTAAGTGAGAGGTTGCGTTGCCCCCTGCTGGTACTGCATCCTCATATACGTGTGTATTATTCACTTCTCTGCGAGGCAAAACATGACACTGACACGCTATCCTCTGGTGGACGGGTGGGTCTATCACACACTTTGGCTTGATATTTGGTTGGCTTTTTACATGACTCTTGAAATATTGTAATTTTCCGAATAACAGTGGAATATTAGTGTGCATGTAAACATAGTCATTGACTCAAGAGTTAGTGGCCATATTATTGGTCTGCCTGGTATTATGTAACTTCTGCCAGTTGATCAACGTAGACTATAGACACTCCTCTGGTGATTGGACAAATCATGTAGTCATATTATTTGTTGTTCTTTACAGTTTATATTCTTCTAAAAAGATGCTATAAATTGGACGTCAATCAAAGAAAAAGCAATACAACACAGTACATGATTTGACGCAGTTATGGTACGTGTCCACAGGGGGCGTTTTTTATCGTGAGGGTTCGCCTCGCTTCTCAGCATTGGACGTTTGATGGACTGCCACTAGACACAAGGCACCTGATTGGGTGAACGTTTTCCCTCGTGGGCTGCTGCTCTAACCGGAACCAACATGGCGGCTCGTTTGGAAACTTTCTTCTCTTAGATCATGATAATAGTTCACCATAATGTGTTTCCGACAACATCTGTTGTGAAAAATAAGCCATGCAGTTGCTGAATCTGTCTTTACGCCCGTGATTTACATAAAGTAGCCTCGACCTCAACTTTATGCAAATAAGGAGCAAATGTGCACCAGTTCTCTCCACTATGTCATCACGGTAAAGCACCCAGGCTTTTATTTACTAAGCATCTGAGAATGGTTGTTTTCAATCAGAGGAAGCTGTATGTGTGTGTGTGTGTACGTGTCTATGCATTAATTTGCGAGTGTCTGACCTATGGTTGACACACAACCTCTGCACACGCCATCTATCATGCTCGGACCGATCGCAGGAGTTTGGAGTGACACATACAAATATGTGTGTACGTGTTTGTGCGCGTGCATGTGACTGCCTATTTGTGTGTGCAACTGCGTGTGCGCATGTGTGTGTGTTTGTGTGTGTGTGTGTATGACAGCAGTGGGAAGCAGGTCAGTGTAGAGCACCGACAAAACAAGCCTCCACAGAGCTGAGATGAGAAACAGCCATTGATTCAGTTTTTTAATTAAAGGTCCTCTGGAGTGCAGGAATATTCAGCCGGACTAGAGACAGAGCAGTGTGTGCGTGTGTGTATTTTAGCACACAACGATCTATTCTCTACAGTGATGTTGGTGTTGAGAAAAGATTCTAAGTTAATATTGAGTATTAGGTAATATTAGTGATTGAGGGACTCTAAAGTTAATCCTGTTCCCCTGTTCTGTTTCAAAGTGTCAAATGTTGATAAGTGACGTCAGACAGTTTCATTATAAGCCCCTAGATGATTTTTGACCACATGGCTCAAGGGATGTCAGTGTCAGCCGATCAGTCCACCACTTTGGTCCAGACTAAAATAAAATATATATTGTACAAACGGTTGTGATACCCAGAGAATGAATCCTAATGAGATCCCTTGGCTGTTCCTCTAGCGCCACCATGAGGTGCACATTTGTGGTTTTGAGTGAAATGTGTCAACAACTATTGGATGGATTGTGATGAAATGTCGATACCAATACTAGTGAGACATTTCTCGATACCAATTCGATACCACGTAAAAAACAACAACAACAGTAAAACAATAAATCCCATGTACTTAAACATTGCATACTGTTTTTTGTTAGGAGGTTAAACAGGCCATAATCTCTATTATCTATTTGTTGTTGCTATGAAAACATCTCCTTCAAACAACTTGATTTATTCAAATTTTTTACCAAAAACTAAATTTTACAAGATAACGTTAGAATTTGCCTTTGTTTTTACTGAATGGAGCCTGGATGCATCATAATGTAAATCAATGGAACCTCTCATGTTAAAATCGGCAGGACGAGAGCTAGTTAACGTTAGCTGATAGCAGCTGGTAAGCAGCACAGTCTTTCACTGAGCTAATGTTAACTTACTCTCGTCATGCCAATTTTAACACAGATTTGTTGTTTGCAATGTAGCATTATCAGGGAAAAAACAGGGTGCGTCCCCAGGACGCGTCAATAGTGAGTTTGCTGTGTCCCAAACACATTTTCTATCGACCCCGGTACAAAGGGACGCTATTAGTCTCGGCCCTGACGGTACCTACGTTACCTGCTGTACTGTAGAAAAATGAGTACCTTCACGAATTCAAAATTTTGGCATCAACTTGGTACCGAAGTATTGATCCTCCGGACATCCCTAGCTGTACTTTGGGTTGACTTCTAATCAATTGTTGTCATGCCAACATGCTAAACTAATGGTGAACATGATACCTGCTTAGCATCAGCATTCTAGCATTGTCATTGTTAGCAATGTTAGCATGTTGATGTTAGCATTTTTTTGTCAAAGCACTGCTGTGCCAAAGTAAAAATGCTGTAAACTGCTATGTGGCATTAAAGAAATGCCATTTAGTTTATTTTACCATAAAGGTGGTCATTGCTCTGTTGAACTCGCCTGTATCCGCCCAAAGACAGTTTCAATTGAAACAATAATAAAAGTAATATCAGCCACCAAACTCGGGCTATTCTCACTGTTTGTAGCTATACGAAAAGTAAATGCACTGTAATTTGTATACATCCCACCAAATCAATTTGTATGTAATCCACGTAATCTTGAACCAGGAAGTATAAAGAGAGACAAAGCACCCAGGAGTCGCGGTGTTTGTGTGAAACCAGAAGTCAACATTGATTTATTTCTCACGTAACTTCCGTAATTAAGCAACGCCACTTCTGTAGTCATTGTAACCCAAATCATTTCCTAAACCTAACCAAGTAGTTTCCTGTGAAGACGGAAGTTTATTTTGAAAAGACTGTATGCTGTCTGTCTGAATATACCTGTATTCACCTTCTGTCTGAAACGTTTTAGCGCATGTTTCTTTAAGAAAAAGCCCAGTCTGCTCTGATTGGCTCGCCTGCATGTGACATAGGAAGGGGAGTCAAGTTTTTCACATGTCCCCTTTAAAGAAAAAAACAGTTAGAGTGAGTCAGTGCAAAGACGTGTGGATGATTAGATATTACTGATAGAAAACTACTTCAGATTTAAAGATTAGCCTTCACTTTTCCTCAGATTCCTGTCTCTCTCACACAGACACGTTCACACACAGTAATGTCGCGATGAGAAGTTACAAAATGGCCATGAACTGGTGGATGGATTCTCAATACAACCATTGATCACATGAGGCTTTTACTGTGGCAAGAGAGAAGTACACATGACCACACACTTCGTACTGCTACAGACTTCAGGCATTGACTGAGCAAAATACTGTGTGGCGAGAAATGACACCACACACACACTGATGAGTTATAAAACGACTGCAGTACAATGCATGCTCACATGTCAGTGTGTGTGTGTGTATGTGTGTGTGTGTGTGAAGGATGGGGGATGCAACACACACATTACCACTCAGTGATGCGTCAGTGGAATTCATGCATCTATACACACACAGACACGCACATTTAATACTTTCTTGTGTGCAGTGCGTCGATGCGTCACTGCAGTTCATGGATGCGTGCGCACACACACACACACACAGACCTCCACTGTGTCCCGATGCCTTCACTGTCACAAGGCCGAGCTTTGTCTGTTTTTCTCTGTACTTCTCTGTCATGTCTTGCTTCTCTCCTCTCTCCTGCTCTCTAATTCAGTTATTTGTCTCTTTCAGTTGGTCTCTGTCTCCCTCTGTCTCCCTCTGTCTCCCTCTGTCTCCCTCTGTCTCTCTCTGTCTCTCTGCTGCTAGAAATCTATTTATCCCTGTTTCTTTTTCTTGAACTTCTCCTCAGGGACGAACTTGAACAAATCCAGCTTAATTTCCTGAGGAATATTTAATTTGTGCGATTTTTAGGTTGTAGCGGGCTCAGTATTAAAACTAGAGTGAAGATAGTGGCATCATTTGAAACTAGAAAAACCTAAGGAATCCGTTGCTACCAACCATGTCATACTAGTTTATCATGAAGGAGGCTAAATAACGCTCCAAACTTGTGCTAAATTTTGGCGAGGAAAAACTGGCATGGCCATTTTCAAAGAGGTCCCTTGACCTCTGACCTCATGATATGTGAATGAAAATGGGTTCTATGGATAACCACGAGTCTCCCCTTTACAGACATGCTCACTTTATGATAATCACATGCAGTTTGCGGCAAGTCATAGTCAAGTCAGCACACTGACACACTGATGTTATGATTTGAGCATATTTTGTATGCTAAATGCAGTACCTGTGAGGGTTTCTGGACAATATTTTGATTTCAGCATTTGAGCTCCAGACTAAATTTTTTCACCACTGTCCCAGGAACTGTCCAGAAAAATAATTTCATCCCTGTGCTGTTGGCAGACGAGCCAGTCACTGTGATTACTCTGAGCAGTATCATGGGAATGAATTACAATATAAGTGTCTGATTAAGTTAGTTGTTCCTAATGTTTTATGGTTGTCCCTCCTCGGCTTATTATAGACTTGCAGTTGTGACAAATGACGAGTTTTATGTATTCTTCAGTCACACTGAATAACTTCCACACCGTCGACATGGTGTGCGTGTGTGCCGTTACTGACTATGCGTGTGTGTGCCGACGTAAAACTATCATGCGGCGACGGCACAATGTAAATTTGACAAACCGGAAATATGAGGCTGATCGGCTGGTCAACAGTCTTGGCCGATCAGCTGAAAACTAGGGTTTCAGCGTGATACGAATGACCTAAAATGACAGAAACTATCTCTGTATTTGACGTTAGGGATGCACCGATACTGGATCGGATATCAGGCCGATACTGACTCAAATAGCTGGATCGGATATCGTGACAATGGGGCCGATCTTTTCAATTCCATTCTGTGTTTATAAACTATATACTGGAATTTTAATTCTTGTTTAAGTTTTGACCAATTCCTTGCTGCATTAAAAAGGTTTACACCTAAATTGTAATTCCTGTTAGGTTTGAAGATTTTGTTTTGCCAAGTCTTTGGTGTACAATTTATTATTTCAATAATAAATAACAATTCAATAAATTTATGTTATGTTATCTATCTATTTATTTGTTACAATTTGTTTTACAGAGTTAGTAAAGCATTGTTTAAGTCAAGCCTGAGGTTGCCTTACATATAAAAGAATGATCCCAGTCACCTCCACACAGTGAGGCATACAGCTTATTAAGCTTATATACACTGGTATCAGATCAATACTCGGTATCGGTCAATTACCAAAGCCCATGTATCGGTATCCGAACTGAAAATGTCGGATCAGTGCTTCCCTACTGAAAACCATCCAGTTTTGATCGGCAGCTGATCAATCGGTGCATCTCTAGAATTGTCTTAAAAGTGGTGTGCTATTTATACAACTCCCCATGAGATCACATTGGAATAAGAGAGAAATAGCTCATTGACTGACAGTGATTCTCTCCTCAGTTTGCTTTTGTCTTAATCTGAAGCATCTGTCTTATTAAATCCATCTGTCTCTCTCCTTCTAACACCACATGCATTTAGCATTAGATGGCTGAAAGTCCTTTTATTCCTCTGATTTCTAACTCCGGTTTGACTCCACTAAGGACCATTGCTGAGTCACTCTACATTTTGACAAGTTGAGCTTGCTGATTGCTCACTTCAGCCCCAGTGGTATCACAACTTGCTGAGCTGTCCTGTCACCACAAATGTCAACTACAGTCAAGTTTTTCAAAATTGAGAAAAAAAAAAGGTTTCTGCAGCCGAGTGACAGAAAACAAATTCAGGTGACTGGCTTCTCTGGTTGCTTGCTGATGCACTTTTTGGGTGAAAGTTCGCCCACAATGTTAAAGCATATTCATGACATTCAACATTTGTTTCAGTGTATATCACAGACTGTATATAAAGATGGACGACATGACAGCTCCCCAAAAGTGAAGCCAAAACATTGTGATCGCCCCCTGGTGGCTGGCTGCAGTATAGGTCATAAATCCCGCCCCCTCCATGTTAGTGGATGGGACATAGGCCAAACTAAAAAATCAAAGTACGCATCAACTAGGGATGCACCCATTTGACTTTTTCAGTCCCGGTAGCGATACTGATCCGATACCAGTGTTTAATAAATAATCTGTATGCCTCACTGTATCTTTTGAGTAAGGCAACATCAGGCTTGATTTAGACATTGTTTCCTTAAATTTGTAAAACAAAATGTAACAAATAAATACATAGATCGTTTCATTGAATTGTTATTTGTTATTTTAATACTTTAAATATTTAAAACAGCAACTTGGTAAAAAGAAAAGTAAATTCAAGTTTAAATCTTTTTAATGCAGCGAGAAATTGGTCAAAACTTAAACAGGAATTCAAATTCAAGTATATAATGTATATAGTATATAAATATAGAACTGAATTGAATAGATCGGCCCCATTGTCACCGATACCCGATCCAGCTATTTGAGTCAGTATTGGCCCAAAATCCGATCCGGTATCCGTATCGGTGCATCCCTAACGTCAAATACATTTTTCCCAAAGATGGTTTCTGTCATTTTAATTTGTTCGTATCACGCTGATGTATGTTCAGGTGTTGATGTTTCTGATAAGTTTGTTTTTAATTAGTTATTTGATGCTATAAAAAGGGGATGAGACGTCATGATTGACAGCTGTGATTCTCTCTCGCTGACGAGCTGCGGCCATTCTCGGTCTGCGATTGGTTCAGGCAGGTGTGGGGGGCGGGACCTCGATACCGCGGCTCCAGCTCCTCGATCAATACTGCGCATACTCTGGTTCCGAATGAGGTCAAAGTCTCAAGATGGCCACTCCCGTATACGGGATATTTTGTCTTCACTTCTGTACAGTGAGAGGAAGTGGAGATGCGTTGTACAGCTTTATATTCAGTAGGGATAGGTCATGATTTTAGATTTTTCGATATTTGTTAAATTATAAAAAATGTAATAGTTTATGCGACTATTCGTCCCGTCTTAAAAAAAACATATGTAAATAAATATGAATGCTGCGATTATTCAAATAATAATCGACTAATTCCCAGTGATTTTCGAATAGTATTTTTGCCTGGAATGCACATCCCTAATATACAGTCTATCATCTATATCCATATAGCATGTGGCTAGTTTGTGAGTGTGGCTACATATCAGCTTGCTCCTAAACACATGACGAATATTTCAGAGGCTGATATGTAAAAAATAAAACAAGATACAACAAGATTCAGCGGTAAAAGAGGGCGTCGGCAAGATGAAGGAAAACGAGAGATTCAGTCACAGAGAGCCAAAGTAGCCCAGAGACACAGTATGAAAACAAAATCTGAAGACAGATAAAGCAAACAGCAGGGGCATGAAAAGCAAAAGCTTTTTGTGAAAACGACCGCGACTATGATTGAAATAGAGACACAAACAGAGGAGCAGGAGAAATAGAAACACAGAGATGGAAAAGGGCGATAAGAGACTCTGTAAGCTTTTGAAAATTTGTTCAAAGAGAAAACGCATTCCCACTGAAATCTAGCAGACACTTAAGAGAGAAATTAAGACAGAGGGGCTACAATAAAAAATGAAAAGTATTGAAGAAGATGGAAGGAGGAAGGAACCGTAGCTGGAGGGAGTTGGCACACGAACAGGAGGTGCTTCATCTCTCTCTTTCGGTTTAATCTGCTAATGCACTCTCTGGATCCTGCAAAGGTGATGGGGGGTGAGGGGAGAAGAGAAGAGAGGGATGGTTGGCTAATGAGAGCTAGACATCAGCCCTCATAAAGGAATGAGAGGAATGAAGGATGGCCGGTGGGTGGGTGGAAAGATGAGTGAACTAATGACATGGAGGGTTAATGGATGGATAGATGGAGGGAAGGATGGATGGAGCCGGGTCAGCCCTTCCTACAAACAAGGTGTAGCGGGGATTATTTGGAACGGCTTTCTGGCTAGATGGATTTTAATGGCGCTTTGTGCAGCATTTCAACATCAATAAATCATTAGCACATACATTTGGAGACATTAGCGTAATTGCTATGAATAAACAAGACCATTTCTGGCAAGATACTTTCCATTTTATGCCGTGGAGCAGATCTGAGTCGGCAAGTCTGTTTTAAAGAGAGTCCAAAAGTACCAGCACTTTGATAGCTGCTTCTTTTAAAAAGTCATTTTCAATGCAGTCGTCCTCCTTTGGGTATTTTGGAGATACTATATGATCTCTGTTTTCACTTCAGCTATGTTCGTACAACACAGTCTCATGGCAGTTTTTCATCTATTTGATTTGTGTACATAGACACGAATTTTCCTTTTTTTTGTGACGCTCAGCACGACTTTCATCAACGTATTTTTCACAACACATGGTGCACGTCTCAATTTCAAAATAAAACTACTTAATTAGGTTTAGGAATAGATTGACTTGTTTAGGCATAGGCAAGAAACTACTTAGTAAGGCTTTTCGAAAAGATCGCAGTTTGGGTTAAAATAACACCGCAAGTGCTGTAACTCAAATTACTGAAGTTACGTGACAAAAACTATTTAGATAGCTTTAGGAAAAGATTGTAGTTTGGTTTAAAATAACTCCACACGTTTCGTAACCACAATCTTCCCTTAAACCTAACTAAGAAGTTTTGTTTCCTAAACCTAACCACGTTGTTTCCTGTGAAGACGGAAGTTTATTTTGAAAAGTCTGTATGCATGTAACGAGCAGAAATTGACACGTGTTCACATTCATAGGAAAACGAACGAAAAACGGGGAATAACTTTTTGTAACAAGTCATACGAACCGTTGTATGAGGATACGCGTCATAACGTGTGAAATGCGAGGAACAACTTGTTGCCCCATTCTATTGAACTTTGTTTCTGGGAAATCATATTTTGTCTCTCAAGTTGGCATGGTGTACGACTCTAAATACTACAATACCCACAAGCCACTGTTATGCTATGGAGAAGAAGCCACGCCCACGAGACAGAATTTGAAGCTTTGTTATTGGATGTTTTCTTGCCGAAATGAACCTACCTGCCAGATTTCTAATAGAGCTATTAGTTTTTTGAACTGAACTGATCGTGTGTCAGTGCTCCTTCTGTCGGTTCTATAATATTGTGTACGGTAAAAATGAATGGCACTTTTTGTTCTGGAACTAGGTGCGCCCAAAATAGCTCCTCTTTCTATACTCTATAACATGGACATGTCGCAATATTAGCTGTCATGTAGGACTGTTGAACTGTAAATACAATACTCAACCTTCTCTCAGCTCTGGTTTGGTCTCCACCAACTCCTGAGAAAGAACATCTGGCTCTATAGATGCTGCATGGTCCACTTTCTACTTGTGTCCATAAGCGTTTTTTTTACTTAGCTGATGAGCTCACTATATAGTCGTCTACATACGCTGAGTAGGGAATAGTGAATGAGTGAATGATTTCGGACACGGCCGTGGTTTTAATGTTAATTCTAACAAAAACGGCGTACATACAGTAGCAGCAAGAATTGGAAGGAAAATGGACATATTAATGAGGTCAGGGCACGCTGAGTAATGTAGCTGAATGTGCAAGTAGAGGCAGGGATGGATGGATGGACAGCTGATGGATGGATGCTCATAAATAGCTGACCGACAGACCGACCGCAGCATGCACTTCCAAGAACCGATCAATACTAACCTGCCTCCAGCACCGGACAGTGGAAACACAGTGTATGTGTGTGTGTGTGTGTATGTGTGTGTGTGATGTCATATTAAACTGGGCGTACATGGCGGCCTGGAGCCAACAGCTTCTGTTTTTAAGATCAAATCACACTCATCCCCCGTCTGTCTTTTGTTTCTCTCATTTTTTTCAGTCTTGTATCCTCATCCTCTTCCTTCTGCCTGTCCATCATTCTGTCTTTTCCTCCCTTCTCTCCGTCAGACATCCTCTCCATGTCTCGCTGCTTCTGTTATTCTTCATAAACTCTTGTAGTTGTATTTTTAGATGTGAGAGAATGTTCGTGTTGGGAAATTGCTTATGCTGACCTAGTTTTAACACATCCTTGTAAACTTCAGATACACACACGTCTTCTCTGCTGCACATACAATTGCACGTCTTCTGCATGAAGCACATGTACATGTACAGTTGACTCATTATGACTGAAGCAGCCAGAATGCACAGAGATGTATGGACTAAAAGACTTGTTGTGGTCACACGATAAAACCTATATTCTTCCTAATTGCGGATTCATAGAACTGTTATAAAATCGTAATTTCCTGTAGGAGTTTATCCTACAGATATCATCTACTCTACTTTTGTATATGCTTTTATTATCTCTTAATCCAAAACTGCAATTTTTGCAAAGCGTGGTTATTTTCCTGCTTTAAGATGTGTCTTCAGAATATTTTTGGGAGGCAGATCTTTTTCAAAATTATTTTTAATTTCCATCGGTGCTTAGCTTCCTACTATGAAAAACATATTGAACATATTGTTATTGGCCTTGCTATTTATTATAGTATTTTTTTTTTTTTAATGAAAGCTAAATCTAAATCGTCTAAAAGTGTTTTCAGTTGAAACATCTTTTGTGTGATTTTAAAAATGTACTATTTCCCAAACTTGTATAGTTAAATTCATGTAATTTCTCAGCCAATTAGACTGTTGTCAGGCTGCTAAACAGGAACAAACATGATTGGTCATTGCAAAGACATGATGCTGACATTTTTTCTATATTTATTCACTATAAATAGTCTTATCAACCAAACACCTCCCCCACCAGAAGATACGTTACTCTGCGCATGCGAGTAACATCCGTTTCTTTCCTAAATGCATTATGTATGCAGGGAGCATAATGAGTCGTCTGACTGAAACCTCTTTACAGTGACTTCACTGATGCACATTATTGATTCTCTTTTTCTCTGTTAAACACTTGGATCAAAGGGAGGTTTCACTCAGAATTGATAGTCAACATATCTATACATACTTTACCAAAAAGTCTAAAATGTATGACTTTTCCCCCCATACAGCAGTGTAGGGATGGGTACTGAAACCCGGTATTAAACGGACAACATCGCAAAATTATTAAAGGCTGTGGTATTGATAAGCTCCGACATTATTGGTTCTTTTATCGGTACAATTTACACACACACACACACACACACACACACACACACACACACACATGGAGTGGAGCCAATACTTCATCAATACACCTGTTCAACAAGAATAAACATGATGTAAACATGTAGAAAAGTGATATTTAAATCTGTTCTGTAGCGCTAGCTCGGCTAATAGGGAATTGTTATAAACAAGCTAAAACTATGTAGTCTAACTGTTTAGCTTAGTTTGCCACGTATCTTAAAATTTGGAATGAATTTTGCTGACTGAGGGAGGAAGACAAAGGACAGGAATAAGGACTGATAATGACTGACGTCTGTGGTCTTCATTCTTTATCAACTTTAGGAATGCTATTTATTTTATTGACATTTTAGATTAGTTTCCAGTGAGATGATTGAGATTATATAGTGACTTTGCTTTTGTTAACATCACTTTTGCTGCTTTAAAACAACATTTATTTATATTTAAAATATAAATAAATTCTAATCCTGTTCTGAATTTATTATTTTTTTGAATAGTATATTAAAAAGCAATTATTTAGTTATGAAAAAAAACTGATAAGAGTATCAATAAAGAACAAAACTGAAGTATTGATATTTATTTATTTATTTATTTATTTATTGACCTACTTATTTATTTATTTATTTACTTATTTATTTATTTGACAGGGACAATACATGTAGTTATTGTTACACTTAATTAAAGTGCAACCGATGTAATGTACTGTATATAGGATTTATATCCGTTGCTAATTTGCAGACCTTGTCCCTGGTTAGGCTTTTAAAAAAAATAAAAAATACATAATACAGCATACATAAAATCACATTACACAACATCGAACATTACAATAAATTTGCATATGTATGTTCCCAATCAGTAATCAGTGATCACGAGATTAGTTTAGTTTCAGCCAGTGTTTTACCTTTTCATTAACACTTTTCAGGTCAGGTTGTATTTTTATTCCTGTTGCATTCCAAAAATGTATTCCTTTACTGAAAAAGATGACTGACCAAAGGTTGTTTTAAGCTGTGCCACTCTGCAGTAACCATTTGTCGATCCCCTAATGGACTAATGGACAAAGTACAGCTAAGACAAGATAAGAGTAGTTGTATCAATACAGTCTTAACCGTACCCATCCCTACAGCAGTCTCTAGCTAACTGCTGCCATTACTGTTACAGGATTCAGTGGAAAACTGGCAACAAATAAAGGATAAGTGCGGTATGTGCTTTCTGTAGCCTAAAGATGGTGCCAGACATGGTTGCTAAATGCGCGACGCCAATGCAAAGCCTCCGTACGTTTTGACCACACAGCAGCCTCCAGCTTCCAGCTATAAAATCCATTTCCAGCCCAAACCCAGCAGGAGCCCAGTCCTTCATTAGATTTGATGAGGCGGCGAATGTGGTTAGGAGTCAAATTGAGCTTACTACATGTCGAATTTAGACTGTGTGTATGTGTGTGTATGTCTATGTGTGTGCGCGTGCAGGGGGATGTTGTTGTGTCCAAAACATGGCAACTGTGGCTTTGGCAACTTCACTGTATGGTTTTAAAAAGCATACTTTCTCTCTCTCTGTTATTTTCTGATCTCAGTGCCTGAATCTCTGTCTGTCTCAGTCTCCTCATCCAACCCTGTCTATCTCAGAATCAATGAAAACTATTGCATCATTGTTCTAAACAAGAGCAAAGATCAAGAAACTTCTATGACGTGACACAATAACTTCTTTACCTGCTTGATCATTCTGCACTTGTGTTTTTGTTTGGGGCTTATTTTGATGTTTTATGTCTCTGCTGCTGCTCCTCCTCCTTATGCTACCATCTGAGGTACTGAAATATTTAACAAGGCTCGTGCTATTTTGGGAACGCCTGCCATTCCCTCTGTACTGTCGGGTAGAATCGCATCCTAATGGCTCCGGACTTGAGGACTGACTTAGAACACACAGACTGTGCTGAGGCATTTTATGAAATCCCAACATTTTCAAATCCTGAAGTGGATCTGCAGAAACAGTCAGGGACAAATGGTTGCATGTGTAAAGTCATGGTTAGGGTGAGTTTTGGTTAAGACGCTGTAGGTGACTATGTTGTTAGAACAGTGGGAAACCGCCGTGGTCTGAAAAGTGAAGCCAATGCCAAAGTGCCTTAAACTCCTCTGGTTGTAAAAGGAGTCTATGAGAAAATGAGCCTACTTCTCACTTGATTTAGTACCTCATTAAACATTGTAAACATGAGTTTATGGTCTCAATTGTTAATTTCAAGTCTTCTTCAATACAGCATGATGTTCATTTAGTAAATGACGGTCCTATTTACAGTCAAATAGACCATAAAGCAGGGTATGCTTTAGGGCGTGGCTACCTTGTGTCTGACAGGTCGCTACCACGGCGTTGTCCGGTCTGGGAGTTGTCTGTGTTTTTGTCTTAAAACTTTAACCCTTTCAGTTCATGAAAGTTAAGTACAACCTTTTTGGTCGCCTAAAAATGTCTTATTCAGCGTTCGGTTGTAGAGACCAGATTTCAGTATCAGTAGATACCAGAAGTACAAAACATCACATGTCCCTTATGAATTAAAAAGAAAATACAACTAATTTGTGAGAGAAATGTCTCTATTCTTTGACTTTTGGGTTGCTGGAAAAACAATTAAATAAATAATGCCGATATATTTGACTTCAGGACATCTCTGACTACATACATGCTGAAAATCAACTGTCAAATTTACTGTATTAAGTAAGAGTTTTTCCAAAGTAAATGTCCCTAGAAGTTTATGATTCAACTTTTTCCAATGGTCTAGTGTTAAAAAAAGTAACAAAAATTGCAGAAAATCTTAATATTGAATCGCAATACTTAAAAATCGCAATACATATCGAATCGGCACCCAAGTATTGTGACAGTATTGAATCAGGAGATAGGTGAATCGTCTCAGCCCTAGTTTCCTGAGCGAAAGTCTGGTGAGTTTTGACCCACCCAAAGTTTGTTGTTCTTTATACCTCCTGGTTCACCATTAGGTGGATTACATACGAAGTGGTTTCGTAGGATATATAAGAATTACAGCGCATTAGTTTTTGTAGGTATAGCTACGAACAGTGTATAAGAACAAGCCTGGTCATGTCAGTTATCAATAACCTGCTCAGTAGTGCATCTTATTTTTGATTTTAATACTTTTAGTTTTCTTTTAATGTGACAGTCTGGTAGGTGTACTGAGCACAACGTAGAGAATAACTGTTTGAAGCCCTTTTTCTCTTTCTTTTTCCTGCCAGTAAGATAAAGCTTTGAACAATGACGATACGTCAGTGGATCTCACTGTCAACGAAATGAGCCTGGTACTCGACAATACATCAAACAGTATTTGCAAATAATATTTGTCATTATTTTACCTACACTGAATGCTCAATAGTTTTGGGTTTGAAAAACAGAACGAAGAAAAAGTATTTAAAGGGCGATACAACACTTTTTTTTTTCCTGTTGGACAAATGACTTGACACCTTTCTGTTAGCTCAGACAAGGTAAAATAAGTCTGTGAGAAATATGCAAATATTATCTAATCCCTGGACTGATGTGAGCTGAGAGGAAATATAGAGCAGGATTACAACTGATGAGTCACCACACCGACTGAGGAGAATGACTCACCAGCTTTGCTAATGCCATATCCGGCACACTATGTCATAAAAATAAAACAAACTAGTGGATGCTCAGTTGGAAAGTTATTAGCATAAGTATTGTAAATAGCTTAATAAATCCACAGCCTGAACATTAGTGAATTAAATGTTGACATAAGATGAATGACATGACATGAAGATGAATATGAAGCACTGATGTAGATAGGATTACTGTCTCAAGATGTGCTCAGTCATATCTGTTACAGCTTTATGAGTAATGCTTCAATGTTTAAATTATGCAGGGGAGGGAGGGGGTTGACTTCTGTTTGTTTTCTTTTTGAAGTTAATTAATCAAAATAGTTTTGATTGCAGACAATTATTCTGTTGATCCATTTGTTCCCTAATACAATAATTTCATTGTATACGCAGTGTCCATTACTTATGTATGGTGGCAGTAAGACTTGTTGTTGCAAATTGTTCCAAGTAAACTTTAAATCAGTGTGTTCCTCCACCACGGCTGCACCACCCAGCAAATACGTAGAAATGTTTAACAAACCTTTAATAAATACCAGATTCAGAATGCATGTAGTGACTATCAGACAAACCATATTTATAAATTTATTTTAATTCAGCACCCGATTTGACTGATATCAGGCCATTAAATAAGCGTTATCAGTCGCTATAAGCACCATAGATGTGGGTCAATAGGGGCCTACTACGCCTACTATGTTGTGAAAGTGACACTTAAAAGCAACACGTTCTAACATGTAGTAAAACTGAATGAAACGTCACATTTTGAACACGAACAAAAAGGCTTCTTAAGGTTTATATGCTTGAAATATGCTTGTTTTTAAAGGGGACATATCATGCTCATTTTCATACTTGTATTTTTGGTTACTACTAGAACATGTTTACATGCTTTAATGCCGCATAGAGAGGAGGTTGCGGTAGATAGATGGGTCAAAAATATTGGACTTTCGTCCAGGAGACTACAGTTTGTGTCCCGTGTGAAACCACAAGTCAAAGTTTAATTATTTGTCACGTAACTTCCGTACTTAAGTTATGCCACTTCAGGTGTTATTTAAACCCAAACCGTAATCTTTTCCTAAACCTAAGTAGTTTTATTTTGAAAAGACTGGAGTAGAAATAGACAGGTGCGTCACGTGTTGCTGGTCATTTGTAGGAAAACGCATGAAAAATACGTTGTTGAAAGTCATGCTGAGCATCACAAAAAAAAAAGGGAAATGCATGTCTATGTACACGAATCAAATAGATTAAATGTTGTGACTATTTCAAGAACTGCCGTGAGACCGTGTTGGTGGGTGAATATAACCATCAGGAAGTTTCATCTTGCAGATGTTGTATTACAGGAGAAGACATTGTAGGTAAAAGAAATGAAACAGAGTTTCTCCGAGACTTGGCATTAAAAATGCTTCCTCATCATTTTGATAAAGACGTAATCCAGGAAATAAATAGTTCCCTGGTTGTAAATAAGTAGCATATAAACCTAATTCCAAGACAGAGTTTACTACTAATTCCCTCATATATTGAGCCTCCAAGGAAGACTATAAAAAGCTCCTGCATTATTTGAAAACTTCCAACATGAATAACACTGAAACACTGCTGAGTAGAGCCTTTTAGAACAGTACATAAAACGTGGTCATAAATGACTTCCACAGAGTCCACAGTTAACTGCAATTAGGTTACATGAAACAAAACTATTCCAAAAGTTAGCTTAGCTCTTGCTGCCATTTAAGGCCAAACTCCAAGTGTTTCATTTGCATTTCATTTGTCATTAATGGCACTTCATGCTTTAAAGGGGACATATGAAAAACTCACCAGTGGGCAACCTCTGGGTTTGAAAAGTGAAGCCAACGTGCCTTAAATTTGCATTCTTTCTAATAGCCAGCAGGGGGCGACACCTCTGGTTGCAAAAAAAAAGTCTGATTGTATAGAAGTCTATGAGAAAATAACCCTACTTCTCACTTGATTTATTACGTCAGTTAACACTGTAAAACATGAGTTGCATGATGTTCATTTAGTAAATTATGGTCCCATTTAGAGTCAAATTAACCATAAAGCACGGTATGCTTTGGAGCGTGGCTACCTTGTGACGGACAGGTTGCTACCACGGCGTTGTCCAGTCTGGGAGATGTCCGTGTTTTCGTCTTACAACTTTAACCCTTTCACACTGTGTTTTCAGTTCATGAAAGTTAATTGTAACATTCTGGTCGCCTACAAATGCCTTATTCAGTGTTTGGTTGTACTTAGCTCAACCCTCTGGTGTCACTTCTGGTTGCAAAAGACCAAAAAAAAAAGATTGCAATGGCAAAAAAACAAGATGACGACGGCCAAAATGCCGAACTCGAGGCTTCAAAAGGGCAGTCCACAAACCAATGGGCATAACTGTCAAGCCAATGTTCTCCATATTTTTATCACAAGCCAATCATAGCAGAGCATGGCTCTTGAAGAGGGACTCTTAAAGAGACAGGCGCTAAAACGGAGCGTTTCAGACAGAGGGAGAATATTCAGGTATATTTAGACAGACGGTATGAGAAAAATAATGTATTTTTTGAACATTAAAAGATGTAAACATGTTCTAGTAGAAACCCAAAATACAAGTGTGAACCTAAAAATGAGCATGATATGTCCCCTTTAGAAACTCTCTTACCAGTATTGAGTAACAAGCATTTAACAAGTGCCTCTTGACACAAAGGCTGTTGCGGTTGACTTTAGTGATTCAGAACAACATAAATTATCTGTGCAGTAGATCTCAGTCTGGTGAGCCAAGTCTTGTTCTGTTTACTTGTCTATTCTGTACTGCTATTTGATTTTTGTGGTGTTATTTTTTGCCCTTTTTGGATCAATGTTTGAGAGGAATTATGAGGGAGGAAAAAGGAGTGCAGAAATGCGCATTGAGGCACCAGATAGCAGGACGTATACACAGAGGTGTACCATCTTTGTGTCTGTGTGTACAGTAGCTGATCCAGCTGTCAATCTCACTGACAGACAGCAGCTGTTGTGTCGTTGTATCTCAAATTAAACTCTCCTGTTTTTGCATCTGTTTTTGTTGTTGTTGTCATTTCCCCCTCTCCGCCTCTTAGTTGCATTTTCTTATTTCTCACTCGCTTCATCACGATTTGTATTCCACACAAACTCCTCACCCTGGCTGGTATTAGGCTCATAGCCCAGACAGGGAGGTGGGGTTGGCTGGTTTGATTAATGCTTACTTCTAATAACAAGGATTATGGAAGGCTCATGAATGAGACTGGAAAAACAGATATAGCCCGAAGAGGCTCAGCGTGTGTTCATTTGATCTGCAGGTTGAACAGATTTAGATCCGTGTCATGAATACATGAGACCACATATGTGTGTTTGTTAGGGCTGGGACGATACACCCATCTCCCGATTTGGTACAATCCGATACTTGGGGGCTGATTTGATATGTATTGCATTTTTTTTAAGTTTTGCGATTCGATATTATGATTTATTGCAATTCTTGTTGACTGTTTTAACACTAGACCATGGGAAAAAGTGAAATCATACACTTCTAGGGACTTATACTTTGGAAAATATCTTAATCAATACAGTACAAATGTTTTCAGCATGTATGTAGTCAGAGATGTCCTGAAGTCAAATATATCGGTCATTGTCAGGAATTATGTATTATTTTTTTTCCAGCAACCCAAAAATCAAAGAATAAAGACATTTCCCTCACAATTTAGTGTTTTTTTCTTTTTTAATTTAAAAGGGACATGTCATGTTTTATACTTCTGGTGAATACAATCCAATCAGTCTTATTTCCATATATGTATTTTGTATATACAGTTCCCTTTTGTTAACACCTTATTTTGAATATCGGACGTACTCACATGTGTATACTTCCACTATCTTTGCTAAGGCCATCGCTAGCTCTCCTGTCAGCTCCGTTGTCTTTATCCATCCATGGTCAGCTCCATCGGGGCTGTTTGAATGAATTTAACATAAATGTCAGTATATGGGTGCTCTAATGTTGTAGTGTCGGCCCATTTGACCACGGAGATGCGAGTGACGGCTGGCTTGACCGCACGTTACTGAAATACAATAACGAGTTAGCATGCAGCTTTAGCCATGATGTCTAGCTCTGCTTTTCCTCTCAATGTGTGAAACCCAAAGTGTTTCCATACTTTACTGCATGTGTAATGTTTACCACTTTGGATTTAACATGTGAGGGTGCAGGTCGTATCCACGCAGACCCTCCGCCGTTTTCTGCTTTCTCGTTTTGGTTTGTTTTGGTTGACGGATACCGAGCGGATATGACGTCAACAATAAAAGCTGTAACTTCCTTCTACCTCTGGATTCACTCAATTGAAGCCAATACATAAGTTCTGACATTAAAAAATTAATTTCACAATTGTAAAAAAAAACAAAAAACTTGCGATATCACCTGTGCTGAATAGATTATTTTTCCCACCACTCGTGTTTGTGCATGAGCCTTCACGTGTGAGCGAGGGAATGATGTTTATTTTAAACAAGTCTACCAACTGGCCATGTTTGTTTATATGCATCAGCTTGTGCATTTGGATTATGATTAATGGAAAATAAAAAACAAGGAGCTAACACAGGTAGAGAAGACGCTGCAAGGCAGGAAAGGCATCAGGTCAGTTCTATATCTGCTTTGTCAAGACGGCACTGTCCGTTTGTTCAGTTGGGGCAGACTTATTGACTCGTCCAGGATGGATTTCTATTCCCTCCATGGAACGGGCCTTCAAGGTCAAAGACGATCCGTTTCCCCCCCTGAAAAGAAAGTTGATTCCAACTCGATGCTCTTTGTCTAATATGAATCCATGGTGCTGTGCAGTGTCGCCGTCTGTGTGTCCTGCTGCCTGCAGAGACTGAAATCGCAAAAAAGAGTAAAAAGAAAACAAAGAAGGAGCAGCGTTTCTGCGACAGTTTCCGTTTCCTGCAGGCTGTTTGCATTCAGGGACTGAGAGTCAGCACATATTCACTCTCTACCGAGTTAGCATTTATACGCTGCTCTCTCTCTTACTTTCATCTCTTCTTTTCCTGATTTTTGTCTTTTATGTTTTGTCCTCTTTTTCCTTTGTCTTCTTTTTTCCCCCTTTAAACCTCTGAGACCCCCAATAGACACGTTTTTGTCTTTTTTTTAGGGGGGGTACAGGGGGTCTTTAGGGGGAGATGGCAGGTCAACAGTAGATGGCACATAGAAGAGGTTTACATCAAATGAAAGCTGGGAACCTGAAGATTCATTTGAGATGCGGCACTGTTTGTCAAGTTGTTCTAGTCATTAATCAGAAATAAACATGAATTAAATATACCTTGTGAAAATTTACAAGGGCTTAAAACATCATAATAGCAGTATATGATGGTCATCCCCATGCTTTATTATGTCTCATAAGTTGTTGCAGCAATCTTTGATACCATTTGTTACACAGATTTGGTGTTAAATTTAACTTTTTTTACCACTTGATAATTGATAAAAAATTAACAATAATCCCTCTAAAATACCAAATTAAGACACCATGACCTTGAGGAACACCATACAAAAAAAGCCATGCTGTGATTTGGTTTCAAAAATTTTTGACATTTGGAGATTTCTGCAAGAATTTCATTTTTCAGCGATTGGATGGCGAGCACTTCTGTTGTGGAAACTACTCAGAAACCCACTTATTGTCAATCTAACTAGGAAAGCCATCCATCCTCTGAATGCCCTAGGTCTTTAGTTTGTGGCTGTAAAGTTTCATGTGGCTGTGATTATCCTAGAGGTCACCACAGGTCAGTTTATACAGTGACATCAAGTTTAAAAAAATGGTCTCACTACAATGAAATGGCTACTTTGGGGACTAACATCACCACACATGAATACAATTGGACTCATTGAATCCACAAGAGTCTCAGCTTTACATACCAAATTTATATAATTTCCAAGACTGTTTAGGACGAAAATAACACATTTATACTGCATTAAAAAAAACTTTTTTCCCCCTAAACTGCATGTGATTATCATAAAGTGTGCATGTCTGTAAAGGGGAGACTTGTGGGTACCCATAGAACCCATTTTCATTCACATATCTTGAGGTCAGAGGTCAAGGGACCCCTTTGAAAATAGTCATGCCTGTTTTTCCTCGCCAAACTTTAGCGTAACTTGGTTGCGTATCTTCACTCTAGCTTTGTAACTCAGCCAGCATCAACCTCTGAAAGACAGAATAGCGTCCGAGCCTGCCAGCGGGCTGTCTCATTGTCTCTCAAAGTTGACAGTATTTCTCTATTTTTCTGCAGACCAGTCAAGCTTGATGCAGATCTGTTTCAGTAATTTTTACATATTCCGCCCTCCACTCACCTCCCACTCTTCCTCTTTTTCCTCTCTGTCTCTCTCTCTCTCCCTGCTTCAGCAGCATGAGCTGAAAGCTGCAGATATTTACCAACAGTCTGAAACGCACACATCTATTATAGGACAATAGGCTTGCAACGAAGCACAGCGGTGAGGATTTTGTAAGAATCCGACATTAAATGTCCATGTCATCAAGTCAATACCGTTCAGAGTAATTTGCCCCTTGGTTGATTTAATTCTCAACTCGCAAAATTGCACGACTCTGCAAAATAATGAAGCGTAACTAACAGAATTGATAGCATGCGCTGGAAGACAAATCAAGGCAGGAGGTGCTGCTTTACAGACACAGACAAAGTGAGATTTAAAAGGGTTGATCAAATGCAGGAAAATAAATCTTAAAAAAAGCAGATATATTTAGCTTTGTCTCTGCTCAGCTGTCAGGACGCGTCCGCTAACTGCTGCACGGTTTTAGTTGTAGCACAAAGCTGTCAGGTGACTGAACAGTCAGAGCAAGTGTTATCAGCTTCATTTTAAAAGCATCAGCTCTGAAAAAAAGTAATAAAGCCTTCATTTTCACAGCTGAAAAATAGCTGATTTCCCCTCAAAAGCAACACGGACAAACGGAACATTAAACTACATTAATCTGATATATTGTGGGTGCATATTTTTGGCATTTAAACCTGCAGTAGGCAGAATGATTTTGGCATCATTGGGCAAAAAATCCATAATAACCTTTCAGCATATTGTAATTCAAGTGTTCTGAGAGAAAACTAGACTTCTGCACCTCCTCATGGCTCTGTTTTCAGGCTTTAGAAAATCTAGCCTGTGACAAGAGACTTTAACCAATCACAAGTCATTTCAGGGACATCGGGGGCATTTTTGGGACCATTAGGGTTAAGATAGTTCATTTAGTTTTAGGTGTTTTGTAGGTTATAAATGTTACTGTACAAAACATGCACCTTTTCAAACCTAGACAACGTGTTACTATTTAAAATATATTAAATATATGTTAACTGTCTGCTTAACATCTGGGCCCCTATTCTCAAGCTTCAGAGAGCTTATTAGGGTGTCTCATTTCACATATCACCATTATGTCTTATTGTATCTTAACTGTGTTGTGAATAAAATGAAACTGAGCTGAGCTGAACAGTGGTGTTTAAATGTTTATACTGTATTACGAATTCAGTGGCTGTTAAAATTCAAATACTTATGTCTCTTATTTGCTTCCATACAAATTCCCAGAAGTACTATACTGTGCTTGTGTGAGTGTAAAGTATACAGTGTACAGAGAGAGAGATAGCAAGAAAAGAATGAAGGACAGATATGATGGTGCATGTATGCAAATAACTTTTTTTTTTTTGCATTTGGAACAGTCTGCCTGTGTATGTCTTTAGTGTGTGTGCGCGTGTTGGCTTGTGTGCGTGTTGGTGTACGTAGGAGTGTGTGTTTCAGAGATCTATAACCTGAACTGGGAGCACCTTCCCGTTAAAAGGTATTGATCTGGCCATCCCTCTCTCCTCTCTCCGTCCCGTCTCAGTCTCTCTCTCTGCTGTCCTCTCTCTCTCTCTCCCTCTCTCTCTCTTTCTCTCTCTCTCCCTCTGGGGTGGTCTCGGGTTCTCTGAATCATTACTGTATGGAGACAGAAGGATGGAGGGAGGACGGCGAGGATCATATGACCCACCAGAGGGGATGGGGTGATCGAGGAAGGACATGGAGAAGCGAGGGTCGGGTCGTGTAACAGAGCAAAAGGGAACGATGAGCTTGGAGGATAAAGAAGGGTGGGAGACGGGATGGATGGAAACGAAGGATAAGGAGAGTTCAAATGTGAGGAGAGGTGTACAGTATAGGAAAGAGGAGAGGGAGGTGAGCTGAGGGGAGGGTGTACAGAAAGAAAGAGGAGAGTGAGGAGGTGGATGAAGGGAATTGACAGGAGGATGTGGGTGCTGATGGGAGTAATTTAACACTTTCGCTCGATTCAGGGTCGGCATGGGGATGTTCAGGGGTAGATAAAAAGTATCAGTATATTTCACATAGAAGTGGTGTACATCATCTGAAAGCTGGGAAACTGAAGATTAATTTGAGATGCAGCTCAGCACTGTGTGTCAATTTGTTCTGGTCATAAACTAGAAATACAAATGAATGAATGAATTAAAATAAATTGTGAAAATTAAAACATTATGATGGACGTACTGTACATGATGGCCATTCCCATGTCTCATAAGTTGTTGCAGCAATTTTTGGATTGATACCATTTGTTACACAGATTTGGTGCTAAATTTAAAAAAAAAATTTACAACTCGAGAATCGATAAAAGTGATCAATAACCCTCCAAAATACCACATTAACACACCAAAACCTTGAGGAACACCATAGAAAAAGACATGCTTTGATTTGGTATCAAAAACTTTTGACATTTGGAGATTTCTGCAAGAATTGCTTTTTTCACCGATTTGGATGGTGAGCACTTCTGTTCTAGAAATTGCTCAGAAACCCCCTTATTGTCAATCTACCCATAAAAGCCATCCATCCTCTGAATGCTCTAGGTCTCTAATTTGTAGTTGTAAAGTTTCATGAGGCTGTGATTATCCTAGAAGTCACCACAGGTCATTTTATATGGTGAGGTCAAGTTTAAAAAAATGGACTCACTACAATGAAATGGCTACTATGGGGACTAACATCTTCACACATGAATGCAATCTGACTCATGTGATCCACAAGAGTCTCAGCTTTACAGTGATACCCAATTCATGTAATTCCAAGACTGTTTGGGGACCCCAGTATGCAGAAATATTCAGATACACTGTTTTAGAATAGGCAAGGTGCATGGTTTTAGCCCCAAACTGCATGTCATTATCATTAAGTGGGCATGTCTGTAAAGGGAAGACTCGTGGGTACCCATAGAACCCATTCTCATTCTCATACAGTATCTTGAGGTCAGAGGTCAAGGTACCCCTTTGAAAATGGCCATGCCAGTTTTTCCCTGCCAAAATTTAGCGCTAGTTTGGAGTGTTATGGAGCAAATATGCTTAAAAAAAGTTATTTTTATAAAACGGTCACTCTATCCTGACAGCAGTGCATGAGACAGGTAATCTGAAAAAAAATCATGTGCCTCTGTGTCCTCCGGTGCTCCTAATGGCATCTGCAAGATTTCACAGGAAAACAACCAATCAGAGCCGAGCTGGAGCCTTGCTGCCTCTGAGCAGCTGTCAATCACTCGCAAACTCTGATCAAACGGTCAAACTAAGCAGCGCTGATCAAATATGAATCAATATTCTGTTACTGTAATGCCTATTTCTCTCCTAAAATGTTTTCAGAAACATCTTGAATCAGAAACATACTGTTTAGCTGTAAAATGAGAAAGTTTGTGACCCGGCAGCCATGTTGAGATCATTTGAGAAAATGCCAAGCACCGCCCACCAGCCAGAGCACAGCCAATAGGAATGTTCTAGCTGAAATGACCTGTGATTGGCCAAAGTCTCCCGTCACAGGCTAGATATTTTGCCTGAAAACAGAGCCAAGAGGAGGTTATTACAATATTTTGAAAGGTTATTATAGAATTTTTGCCCAATGATCCCAAAAATATAGTGCCTACTCCCATTTTAAAAGGTGATGCAAAACGGGGACTTTATTGGAAATGTATGTTGAGTTGTTCATAGTGATGAAAACCTTCAACTGCCAAACCAGTCTGTGATGTTGTGAGGGCCTTGAATTTGAAAGTAGAAATTGAAAAGAGAAAAAAAGGAGAGAAACACTGAAAGTCACTGAACTAAATGTTGGTGGAAGTTCATGCACGGCATTGAGAATCTGTCTCTTACCGAGCTCCCAAAACCACCAGCCTCCAGCCAGAGTGAGCTTTATTTCATGCCCTGAAAATAAGTATTTATTTGAGTCCATAACAAGCATAGCATGTATAAATAGAGCGATCCTGTGATCTTGACAGGTCTGTGAACTGAATGGCTGTTGTGTTGGCTACAGGCTGACCGGGTCATGTGCTTCGGGAAGAAAACCACCACATTCCCCTCCTGATCAAATCTGAAGACATGAGAACTCACTCAGACCTATTACTGAAAGATAAGGAGAGCAAAGAAGTGGGGACGTGGAACATCATGCTAGACAAGTCTCGTGACAAAGAGGAAGTAAAAGCAATATAACAAGAGAAGAGTGAGTAAGAAGCAGTCAGAGACAGAAACAAGAAGTGAGTGAACAAGTGAGATGGATGGGCAGGGAGGGCGAACGCTTCGATGTATAAAAATAAAATGTCTCCACTCACTTGGTTGAAGTGCCCACTAAAAACTCAAGTACAAAACTGTCAGTGCAGATGAAATGGGCATGGACGCAATAAGAGGAAGGTGACCCAGTGATTTATTTACAGTATGTTATAAACACACACACACACACAGAGATAGATAGGAGGAAGAATATAGAGTTGAAGGTAAAGCTGTGAAAGAGGGGAATACAGAGGATGCTCTGATAATATCAGGTGCCACTGTAAACATCTTAACTGTTACTCACGTGTAGGTCATGCTTAGAGTAATAGAGCTGTGTTGCTTGTAAATGCTTGCTTATTCCTGGCATGTACTGTACATATAGTGAGAACAACTAACCTGAAAAACCCATTATTGCTTTTATAAAGTTGATTTTCTTCAATAGAAAATTGCCTATTACCACATCCAGCTGACCTAAAGCAACACAAGGAATTATTATCTCCACCAGGAGATAATGAGATTGGTTGTGTGTGTGCATCTCCGTGTCTGTCCACGACTAATCTCACATACTGCTGCACCAAACTGCATAATATTCTGGGTGCTCATTTATGGCTGCGTGCTCAAGGACCTCCCGTGGTAGCAGTGACTCGCACTTTCTCAAAACACCTTTTATTGCCTGTTTGATATGCCATTGATTGACTGCTGACTCCTCACTCACTACTCTTAACCGGCCCCTGGCCAGTAGGGGCCACAAGTGGGACACAGTGGGGAAATCAGTTTGCTCATTTTCATTGTCTTGGATGGTGTGTTTGGCTACACACCATAGCCTACACACATAGCTGAATGTACTGCCGTCACTAATCGCTAACGGAACTATACACACCGGTGAGTGCGTCGCCACCGCTAACAGCTAACGGAACTGCAGACGCAGCTGAGTGCATTGCCGTTGCTAACTGCTAACGGAACTACACACAAAGCTGAGTGCATTGCCAGCGCTAACAGCTAACAGAACTACACACAACGCTGAGTGCATAGCCGGTGTTACAGCTAACAGAACTACACACACATAGCTGAGTGCATCGCCGTCGCTAATTGCTAACGGAACTACACACACCGGTGAGTGCATCGCCAGCGCTAAGTGCTAACAGAACTACACACAAAGCTGATTGCATTGCCGCCGCTAATTGAGACAAAGTTATTCTGTGCCTTTTTACTAGGCATCAACCTCCGTTTACACATGTATTGTCAAAAAAATAGACCTGACGCCTAAATAAACGCTTCAAGTTGCGGTTACGCCCGTAAGACGGAGCTGAGACTCCAGTTCAGACATCTGCATAAATTAAAATGAGAGCGTATCTGTGCATATTTATGCGACTGCACTCGCAGTCTAGACAGATATTGCATTAGGATGCTCTAAAAGTCAACATCATAACAAAAATGATGTCACTCCATTTTTTTTTCTTACTTTTTAATGCCATTATGATGTGAACACTCTTGATTATCTTTATCTAGGCATCCACTGTAATGAGTTTATCTATATGCATGTAAGCACACAGGAGAACAAAGCAAAACAGAGGAGATAAGATGGCAGATTGGATGAGGGATGAGGATGAAACAGTAGAGTGAAAGAAAATAAGAAAAGGTCAAACAAGGGTAGAGAGGTAAACAGAGGAACACGGAAAGGGAAATTAAAAGTAATAAAATTACTATATGAATAAATATATGTACAAATAGTGTATGCTTTCTGTAATGACAGAGGGTTTTCTTTGCCTTTTCATGATTACTGACTGAAGGTGGCAGTAGGCTTACCTTTTTATTCAGCATGACATTATTGAGTATGAGCTATAAAACATGGAGGGAGTGAGGTGTGAGAGAGAACGGTAGAAGAAGAGGGATGGAGAGACAAAGAGACTGTATGAGAAAGAGAACAAGATGGAGAGACGAGGCTTTCAGAGTTATCGATCTGAGCAAAGACAATCTGCTGTTTCCTTCTGGTGGGTGAAACATGCTGCTGACCTTGGACTAACATCATTAACTTTGATGAGAAACAAGCTGGAAACAAAGAGAAAATTACCGAGACAATGACCCGTTATTAGCCAGGCAGAAGTGGAGTGGATCATTAGGGAGATTTCGTTATGATAGCAAGTGAGACGCCACTCTAAGTAATATAGGCTACTGCTGCCGGGTCGGTGTGTCGGATCATTAGAGAGGACACGACGGAGTCTGACTCTGGAATTAAAGTCAAGTGTGAGCTGGATGAACTCGATGCTTGGGTTTCGTCCCAAACGGCATCACAGAAACAGAAACAATGTATTTTGAGGATGATATTTCGAATTCAGATTTACTGTATACAGTAAGCTTTCTAAATCCCACTTGTATCTATCTTTTGGCATCTAGACCAACCCCATGTCCTACAAATTGGATAACAACTATGTTAGCAAACATGTTTTGGGTGGACATGTAATGCAAAATTAAGGTTTTCTTCAGCCACACTGTCATATCAAGTCAGTTATTCCTTATGTTTCGGGCATTCTCCTACGAATGTCCGGCAACACTTGTCACTTTTTGCTCCTTACGTGCATACAGTCTTTTCAAAATAATCTTCCGTCTTCAGAGGAAACAACTTGGTTAGGTTAAGGCAACAAAACTACTTAGTTAGGTTTAGGAAAATGTGGTTTGTGTTCAAATGCACTACATTACTGAAGTTACATGACACATAAGGTAATGTTTGGGTTCAAATAACTATGGAAATGATGTTACTTAAGTCCGAAAGTTACGTGACAAATAAGTCAACGTTTGGGTTCAAATAACTATGGAAGTGGTATAGAGGATACGTTGAATAACATTTCTGAATTTGTCAAAGGGAAAGGTTCTTTCTACACATTTGTTTTTTAAAAAAGGTCAGAACATAAAAAATCATATTTTGTTTTATTACAATTATAATTTTTACACGCAGCATTGTTCGTATGTCAACAATCAGAAGAGTTAAACGAAAGACCAAAATATCCTTGCTCTCTGCAGCTAAAATCAGTCCTCATAAAGATAGAAGTACAAGTATAACACACTCCCTCTCTCTTTAAGCTGCCCAAGGGAAGAGTCTCTGCACGCCAGCGAGACTGACGCTCTGTCTATCCCCATACCACACACACACACACACACACACACACACACACAAACGCATGCAGCCTACCAGGGAGGCAAAGTCTATAAACCAGACCAGCTGTCTCGAACACACACACATGCAAATTCCCATCCATTTCATCATTGACCCTCCCAGCTCTTATTGATTTTTATAGGACTGACTGAGTGTGTGTTTGTGTGTGTGTGTGTGTGTACTTGAATCTGAGCTTATTTAAGCACCTCTTTTCGTTGCATCTGTAATTTGCTGTAGCTGATTTTTAATGTTTCTGCTGTAGCTGATCAATATCACTAACCAACCACATTTGCAGTCAGATAGCCAAAGCACTACTGCCCACCGTCCAGTCAGAGTGAATGTGCAACAGGAAACAGAACAGCAACACCAGTCGATATCATCCAGCGCATGTGTGCTGCTGATGTCACTTGGACCTGTAGCTTCTAGTCTCTTGGTTTGCTCGTGGTGATGAGCATTGATTACACTGGCAAAGTGAAGCTGAAGCGCAGCCTTCTCTCCCCTGCTGCTTCCTGCGGTGTCCGTCCCTATACTGTATTGCTGAAAGCTGAAACTGTTCAGTGTTTTATGCTCGCAGAGCTGAAATTGAAGAGTTTCATGTCACACTGAGGTTTGACACGCTTGACATCTGTTCTCACAAATTCCATTCCATTCCAAAAGCACAGAAAGTACAGCAAACGTTTTGACAATGAACAGAAAGTGATGAAATTGAATGTAGACAAGCAGAGGAGTTCTATCTGTGGCTGTCAGGTATCACCTTCATCGTTGTGTAAACTGGGAACTTCTTGGGCTGAAAAACAAAGAATAAAAAAAAGGAGATTTGTAATGGGGTGTTTCATAATTGCAGTTTGAATACCATATAATTTAAACCTATAGAAGGCCTGTTAGAGTGTCTCAGCCTCAACCAATAGCAAAGAAGTGAGGCACCGCCCACATTGTCTCCTACAGAATTACATTCCCATTAAGGTTTTCAATTGATTAAAATAAGTAATCGGGATAAAACGCAACCATTTGTTTTTTTATCTGTTCAAAATGTACCTTTAAAGGGAGATTTATCAAGTATGTAATACTCTTATCAACATGGGAGTGGGTGAATATGCTTGCTTTATGCAAATGTATGTATATATTTATTATTGGAAATCAATTAACAACACAAAACAATATCAAATATTGTCCAGAAACCCTCACAGGTACTGCATTTTAGCGTAAAAAAATATGCTCAAATCATAACATGGCAATCTCAAGCTCAACAGGCAACAACAGCTGTCAGTGTGTCAGTGTGCTGACTTGACTATGACTTGTCTGCATGCGATTGTAATAAACTGGGCATGTCTGTAAAGGGGAGACAAGGGACCCCTTTCAAAATGGCCATGCCAGTTTTTAGTGTTATTTATTCCTTCACGCTAGCTTTAGAACTAAGCCTGCTACAACCTAAAAATCGCAAGTTGCATTAATGTGTTATAAAAATTAGTGGCGTTAACCGTCAGCAAAGCCCAGATTTTTTGATTATTCTAAAGATTATCTTTTCAGATATTCCTGTGGTGTGAGGTTTGTTACGATTTGTTTTTTTACAACATGAAGCATAAAGTAGTAGTAAGATGGACCTCAGAAACGGAGGACCAACTTTGATTTTTTGGCAACATCTCGAGTGTTTATTTAACTTGTCTCCATGACTCCATCCATATTTTTTCTTCATGAATTTTCAGTACAAAGTAGCGCAAAAACTAACATCGCTAGTTATTCCTTACCGTTGTCGGCAATGTTTGTTTACATTTAAGTCACGTTTGATCGCGAGAGATTTACATTTTTTTCAGTCGTTTTTTAGTTGTGATTTGTTCATGAATGCTCACCACACACTGCAGGAACAAAACAGTTAAATTTAACATAACATGTCATTATGTGTGGGGTCTCTCACATTTTTGATCCAGCCTTTAGTTTGTCTGCTTCTGTAAATATTATGTTTCTGATATCAGTTAGGATTGTTTTCTGAATTAGCTTTAAAGGTATCATGCTGTAATCATCTGCATTTACAAAACTATTGAGTTGAGAAAAACTATTGACTATACTACCAAGAAAAAAAATGAAATGCTGTCGATGTCAGTGCACTTCAGTGCTCTTTGACCCAGTCAGATATCACGGCACTTTGACATGCAGATAAAGCAGACATTTATAGAAGCACTGGATAAGTAGAGGCCTTCTGGTCTGACGTGGTATCCATGTTTAGAAGTAGAGAAGTTGTCCCGCTTATTATTAAGCACTCTTCTCGAGGCTTTCACTGTGATTAATTTAGTAATACGTATTTAATAACAATAAAATATGCCTGTTTAGTCTGTAAGTCTTCATCAGCCTGCCCTTGTAAGTGATCAGCAAACTATGCCTGCATATTAATCGCATCAACAAAGCTGAAAACTCATTTAGTACGGGCACGTATGTAACTGACACCTTATTATTTCTCTCATTATGCAGGAGGAGTATTGTTAATTTGTTTGCTGGGAGCCAAATATGTTTTCTGAGTCAGCTCTTGCGGGTGTTATCGGCGTCCTTTTATTTCGGCTGATTACTGAGATTGTTCCTTTTTTCTGGTTCATTAACCTTGAAAGTGCCATGTAAATATAGTTCTTATTATTATTTCCAGTGAAAGACCAAGAGGGAGTTGAAACATGTACCCAAATAGGGCTGAAATTAAATTTGCTTTGCTGGCATTGGTATTATTTACTTTAGTATTGACCTTGAATATAAAATAATTTATTTGATATGGGGGTGTTATATATACACTATTTGGTGTTATATTTAGTTCAAAGCCGTGTATAATGCACAGATTAATTACTGGATTCAAACTACGACGAGTGTTGGATTCTTAGATTTTTCATATTTCTGAATATCATCCTTGTGTAAAATAAGATAACATTTCCATGACATTGTATAACTTAGCCGATCCACTTCTTTGCCCTAGAAAATGTATTTATGTATTGTTGTTTCTTGTTTGAGGATGTTTTTCAGCTCGGTACAGTTTCCAGACAGGTTTTATGCCACCGATGGGACTGTCACTTAAAAATGGCAACAGGATTGTACAAAAACAACTGAAAAATACCAGAAACTGTGTGACCAAAAGGTGATATAAGGTCCATTTCTTGAATCAGGTCAGATCTCAGACCGATCTGAGAACATTTACAGACTTGACATACTGCACAACCACACAAACATGCAAACTGTACAGGAAACCATGACCAGAGCTAAACACATATAAAGTCAGACAACCAGCAATCACACCACAAAAAATACGTACTATAAGCATCAATCATCAGAAAATACATCTATAAACTATCCATTCAAAAGGTGCCAAGATTAGTGCCACATATGGGATATCTAAGCATCGGAAATTATTGGATGGTGCACTAGTTACAGGTTTGAATGTGACTGCCCTGTAATTTGGAAGAAGGGAGTACCAGGCAACATCATTAATTATTCGCAGACCTATTTTTCTCTTTTTCCGTTTTGCTTTTGTTGTTTGTTTTCTTATAGTGGACAGAATTATTGGATTTTCTCTGTGAAAAAAAAAAAAAATACTTTCCGTTGCAATGAACACTACGGGGACCAGAAGTAGTTGGTAGTGTAATAAAGTGACTGTACATGGGATTTACTAATTCCAAAAAGATGCTAGTGTGCCTCAGATACCTGAGTTTTGATTTAAAATACCTAAAAAGAAAACTTGTTCTACAAAAACATTTTTTATCATTTAACAAAAGAACATCTAAGTTCCCAAATGTTAAATGATTGTTTTTAATGCGAGCTGCTGTACAATAACTTTGCCTAGAAAATGTCAAATATTTGAATTAAAACCAGGAACTATCTGATCAATTAATGTAGAAACAAGACTAGAAGTCTGACCAGAAAATTTAAAAAAGCTAACCTTATGCTATAAACGAACTACACCATAGGCGCATGAGTATACACAACGAGGCTGTAAAGGCGGACGAGTCAGCGCGATCTTATTTAGCCACTTGTTAGCAACCGCCTTTTTTAAAGGTATAATATGCAAGAATTAACTAAAAAACAATGTATAGACTGATACAAAAATAATCCCTCTCAATCATCATTTATGCCCCTCTAGAAGTGTGTGGCGGTGTCTGTTTTTGCAGAAACCCTGCAGCCCTCTGCCTGGATTTTCACTTTTCTTCTTGTTTTGCTTTACTCAGGACACTTCTGGACGTCTTCAAACAGCCTTTGGGCCCCACGTGGGGGTGTAACCCCCTGCCAATAACAGCGCGCTGGGTGTGCAGCCCGTTCAGGTGGTCAAATATCACTGTAGTTCATATTTCATATTCCAAGGATGAGAACGGGTTGTGTTACTGTATGTGCATGTGTTCCAGGGATCCCCTGCTCCTCTCAGTGCTGTGAGTGCAGCTACATGTACTGTATGGTCGGTGTGTGTCTGTAGTTTCACGACAGCAGCGCTGAGCCACAGCCAGCAGACAGGAAGCCTGCATTCATTCAAAATCCAGCAACTCTGCATCTTCCCGCAGGATTATGCAGAGTTGTGTGGAGTTACTTGTGTATTTTAATAATAATAATAATAATATATTAGATTTATATAGCGCTTTTTAGTGATCTCAAAGACGCTAAGATTTTAGAACGTAACCGCCGGGAAACAATCACAAAATAATGTTTTATTTCTCTGATTCACTGCTTTGTTCTCACTAACGCCGCTCTCTATCTTCAGTCACTCTGTAGCTCGCTCCACCATCGCTGCTCTTTCTCTCTGTCGCTCTCGGCTTGTTGAGCTGTGGAGGTGTGGCCAACTTTGAATGCGGTGTGTTTAAAAAGAGCAACCGACAACGGTTACATATTATACCTTTAAGACACGTAAAAGCTTCACAATTCATGAGCGTATTGGACGTATTTTATATCGTAGAACAAAATGTTACAATATCTTCAGCTTGTGTTAACAAGAAACGTTATTTCAGGCATCTAACTAAAAACCTATTCAAAAAACTCATTGACTTCCAGACGAGGGAACCGGAAGGGCTAAAATGCTAACTCATTTCCTGGTTTTAGGACTCTTTCCTGTAGCACTCTATTATTCTGCCTCCACCTACGCTCCGCCAATAGAAATACATCATCATGTTTACTAACAGAAAAGGGGTCTATCGTTTTTTACAATTATGACATTTCCCCAGCTTTTGAGGGTGTAAATACATCTAGGATGTTCGAATATGGCCAGACATCACCCGAAGGAAAAGTGGTGGTGGTGCTCTCTCTCTCTCTCTCTCTCTCTCTCTCTCACTCTCTCTCTCTTTCTCTCTCCTTCACTCCGTCCCGTCGGTTGCTCTCATATTACAGTAAAGTGAACAGAACTCGCTACCTAATTAGACTCTCTCCATTCTCCTCTAATGGAGCCCTGCTCTTTGACACTGAGTTGCAGAAGTGCATTACTAGTGTGTGTATCTGTGTGTGTGTGAGGGTGGTGTGTGTGTGTGGTGTGTGTGGTAAGGGTCAGGATCCTGACAGTGTGTGTGATGTTGGTCAGAGAGACAGACAGAAGGCCTGCAGTCCCTGAAGACCTCATTATAGCTCTGAGGGAAGACACACACACACACACACACACACACACACACACACACACGAACACATTTAAACTCAGACATCTGGAAAAGGGCATAGGGCACACACATCTACACAGGTTTGTGCATGCCAAGGCACTCACACAGATACACACTCGACTACACTAACACAAGTCAAATGTCGGAAAAAGGGCATCAGAGAGCTTAGCAAGAGTTCATCCGCAGCCCAGGATAAACACGCACACACACACACACACACGCCCACACACTCCCACACACTCAGTGAGCGGTAGGTCATGCACATAGCAGCCATAGAGTGAAGTCCTGGGATTCCGGTGTACTTTGTGAGTTCACTGCTGTCGTCTTTTAGTCTAGTCATCTCTCTAACCCTGCAGTTGTCCTCGTGTGAAACAGCTGAGTGTCCTCTCTAACGTCAGACACGCGCCCCGCCTTAGGCTGCTTGTACAGCTGAGACACACACACACACACACACGCCCTCCCACACATCCAGGCATACAATGTCGGACAGACGTCAATTCCATTCGGGTAATTACTCCCCACAGTTTGTCTTTGGGCTTTCTGGGGAACTGGAAAGCAATTTGTTTGTGTTTATTAGCAGTTGTAGCGTGGAGAATGACAAAAGGAAAATGAACAAAGTTGTGATTGTCTGTCTGCTTGGAACAAGTTTGTCCAAAGAGAACTGTGGAAATTTTAGATTTGTTTGGCTTGAGGATGAAGAGGGCGTCCTTGCAATGACTGGACAAACTAATTTTGTATTTGCAGTGCCGGCTCGAGCCCTTTTGGTGCCCTAGGCCAAATTTGAATTTGGAGACATCTAACCCCCCAAAATACTTGATATCTGCGCCTCTTGACATCTGTCCATCTAGCGATCTTACATCCTAATCCATACGCCCCAAACCCCCGGGCCCCCGGTGTGCACAGCCACAGTGTGACGTTCAAGTGCGGCCAGGCAGATGAAAAAGTGATAATTTTCTTTCTTTCTTTCTTTATTTATTTCTTTATTTGTTCATTTGTTACTTCAATGCAGAAAATGAGATATGTCACCCACCAGCATTTTTTTTTTTCAACATGTCTTTTATTTTTTATTTTTTTAGAGGGTGACCAGCGGCCCCCAAAAGGTGTCCCTGACTACCTGTATTACTGTAACTATCACACATGCTTTCAGAATATTACTAAGAAACTGTTTTTACTACTTTTAGCATTATATTCTAGTAATCGGATTAGTCGATTGACAGAAATTTATTCAGCAAATTTCATAATCAATGTTTTTTTTCTTTTTTTCTAAACATTACATTATTTGTGTACTTGGTTGACTCCAGATGTAGATGTTGTTTCTTTCCTCTGTCAATATCCATGGCCTCCGTATTGCAGATTCCTGTTCCTGTGTGTTTTAGGGACATCTTATTTTAAATATAGAGGCGCCTCTATTTAATTATAGCCATATACAGCTACTGGCTGGATGTTATTTTTACCTGTGAGGTTCTTACCTATATTTTTTTAAATTTTATGTATATATTTACTTTTCTTAATATACCTATGTATATACGCTATACACATATATATATATATATATATATATATATATATATATATAATAAATTAGACAATTTTGGAGCAGTAAATATCTCAATGCAAACCTATTTTTCTTTCCTGCAGATTAGCAGCTCTTTAAACTCACTAGTCACCATTTGCTCCAGTTGAGGGATACTCTGGGATTTACTTGTTTTTTGAACTAATCTTTACAAAACAGAATAAATTAATAAATAAAATAAGCCAAGAAATAGTGCACATATTTTAAATGCTTGCGCTCCATCTTCACTCAGAGTAAAAAAAAGAAAAACACTTCTAAACATGTGCCTTCTTTCGTGCCACGGGCCTCCGAGCCCGGCTGTACTCACACATTCACACCCTCACATGCTCCCCTACGCTCCCACTATTACCACCACAGCCCAACCTTCCTTCACACTCAGATCCTGCCTCTTGGGGCAAAGTATACGTGGCCTATCATTTGAAATGTTTGATGTGCTCGAGCTGTGTGAAGTTTTGAGCGGAGCAAAACGCTTCAAAAGTGGACCTGGTGTTTGCTTTGCTTGAGATTGAATCAAAGGAATTTGTGGAGAGCGGCTAACATGCTAGCACTCCTACCAGCCTCTCAGTATGCCTCTTGGTATTATAAAGTCATTTCACTGTCTGCTGACAGCCATATACTGTACTCCATGTGGATACTCCATATCTAACTGTCCAACCAGGATAGATGTCGGCGTAGAGAGAGAGTCAGACGATCTCTAAAGCAATAGTTGAGCATTTTGGGAATACACACATTTGCTTTCTGGCATAGAGTTTTGTAAATGAGATGATCGATCAGCCTGGTCGCACAAGAAGGCGTATGAATGACACACGATAATGCGCAAGGCGAAAGTGTGCAATAAGAACGCTGTTCTTGCTTTTAGTGTGTCATTTTCATGCCAGGTATTCTGTACTGACTGCAATGTAAGTGCATCCGCGTAAATATGTTACACTCAGAGCTAGTGGCATTTAATAAAATGTGAGAGAGACTGCTTATGGTGGGTGGGAGGGGGAGGTGGATGGGTCCAACAAACACAGGACTTTCAACCAGGAGACCTGTGTATTGTTTTGTAAGTTAGGTTAGTGACGTCTTTTTTGTGATGTTTTCTGTACTTATGTTATGTTGTTTCCGTACTTACTGTACTTAGTTTACAAACGTATTTTAAGGCCAAACTTAATGTTCTTCCTAAACCTAACTAAGTGGTTTTGTTGCCTAAACCTGAATGAGTGGTTTTGTTGCCCCCCTGTTGGTACTGCACCTTCATACACGCATGTAATATTCACGCCTCGATGAGGCAAAACGTGACACTGACTGACTACAGGTCTACTACACGCTTTGACCTGATACCGTGTTGGATTGATACCACTCTCATATCTGTTTGTTCAAAATTAGGCTACAGCCAGCAGCCAGTTACAGTACTTAAGCATAATGACTTGAGACCGTAAACACCCGTAAGACGACAAATTGTTGTTTTTACACTTCAGTTTTTGTAAACCAATGACATATCAGATGTTAATGAGTAAGCTTTAGAGGAGCTGAGGTGCATTTTGTTACATTTGGACACAGCCAGGCTAGCTGTTTCCCCTGTTTCCAGTCTTTATGCTAAGCTAATCGGATGCTAGCTGTAGCTTCATAATTAATGGAGAGAATGAGAGTGGTATTGATCTTCACATCCAGCCCATCGCCAGAAAGCAAATAAGTGTAAGCTATATCCCAAACTGTCAAACTAGTCCTTTAAAGGAACAGTGTGTAACATTTAGGGTCTATCGGCAGAAATGTAATATAATATTAATAAGTATGTGTTCTTTATTGTATAATCACCTAAATATAAGAATCACCATGTTTTCGTCACCTTAGAAATGAGCTGTTTATATCTACATAGTGACAGAACTACTACTACAGTAGCCCAGAATGGACAAACCAAGCACAGGGCCATTTGCGTTTTTGCGTCAGCCGCCGTAGCAATCCTACAGTACACGCTTTGCACACGGGAAAAGTTACAACCTGCAATCTCACTGCTAGATACCGACAGATCCTACACACTGTTCCTTTAAAGGATAATTTAATTTTTTTTTTTCATACATGCAGTTTTAGTCCTCATTCGTATTGGTTGTAAACTATTAATTAAATTTGACCTACCATACTTTCAGTATGTGATGTGGTGTTATGATGGAGTGGGTGATTATATTGTTCACTCACTTTCAGTATTGTTGTGTTTAAGTGTGACTATCTGACCGCTGTTGTTTCTCGCCCTACAGGACCGTTCCAGTGATGCCGCCACGTCCACAGATCTGAGCGAACAGGTTGGTGAGTGAAATGTTCTGATACTTGGGAATGTTGACGTGAGGCTGTGGTGTTATCTAACCCACACCCCATACATGGCCCTTACCCTCTGTACCCTAATAAAGAACATAGCCATTAGATTGATGATGCGTGAGGGTTGAGTTATGTCAAGAAGGCCGGTTAGCCCTGAACCAGCCAGCTCTGCCTGTCAGTCACCTGTGGAGAAAAAGCAAACAGCAGTGAAGACACAGCAGACAGAGTGGGAGGCCTGTCACTTAACTCTGCTTCACTGTGTAGCCAAAGCTCTCCCACCAGTCTATTATCTCCACTGGCTAATCTGCCACATAAACACACGTTGAGTGTTTTAATTTCCTGTTGTTTCCCTCCGTTTTGTGACAAAGATGATTAATCATAAATACCAGTCTGAAGGATTTAGGGACCAAATCACATCATCCGCTTTTATTCATCTTTTTTTTTCACTTTGCATAAGAATAAGGGATATTTTAAACAATGGAGGCTGCTCCAGATGAAACAATTCAACATAGCCCAAATTGTGGAAACTGAGATGGATACATAATCACATGAATAACTGTGCACCCCCCGTGGAGATGAAAGCTTGAGGAGCTAACAGGCAGTCAGAACCCTTCAATACATTCAGACTAGGGCTGTCAAAGTTAACGCGATAATAAAACATTAATGCAAATTCATTTTAATGCCACTAATTTCTTTAATACATTAACGTAACTTGTGATTTTTAGGAGTTGCGGGCTCAGTTTTAAAGCTAATGAAGATACTGGTATCTTATGAAACTATAAAACCAAAGGAATCCATTGGTACCAACCAGGAAAAACCGACATGGCCATTTTCAAAGGAGTCCCTTGACCTCTGACCTCAAGATATATGAATGAAAATGGGTTCTATGGGTACCCACGAGTCTCCCCTTTGCAGGCATGCCCACTTTATGATAATCCCATGCAGTTTGGGGAAGTAATGGTCAAGTCATCACACTGACAGACTGACAGTCACCCGACCCAGATTTTTAAGAAATGGCAGCTCACAAAGCTGTACCGTACACTACACTTGACGAAGTGTAGATCCTCTGTTTGTTTGCTGTTGAAATGATTCAGCGATTGTCCCGTTTAAGATGATGTCACGGCAGTTTCACACGCTGTTGCTACGGCGATCACCTGAGAATCCCGCCTACACTGAGAAGGTACTATCTGCAGAGGAAACACGGTAATGAGAAAAGTGAGTCGAGTCAAGCAGGGCGGTACCGTGCCGTGGAAACACAACTTCTCCTGCATGAGACTTGAAAAATAACCAGTGAACTCGGCTTAAGGACACACAGACATGACAAATCGTGACAAAGCAACACAGCAACTATGAGAAATCATGAGGCGCTCCTTGAAACTCATGCTTTGGTGTACTTTTTCATTATTATGTATGTGCCCTGTATTAATATTTAAACTTTTTGCAGAAGGTTTCGGGGGAACACCACTGTTCTCTTTTCTGATTTATACTTTCATAAACTTTATGTGCAGATCATCGGTCTGCATTGCATTCCACAAATACAAAAATTCCACCCTGTTGACTCGCCCCATCTTTACTGCATCAGGCGAGTTTCTCAGAAAACAACTTTAAATTGAATGAACTCCACTTCAGCTCAGGTCACCACGCCTATAGCGAAGCTGCAGCCAAGTTTCCTCTCATATGACTTTAGTGTTGTTGGAACATTTAGCCCTGAGAAACACTAGGAATGAAGGAAACACTGTAGTACTTGTTAAATCCTTCCTAATGTGTCTTTATTTCATTCAGACTGTTCTCTGCCTGAGTTCCCTTAAGTCATGTGTCAGTTTACTTCGGGCACAAGCGGGGGAATCTAACCCGTGTGTGAGTGTGTGCGCTATACTTCTATCTTTGAGAGGACTAATTTCAGACCTTTGCCCTAGAGAGTGAGGACACTTTTTGGAAAGTATAAGCCTTTACAAACCAGGGGCGTGAAGAATAAATGACATGAAAATGTAAAAAAAATCATCTGCGAATATATATATATACTGTATGTCTAGGGCTTTTATTGTGAACAGTTTGACAAAATATATTGACGTATAAGTTAATCGCACAAAACAAATGCTGCTGAGGCTTCACAAATAAAAGGCACAAAAATGCAAAATACTCACCTGCGTATATTATCTGTCTAGGGCTTTTATTTTGAAAGGTAAGAACGAAAAGGAGTGGATCTGGTTTGATTGGTTGATGACTTTATTTGTGGTGCGAAAGCTCAGAAAAATCTATCTATGTTGCCTTTTCGCAGCGTTATATTAGCGTTCTGTTTGAAAGTACTCCTGACATAAACAACAGTTTGCAAATTATGTTGTTGTTTCATAAATATAGGAGCAACTCAACCCGTTCCCCATAACGTGATTGGTTGATGCCTTCAGCTTTTTCACTCCCCCCTTCACAAAGTCAAAACATTGGCGTGTTCCACAAGTTTTCAGCCATTTTCAGTCGTTTTTGTGCCTACTTTACACCCAGCGGTCTTCCACAATTCATAGAACTGTAGTTGAATGTGACACTGACTCTTTATTCGGGGTTGGGGGATGAAGAATTACTGGATTTTTATTTCTGGAAAAAAGGAAAATAACTTGCTCCAGACAGGGACCAGGATCTATTGATGGTGTGATAAAATGACGGTACATGTAATTTACTAACACAAAAAAGTGGATTTAGTGTTAGGTTACTCTTTAAGGTCATGGTTATTCTGTCAGTGTAGGCACTCACAAGCGTGTGTGTGTGGTTGTGTGTGTTTATGCACGTGGGGCTCATTTCTGCTGCTTTAATTGAGCGTCTGAACTCAGCGACTCATGGGTGTGTCATTAGTCTGGAACTAACCACACACACACACACACACACACACACACACACGTTCACAAAAACATAAGGCAGTTTTGTATTTCAGCTGTAATTACAGTGAAAAATTAAGCTTTGTTGCATTTTTCAACAGAAGGTAGATGATTTTTTTTTTTCACTTGGCTCATTTTGAAATGATATTTGGAAATAGTCTGAGACTTGCATATGGTGTTTCAGTTTTATGTGTTCCGTTTATTTTGTTTTTTCAGCTCCGCTCTCTGAGCCAGAATGTCTGGACGTGTCCCACTCTCTCCCTCCTCCTCTATATCTCACTTCCATGTTCATCCCTCTCTCTCCTCTTACCTCTCACTATATTTCAGCTGCTCTTTGAGCCGCCTGTCCTCCCTCTCTCTGCCCCACTGCATCTTTCATCTCTCGTTTTACCCATCTTTACCTCTCTGTCCCTCTCTGTCTTTCTTTTAAATCAACTTTACAGTCTCTATGTTATGTTCATCTTTCTCTCTCTCTCTCTCTCTCTCTCTCTCTCTCTCTCTCTCTCTCTCTCTCTCTCTGCTGAGCTGCAAATTAGTGTGTAAAATGCAAAAGCCCTGCATGTCTTCATTATAAATAAAAAAGCAGGAGCAGAAATCAAATACATTTGGGTCATCAGTGCACAGAGCTCACTCAGACACAGCAATTGTTGTATTTTTCATCCTGGCTTTGTTTTTAAAACCTAAACATTGTTTTGCCAACAATAGTTAATATTATACAGATGACGATATTATAATAAACTGACCTGAATGCGATTGAATTAGAACTGTCAATCGATTCAGATCTTTAATCGTGATTAATCACATGATTGTCCATACTTAATAAACGCAAAATTAATTGCAGATTTTTTATTTGTTCAAAATGTACCTCAAAGGGAGATTTGTCAGCTTTTTAATACTCTTATCAACATGGGAGTGGGCAAATATGCTGATTTATGCAAAATGTATATATATATATTTATTATTGGAAATCAATTAACAACACAAAACAATGACAAATATTGTCCAGAAACCGTCACAGGTACTGCATTTACCATAAAAAAAAGTCATAACATGGCAAACTCAAGCCCAACAGGCCACAACAGCTGTCAGTGTGCTGACTTGACTATGACTTGACCCAAAGAGACTCGTGGGTACCCATAGAACCCATTTTCATTCACATATATTAAGGTCAGAGGTCAAAGGGCCCCTTTGAAAATGGCCATGCCAGTTTTTCTTTGCCAAAATTTGGCGCAAGTTTGCAGCATTATTTAGCCTCCTTCACGACAAACTAGTATGACACGTTTGGTACCAATGGATTCCTTCTGTTTTTTTGTTTCATATGATGAAAACTGAGCCCGCTACAACCTAAAAATCGCAAGTTGGGTTAATGCATTAAAACAAATTTGTGTTAACGCGTTATTATTCCGTTAACTTTGACAGCCCTTGATTGAATCAATGCACATTATGTGATTCTTGGAGTTATTACTGTTTTAAAAAAAACAGATTCAGATACAGATTCCCAATACAAAATAAAGAAAATAAATCTTTCTCTGCTCCACTTAAACTTCCTTCCATTTAAAGCTAAAGGGCGCTTTGGGGACATCCGGGATGGGATTAGCCTTTCAAAGGGCAGCACAGTGTGCGACTTCTAGCTTAGCATTTGATAAGCCATGCATCGTAAATGAGACTTCCTTTTTTTAAGCTGCTGTTTTCCAAAACGCTGTATTAAACATATTCCTGGTATGTTCTTCATCTGGTCCTTTTGCTGCACTGGTTCAATTTTGAGGCATCACCTGGGATGTCAGTGAGGGGGTGTGGGGTCACCGGGTCAAGTGGAGGAACAATGGTGCAATATGAGCTCATTTCCTGCTGACATTGCCACCGTGTGACCCCTGTGACCTGCACAGGCTGTGAAGCGTACAGTATGTGTGTCGACTTCCTTGCTCTCTGTCTTCTTTTCTCTCAGATCCTCTACATGTGTTACTGTCTCTTTGTATCTGTGACTTAATAAATCAAGGAATACATGGAGATTTATTTGACCTTTTATAAGAGATGCCCCAATCACGTTTTTGCCGCCGATACCTATTGTGATCATGGATGAGCCATATTTGCTGATACAGATTTTTTGTTTTGTTTTGTTGTAGCAGCTGGTATACAAGGCTCCAGACTTCTTTCACCACCGTCCCGAAGTCAGTGTAAACCATAAAAAAAGTATTAATGTTATCCTTGTACTTTGTTATTGTCATCTATAGTGGTTATTTGCATAAAAACACACAATTCAAATGATGAGGAAATAAGTGATTTTATTTTTATTTAACCCTCTGAGACCCACAATAGACTCGTTTTTGTCTTTTTTAGGGGGTGCAAGGGGTCTTTAAGGGGAGATAGCAGGTCAACAGTAGATGTCACATAGAAGTGGTGTATATCATCTGAAAGCTGGGAACCTGAAGATTAATTTGTGCATCCCTCTCTCTGTTTCTTGCTCTCCGACTCAACTGAACTGTTAAGGAAAGAATAGGATAGGACAAGTAAAAAAGAGGAGGGCTGTGTGAAGTCGAAGTGGACTGAACAGAGAGGAGCTGATGTGCAAGCAATTTGCCTGACAAGTAATCTCACACACCCCTGTCTCTCTCCACACCTCGTTTCACTTGGATTCCGAGTGCAAAGAAGTGAACAGGAACGGTAGAAGTCTGCTAAAACACATTGTTAGGGCAAACTGAGAGTGGTCCAGCGTCAATCTCTGTGGGTAGAGCAAGACTTAAACACTGCCGGGTCTGATGGGCTTGACTTCCATTGAGGCCACCCACACTAAAATATATTTATGTACTCACACATCCAGTGAGGTAAATGTGTTTTTATGCTCGGCTTTAACAGACGGGACTACACGGTATATGTGCCGTTGAACACGGCACTCCATCCCCAGTTCATCAAGGCTGTGGAAATGCTCAGTGATGTTGAGAAAAATCCGTTTGCACATTTTATATTCAGTCCGTTTGCGTTGGTTCTGCAAATCTTAAGTGTGAGTCAGATCCTTTGAATGTTTTATGCTTTATGCTAGAAGGAATGTGCTGATGTGGGAAAGAGATTTTTATTAGCTCCTTGTTGAACTGCCTGTGGTTGGAAGCTTTACTGACCGTCAGTTGGCCTGTAAAAAGCCTCCACAGACTACATGATATTAGACTGATAATGGCCTCATTCAACAGATGTGGGGCATCAAGAACAACACATCTGATAAAGACAAACATGCCTGATCTTTTGTTTTACAGTTTCATTGACAAAGTTCCCTCAATTTGATGTCATTACACAGAGGTTTCGAAACAAGTATCGGCTTGCTTCTAAGCATTTCCTGTCCGTCTAAAATATATTTCTGTCTAAAAGCTATCTGTCTTTCTGGAGGATAATAATCCATCAAGTCCTTCAATTTAAATGACAAAATACGTGGTTTGTCCATGCCCTCTAGAATGATGCATAGACATGTTTTCTGATCTGACGCCCCTTTTGACAGGACAACATTGTTCGTCTGTGATGTGACAGTGCCATGGTTAATTAAAGGTTGGTCAGGTTTAGGGACAAAAATGATGTGGTTAGGAAAAGATCGTGGTTTGGGTTAAAATAAGCACTTTCTTAGGGACCCCAGAACCCCTACCAATTATTAGGGGTATGCAATTCTTTTTTTTACAATTTTGAAATAGTATTTTTAATACCAGAATCGATATTATTGCTTTATTTAAGTCTATGCGGAGGTAGAAGGAAGTTACTACTTTTATTGTGATAGTCTGAGTAACGTGACGTCATACCCGTTCCGTATCCGTCACCAAAACAAACCGCAGCAAGCCATAACAACAAAGCAGAAAATGGCGGAGGGTCTGCATGGATACGACCTGCACCCTCACATGTTAAATCCAAAGAGGTAAACACTACACATACAGTAAAGTATGGAAACACTTTGGGTTTCACACATTGCCAGGAAAAGCAGAGCTAGACATCATGGCTAAAGCTGCATGCTAACTCTGTCATGCACAGGAAACGTTATCGTATTGCGGTAACGTGCGGTCAAGCCAGCCGTCACTCTCTCTCTACAACTGTAGAGCACCCATATAGTGACATTTATGTTAAATGCATTCAAACGGCCCCAATGGAGCTGACCATGGATGTATAAAGAGAACGGAGCTGACGGGAGAGCAAGCGACGGACTTGGAGAAGTTAGTGGAAATATACATGTGTGACTACGTCCGGTTTTCAAAATAGGGTGTTAACAAAGGGAACATAAAAACAAAATACATATATGTAAATAAGACCGATTGGATTATATTCACCAAAAATATTAAACATTACATGTCCCTTATAAATTAAAAAGAAAATACCACTAATTTGTGAGGGAAATGTCTTTTATTCTTTGATTTTTGGGTTACTGGAAAAAGAATTAATGAATAACTTCTGTCAATGACTGATATATTCGACTTCAGGACATCTCTGACTACATACTTGCTGAAAATCAAACATTTTTATTGTTTTAATTCAGATATTTTCCAAAGTAAAAGTCCTTAGAAGTGTATGATTTAACTTTTTCCCATGGTCTAGTGTTAAAAAAGTTAACGAAAATCACAACAAATCGTAGTATTGAATCGCGATACTTAAAAATCGCAATACATATCGAATCGGCACCCAAGTAACGTGATAGTATCGAATCGGGAGATAGGTGTATCGTCCCAGCCCAACCAATTATGTACCTTTCAAGTTTGCTCCCCCATTTTAAAACATAGCCAGGCACCCAGGGCTTTCATTCTTTGTGGGAGAACAGTCTCGAATAATCTCCTCAGGTATTACAGCTGCTAGTACAAAAACTGCTGTTGTTGACATTGTTGATTAAAAGACACATCATGATCAGAGGCTTTGCTGCTTTCCTTTGGGTTTTGATGATCCTGTTTACAGCTGGTTTATATCCTTTTCTCTCTGATAGAGTTCAGACTGTTGTTGCTGCTGGCTTCAAACTAAAATGTTAGATAAAGATGTCCCACAAGGATCAATATTAGGCCCCCTGCTATTTACTCTATACATACATAATTTGTATTTTCCAACCAAGCTTTGAAATGTCTATTTTTAATGTAGGTGATACCATCTTGTTTTAAACAAATAATTAGCTTGCACACTGCAGAGCGCCAGTGTCCACTTATGTGTTACACTTAGGTGTGATACCATCTTTTTTCCATCAGCTCTACCGCTACAACCCCCAGTGCTCTTGTATTACTTGAAATCTTTTGCTAACTCCAACTGATGCATTTCACAGGAGCATGAACCTTGGATCTTCCCATTCCAATACATGCCCTCCATGGAAATCTATCAATACAGTGCTGCACTAAAGGAATCTGGTTTGTTTGTTATTTGGATCCCCATTAGTTGTTACCTTGGCAACAACTTCTCTTCCTGAGGTCCATAAATAGCATTCATACAAACTCTTTTATCTTTTTTTTCTCCGCACAGTGCTTGTTTTCTGTCTGCACATGGCTGTATAAAAAATACAGCAGTTGGTCTGGCTGCCACACTGTTGGTAAAGTTGGAATAAGATTATCAATCTACAATTTAATTGTCTCTGAAAACATTTTCAGTCCACTGTGGACTCATTTCACGTTCTCATTTCTGAAACATTAGATTGTTTAGAGGATTAGCATGTTGCTTGTTGGAGTTTATTGTCTGTCTGGGCTCTATCTTCATATATTGAGGATAGCATTGCCAAAGGCACGGTTTATTTTCTGTTCGCTGTCATGTTGTTTGACTTGTTCGTTCAGAAAAAATAAAGGTTGCGTGCGGAAGTCCATACTAACATGCTATTAAGTACGCTAAAGCCATATGTGAGATATTTTAGTATGTATGAAACCATTAGTACGCAAATTGCATACTATTTCAGATGAAACATTACAGTATGCAACGCTGGACACTACGGCGGCATAAATATCCCACAATGCAATGCGGTAGGGACGACGACGTTCTTAACGGATGTTGACAGACAGCTCTGTAACACCAATAACGGTTCAATTTAACTGTAAGCGTAATATATATTTTAAATTAATTCAGACTTTGATTCTCACAAATCGTTGTTTTGGTCACATTAGGTTGGCACAGGTTACCATGGTTACAAATCTGCAACCGGCAAGGAGGCTCTCAGGAAGTGACGACGTAAATTACTGCTTAGTGTGTCCAAAGAGATACATACTACTGTTTATTCACACAAAAGTATGTTGAACGATGGCACACATATTGAGTATGTAGTGCATATTATACGATTTTGGACGAAGCCGAAGACTATCGCCACTTCTGTTTTTCCTTGAAGGCTCTATTTCTGCTTATTCCGGAGTACAACTTGTGAATCAGTAGTTGAACACAAAAGTAGTTACATTACATTACAAAAAAAGTACAATATTTAATGCTCAAAAACACAAAAAAAGGCTCAAACAATAATGTAATATCCTTCAGAACCACAGCACAACCAGAACCCAGCTACAAATGATAGCAAGCATAAGATACCAAGAGAAATGAATTAAACATTTTAAAACGCCGTGTGATTAATGGGTGTGCAGCCAATCAGGGTTAATGGATCCAGTTATCAGTGGTTGTGTCAGGATCTCAGCAGGATAATAATGACTGCTCTGGTTTTGTGGAGCGTCTAATTCAATAACGAGTCCATTACTTCCTGCCTGTTAGTCCCCAGAAGCCTCTGCTCCCGACCTCTGTGTCTCTCTTCCATCAGCTACTTGCTTTGCATGTTGGCCTGTCACTCTTTTCTTCCAATTCAATTACTTAATTGGTGTGAGTGTTGATTAAGAAACAGTATCACCTAAAGTCAAAAATATAACAGGGTGACACTTTATAATAGCCATTATTTATAAATGGTAAATTGATAGTTAATTAAACTTAGTTAATAGTTATTTTACTGTTAACAAACAATGAAATGATCATTAATAATGTTTATTAGTAATGCTATAATTTATGTTATTTTATCATTAGTTTGCATAATATGAAGTATTTAGTTTATAGATTATATATTGTATCATAGCTGATACGAGACGATAACAATTACATTCTGATTACATTAGTAAACTATTTCATAAGTTTATTGTGGTACACATTATATCATTTTATATACCGTATTAAGTATTTGTTAATAATTACCAAATGATTTAAGAAATAATTTTCTATAAATATTACATAGATAGATGGACCAGAAACCAATTATTAACCATTGACAAAGTATTAACTATCTAAATAAATAATGTTTATAGATGCTTTACAAAGTATTTATTAACCATTTAACAAGGTATTATAATCATCAAATTATAGCATTACTAATAATAAGTAAACAGTATTATTTGACACACAGCTCATGGAGGATATTAAGGTGCTTTAAACCCCTCAGACACCTTTTGCTTCAAAAATCACACTCACACACACATATCATAGATATCTTCGATGTCATGAATTACGACCAAATGTCAATAAATGCACCCTGGGTTAGTAAGACGGTTACATTCTTAGGGGTTCGTATCAAAACAAGGCCTGTCAATCGATTCAAATATTTAATCGCATGATTATCCATAATTAATTGAGATTAATTGCAAATTAATGGCACATTTTGTATCTGTTTAAAATGTAAATGTTATTAATGGAAATCAATTAACAACATAAAACAATGACAAATATTGTCCAGAAACCCTCACAGGTACTGCATTTAGCATAAAAATATGCTCAAATCATAACATGGCAAACTGAAGCCCAACAGGCAACAACAGCTGTCAGTGTGTCAGTGTGCTGACTTGACTATGACTTGCCCCAAACTGCGTGTGATTATCATAAAGTGGGCATGTCTGTAAAGGGGAGACTCGTGGGTACCCTTAGAACCCATTTTCATTCACATATCTGGAGGTCATTTGCATTAACACAATATAATCGCGTTAACTTTGACAGCCCTGATCAAAACATTTCACTGTTTCCTATTGTTTGTCTTCTTCATAGTGTCTACAGTTCAGTTAAAAAGACGTTTTGTGTCTCTCTTACCTTATATTGTCATTAGACAAACTTGGCTCAAAGCCACTTTCATCTTCAAGAATGTTATTGTTTCTTTTTCACATAGCCTCCTCTCTCTGTTTGCCTATTTCCCTGCCTGCCTCTCTTCCTCTTGTTGTTTGCTTTGTCTCTTTCCATTCATATCTGCCCCACCCTCCTCAATTCCTCACTGTAATATGCTTCACGTGTCCCAGCGGCCAAGTGGCCTCATAAAGATTGGGGAATAGAGAGATGCTATCCATGCACACTCAGAGATGAGAGAAGTGGCTCTTGAGCTAAGGAGCCGATTGAAAGTGACTCTCCCGCAGCAGACGGAGCAAATATGGCTGAGTGAGCGCTGGATTTTCATAAAGAAAAGAGAGGGAGAGACAGCATGGGGGAGGGCGGTAATGAGAGAGGGAAACAGATGTAGAGTGAGCAATTCAACTATAGTGTATATGAGTTTGGCGTGTGTGGGCATGTTGACAGATCACTTATGTAATTGGATTTATTTGACAATTAGAAGGTTATGAGGGATGAACAAGCACTCACGTCCGACAGGAAGAAACTCAAACTCTGCTCCAGTAACAGAAATCTACTTTAAACAAGATTTGTATGATGTGTGGACCGGGAACAGTGCTGTGCTATAATGCAGTGGTTCCCAACATGGGGTTCGGGCTCCCCTTAGAGGGACACCAAAGATCACAGGGAGGGTGCGCCAGGATTTGTCTGCTCTGAGGTTGTCAAAATTGGATTTGCACATGTCTAAACAAAATCATAATAACACACAATTTCTACAAAAAAAGTTTTTTTTTTGCTGTTTAGTAGGTCACATTCTATTTAAATTCGGTATTTGTGCACAGAGCGTTGTAAAGTCTAAAAGTCAAAACTTATTAGAGAAAAGATTCAAAAAAAGATAGGTATAATCATTTCCAAAATTCACAACATGTTTTTATTAGGGCTGTCAATGGATTAAAATATTTATTCGTGATTACTCGCATGATTGTCCACGACTATTCAAGATTAATTGCAAATTAATCTCATAGTTTTTATCTGTTCAAAATGTACCTTAAAGTGAGATTTGTCAAGTATTTGATACTCTTATTATAAGATTATATAAGATTGGTGATGCGGCCTTTGTCAACTATGCCCCAAAATTATGGAACACACTACCCATAAATATTAGGGAAGCAAACACGCTAGACATTTTCAAAAGACATCTTAAAACCAGCGCATTTTCTCTGTAACTTGCACTACGAATTTTATCCTGCACTATTTATATTTTACTATTTCTACTGTTCTAAAATGTTTTATTACTTTTATCATGATTTTGTTGACTCCATGCACTGCTCTTGCTGCTTGTTTTCTATTTATTTTATGTAAAGCACTTTGAACTGCAACTCCTGTATGAAATGTGCTATATAAATAAAGTCGTACTTACTTACTTATCATCATGGGAGTGGGCAAATATGCTGCTTTATGCAAATGCGTGTATAAATGTATTTTTAGAAATCAATTAACAACACAAAACAATGACAGATATTGTCCAGAAACCCTCACAGGTACTGCATTTAGCATAAAAAATATGCTCAAATCATAACATGGAAAACCCAAGCCCAACAGGCAACAACAGCTGTCAGTGTGCTGATTTGACTATGAAATATGCTCAAATCATAACATGGATAAATTGATCCATAATGGAAGCTGCTCTCCGCTCATACTGCAGCTGCCAAAACACTTTCAAACTTTTATTTAAAAAAACCTGAGGATTATAATAACAAATCCTTAAATATGTCTCAGGCCAAAGTGTCAAAGGACTTAAAATATTAAAATGGAATAATTATGGTACATTTGGGAAAATATTTTCTTAATAGTACAGAATGTTTGGCTTCAATTTTCTATTAAAATTAAACTTAGACTTGACCATTTCATAAATATGAAAATATTCATTGGGCGATAATAAAATCATGATGTTTTGGTCGTGTGACCTTCACACAGATTCTCACCCTGTCTTTTCCGAGCAGAAGCATCATGATTTATATATGGCAGCAGAATAAATATTTTGGTGTCATGAAATGAGAGAACGCTGCAGCCTCTTCAGCTCTCTGAGCCAAGGCCGGGGGGGCAGTTAGAGGAGATTACATGGTGACCTGGCACAGAACCCTGATAACTATCCCACACATCAACACTCAAACCTCACACACACTCACACTGGTTTTCTGTCATCTATAATTCTGTGTTGTTCATTAACCATCATGTATTCGCTCGTCACCTCTCTGTGTGTTTGACTCCACACACACACACACACACACACACACACACACACACACTCACACACACACACACTCTAAGCCTGGCCAGTAGTAGTTGAGGCTAATTTAAGCAGTGGACAAACCTATAAAAACCAGATCCTTGGTTGCCTTGTGCGTCCATGTCTGGACTGTTTTGCTGGCCAGGTGACAACCACTTCTGGTGACTAGAGGCTCTTATTATGCTACGGATGTAAGTTAGAATAAGCGAACGTTGACTTTTGGTTTCACACGGGACACAAACAGAAATGAGAAAGTTTGTGATCCGGCCGTCATGTTGAGATCTGTTGAATAAATACCAAGCACCGCCCACTAGCTGGAGCACAGCCAATAGGAACGCTCAATAGAAACAATTTCTCTGAAATGACCTGTGATTGGCCAAAGTCTCCCGTTATGGGCTAGATTTTGTAAAGCCTGAAAACAGAGCCGTGAGGAGATGCAGAAGTTTAGTTTTCTCTCAGAACATTTGAATTACACTATGCTGAAAGGTTATTATGGAATTTTTGCCCAATGATGCCAAAAACATTCTACCTACTGAAGCTTTAACTAAGTTTTATTAACTATCAATTTACCATTTATAAATGATGGTTATTGTAAAGTGCTACCTGTTTTGTTAGAATTGTTTTCTCTGTCTCCCTGACCCTGACCCCACGAATGTTTGCTTTTACTGCCTGTAGCAGCAGCAGCAGCAGCAGCAGCCGGCTCTGCGGCTGGCGAAACCACGTGTATCTGAAGAGGCAACGGTGGGTTAGGCACAGACGGGGGCTGTTGTTTACACCACATGGAGAACTAACAATGACTAATTTGGAAAGAGAAAATAAAGACAAATCTAAATATAGTCTGAAATCAAGATGAATGTCTCTTTCTCCTATAATTGAGACCCTGCAGATTTGCTCCATTTTCCCAAATTACATTTCGGTGTCAGGTTTGATTACTTGTGAGAGATCTTTTCAAAGCGTAAGAATCATGAGAGAAACAATGTTTTTAAATCAGCAGCAAACACACATTTAGTCTGGGGGATAGTTAAAACCCCCTCACCTACTCCATCAGCCACTAAGAAACAGAAATGTAAATGTGCTGATATCACGCTGCCACAATTTACAACTAGCTACAATTTAAATAATAATTTAAATAAAATCCACACATCCCTTTGTCCCTGCCAGTAAAACAACATTTAATATAATTAGATAATAACAATAACAATTCATGATTGAAAAGTGATCAGATAAACCTGCACAGATTTAGCCAGTTTGTTGGAGGAATTAACCATCCCGTAAGTAAACTAAATAAATGTGGTACATTAGTAACATACTGGCTGAGACACCTGAAACAACAGTGAAGAAAGTCCTGACACCCGAGCCTTGCAGTACGAAAAGTAATTAAAGGTAGTCTTCCACCAGGATTGCTATTGCATTATGTGCGAGTCAATACCAGATGTGATCCAAAGGTCTCATCTATCTCCTGGTTGTTTGTGCCTCAGTCCACAGCCGGTGATATGCATATCCTGGTATTCAAATATCCTGTGGTCGGCAGAGAGTGACATTTGAATGAAGTCTGAGCTCTGACTCTTTGTCTGTCTGTCTGTCTGCCTTTTCTCATTCAGTGGCCTGACAGACAGCAGCAATGTCTTTTCAAAGATGATTTCCTTTTCTTTATCTTATTGTATGTGTGTATACATACATTTGCATAAAGCAATCATATTTGCCCATTATCATGTTGATAAGAGTATTAAATACTTGACAAATCTCCATTAAGGTACATTTCAAACGGATAAAAAATGTGCGATTAATTTGCGATTAATCATGGACAATCATACGATTAATCGCGATTAAATATTTTAATCGATTGACAGCCCTAGTATATATTAATTATTGGAAATCAATTAACACAAAACAATGACAAATTTTGTTCAGAAACCCTCACAGGTACTGCATTTAGCATAAAAAATATGCTCAAATTATAACATGGCAAACTGCAGCCCAACAGGCAACAACAGCTGTCAGTGTGTCAGTGTGCTGACTTGACTATGACTTCCCAAAACTGCATGTGATTATCATAAAGTTGGCATGTCTGTAAAGGGGAGACTTGTGGGTACCCATAGAAACCAGGATTAGGGTTGAGAGTATGGAGCGTTATTTAGCCTCCTTCGCGAGAATCTTGTATGACATGGTTGGTACGAATTTTTTTTTTTTTTCTACTTTCATCATCATTTCGTCTTCACTTAAGCTTTAAAACTGCGGTGGCTGGTCGGATCACATACACATGAAACTTTAATCATAGCAATAACGCTCACAGCAGAAAACAACAAGCAGAAGCAAAAGTGTAGACTGTTTCAATAGAATTGCATTGCTAGGCAAAAGCTTGGGTCCATGTTTACTTCCTGTCAGTGTACGTCATTCACATACACTGCAACAGGAAATAAACTGGGACGCGTTTGGATTGTTTTTGTGAAAATCTTTATGAATAGAAACGTATTAAATGTGAGGTTATATACAGTAAATGCAACACATTGAACACCTAAAACTCCACTAAGTCTGCACTATATAGCATATATGTACCTGCGCATAAATGAGATATTATACATATACTGTATATTATAATGTATATTGCATAGATAGATAGATAGATAGATAGATAGATAGATGGATGGATGGATGGATGGATGTACTTTATTGATCCAAAATTGGGAAATGATTGTGTTGCAGCCGCAGTTTATCCAGGTAATATACAGGAACAGTAAATACACTGTAAATATAAATATCAACACTAGATATAATATCTATAGTATACACAATATAAAGAATATATTACAATACACTATAGATATACCAGATTACTACAACTAGCTTAGAATATATAAAATATGAACATAGAATAACAATGACATACTATATCCAATAGCAAAGTGCATATATACATACCTATACTCACTTTGTATATAGTTAACACATGACTGTCGGAGTTGCATTACAGAATTTCTTTATCACAAATGTGTGCAAAATTCACTTACTGTATAAAGTCTAATGTAATGTGATGTATACACCGTGCATAGCTTTATTTGATGTAATCTCTATAATTACGGGCTGGGCAGCTCTGCAGCGCAGCAGCTATAATTTTTGTATTTTCTTTCTATTCATTTCATTCCAACAGTTCTTGGTCTGTTTTCTTAACCTCTTAGCCCGTCTCTGCGCTGCTGTAATATTGAAGAATTTCGCCAGAGGGATCTTTTTTTCATCTTTTGTAAACATTTAAAGTAGACTGCATGAATGAAATCATTACAATAGTATCAATAACAGAGGCAGAACTTGCTAAGTAATGAAATTATTAAAGCTCTGATATAAAAAAAATATATATCCCCAAAATACTTCATGGACAATGTGATGAAATTCAGAAGTGACAAAACAGGATATAGGCTGTATCAACTACTTACTGTATCTGTCTTTCTGTCATTCAGCCTGCGTGCTCCGTATTGTGTCTTTTTGTCTCCTTGCTAGTGTCTCTCTAGCTGTCTTATTCTCAGAGCACATTGCACGGTTGTTTCAGTGATTGCCATCACTTGCCTCAGCTTCATTGTTATGGAGTGTCTGCAGACCTTTAAAAGCAACTCAAAATGGGATTCAGGCTGTTTTCTATAAACTGTCAATGTGAATTTTGAAATATTATTTTACTGTTTAAATGCTGAAAATAGCTGAACTGTATGTGTCAGTAGCGTCATTTTCTTTCTCACCTCTTCTGGCAATCACAGTGTACATTAACAGATAGATTTCTCACACAGACACCTGAATGCCACACCGCCCTATTTAGCTCACAATTACAGGGTAGAATAAACGTATGCATCCTCACGGTGGTGTCGGGTGTGCGATTTATGGCTGAGCCGTGCAGTCTGCTGCAAGGCTTTGTAATATGACACTGTCGGCCAGGGAACTCATATCTCCCGTCTTACGGCAAAGAAGGGAAACGGCATCGATCTCGGTTGAGTGGCGAGGCTCGTTCGCAGTTGTTCGGAGGATTTAGATCCGCTTTTGCGGTCCGAGGGTCACTGAAACGTCCAGGATTATTTAAATGTCTGATTCAAAGGAGGGGTTTTAAAAATAGAATTAGAGCTCAGAAACAAATAAGATTATTTCCTCTTGCTTCCATGATGTGATCTTTTCTTTTTGTTTAGTTTTTCTTGCTTTCTATCTTCCATTTTCTTAGTTTCATTTGACCGACGGAAGAGTCAAATTGTGTGTGTGTGTGTGTGTGTGTGGGTGTGGGTGTGGGTGTGGGTGTGGGTGTGGGTGTGTGTGTGTGTGTGTGTGCACGTGCTGCGACGGATTGGAGCGTCACTGAGATTCAGACAATTCATTCTCATCCCCATCCGTTACAAATTCACTGACGCTTCTGTTGTTTTCTCTCCACTTGGAATTAAATCAGTTTGGATGCTGTGCATGCATGGACGTGCGTATTGTGAGGGTGTGTGTGTGTGTGTGTGTGTGTGTGTGCGTGTGTGTGTCTCTCTGTGTTTTTTATGCATAAGCTTCTGTCTCTGTTCGGACACTCTGTCAGTCACGGTGCATGTATATCCTTTTATATGCTCATGTCCAGGCTACATTTGTGACTGTGTATGAGCCAGACGGAGTCGGCCTCCTCTGAGTGTGTGTGTGTGTGTGTGTGTGTGTCCGTCCTGTGAGCCTAGCTGTGTGTAAGTGGTTTTGGCAGGCCTGTCTGTGTATGCAGGCAGCACATGTTTTCCGCTCTATTTGTGTCTGAGTTTGTGTGTGTTTGCCTGCGAGTGTGTGTGTGTGTGTGTGTGTGTGTGTGTGTGTGTGTGTGTGTGTGTGTGTGTGTGTGTGTGTGTGTGTGTGTGTGCTCACATTATGCTCGGTGCTTCTGGTTATGCACGTGCAGTGTGTTTCTGTATCCAAGGATGTTGTGTGTGTTTGTGTGTGTGTGCGCCCCTGGTCAGCGATGACTAAATATGACAAGGTCACTACTGTCATTTACCTGCCACACACACACACACACACACACACACACACACACACACACACACACACACACACACACAGAGATATATCAGGATAAACATGTGAAAAGCATACAAGCATCCATAGAAACACACACAACTGATGCAATTAACATATCAAAAAGCATTTAGACTCACATGTACTCTGCACTTATCAGCACTCAAGCAGATACTTCTAAAGTTGACATGCCCTTTTCAGAACTCTTTGTCTCTCTTTCACACACACACAGACACACACACACACACACACACGTCATGTAAATGTTAGACACACAATGTAAATAGCTTGGTCTCAGAATGGAGCGCTTCCACCCACAAGGAACCTGATTGGACAGACCCAGCCCTGTCCCCAACCCTGGACATTTGTCACTCTCTTTCCAAACCAGTTCATGTTTAGGGACGGCTTATTGTATGTAAATTTCTAGCCAAGTGAACAGTGCAGGTGTGTGCAGCTGCCCAGATGGGACAAACGGCCAATCCAGCCTAGTCGCCAGTTTTTTTTTTTTTTTTGCCATTGTACGTTTCTGCAAACCACGGACACGTTGAATGTGGAAATGTTTGCATTCGGACAGAGCAAGTGATGTAGTACTACGAGCAATCATTAATGAAAGTTACGTGGTATAATAACGAGTATAACTAGGGAGAAAGTCCACTAAGGTCAGGTGGGAGGGATGGCTGATGGGTTGTGTGAAACCAAAAGTAAATGTTGACTTTACGCTTGTTATGTAATGTTATGTAAGAAAGTCCACTAGGGCGGTTGTTGTTTATATACAATAGTTATGTTGTTACGGTTGTTACATGACGTTGCATAAGAAAGTCCACTCAGGGCGGTTGTTATTTATTCACACTAGTTACATTGTTACGCTTGTTACATTACGTTATACAAGAAAGTTCGCTAAGGGCGGTTGCTATTTATTTACGCTAGTTACGTTGTTAAGCTTGTTATGTAACATTACACAAGAAAGTCTGCTAAGGGCGGTTGCTATTTATTTATGCTAGATACATTGTTTCACTTGTTATGTAACGTTATATAAGAAAGCCCACTAAGGTCGGTTGTTATTTATTTACGCTAGTCACGTTGTTACGCTTGTAACGTAAAGTTACATAATAAAGTTTGCTTAGGGCGATTGTTTTATTTTTGTACGCTAGATACGTTGTTTCACTTGTTATGTAATGTTATGTAAGAAAGACCGCTGAGGGTGGTTGTTATTTATTTATGCTATTTACGTTGTTACGCTTGTTATGAAAGTTACATAAGAAAGTCCGCTAAGGGCGGTTATTTATTCACGCTAGTTACGTTTTTTACGTAGCTGTGGCTCAGGATGTAGAGCGGATCACCCACTAATCGGAAGATCTGTGGTTCGATCCCCTTTTCCTCCAGTCAACATGTCAAATAGACATGTAGTGTAAAGCGCTTTGAGGGGTCAGAAGACTAGAAAGGCACTACAGTATATAGATGCAAGTCCATTTACCATTTACGCTACGTTGTTAACTTGTTACATTATTACGTCATTATTTTTACACAAACCAGAATGTTTTTTTCTAACCAAACAAGTAGTTTTGTTGCCTAAACCTCACCAATCATTTCACAAGGTTAACCATGTGACATTGTGCGTTTTTGCAAGCGTGATACGTGGCTGATATGAACCGTTTTTATGAAACAAATTTGTGGTTCAGAAAGGTCCACCTTCAACATATCCCATGGTTTGCAGAAACGCACAATGCCGATATTTTTTCTGGCGACTGGTTTGGTCCGACCACATCATACACATACAAGTCAAGAAATCTACAGATGTATCGCAGTATATCTGTGTTTTATATATGGCATTTCAGCAAACAGGGCTTCAAACTGGACACTAGTTCCTCTGGACTAACTTTTAAAAGACTGGGAGAAGTTTTAAGGCTGAAGTGCTTTGTGAATTACTGAAACTTTTGTCTTAAAGGGCAATTACTAAGTTCTTATATGTATAGCTTTTGGTTATTATAGCGACAGGGCAAGAAACATGAGCAGTCAGCCGATTATTCAAGGTTTTAAACAAACCTCCACATTAGCATTAACGTGTTCGGATGAAAAAACAAATGAGATTCATGATTCCTATCTTTTACATTTCTGAGTTGATTCCCTTAGTCCAAAAGTCAATTTTTTTCTACATTGTTAATGTCATTGGCAGAAACCGATTCGGACGGCGTAATGCATACAGTTATCTAAAGTTCATCTTCAAAGAAGGCAAGTGTTTGGGTGTATTTTGGATTCAATAACTTAATAATTAGCTTTTGCAAGTTGAAGGTGAAGTATTTTGTTATTTTTGTGCCGAGGGGCATTGGGTACTGACCAAGTGGCCGTATTTGATGAGTTGGGAATGAGAATGTGTTGCACAGAACACAGGAGTTGCTGGTCTACTGCTGCCTCGATCAGTTAGTTTGTTTGTGCTATTGTGTGACTTTGGCGAATCCGAACTTATCGTAGTCACACAATAACACAAACAATCTAACTGATTGAGGCAGCAGTAGACCAGCAACTCCTGTCTACTGCCAGGTCAAATTACTGTTTTTTTAATGGAGTCTGCTAGCTTTTGGTGAGAGCATAGATAACGGCTTCAGTTCCCCTTCAGAAAGGGCTGTCTGACAGCATGGTAAATCAGTGAACATATTCTAAATATAGCGTACACTTAAACTATGAACTACTTATTGACTTTTTTTGGTGTATAAAATATGTTTTGCTGCCGGCCCCGTCCAAAGCAGTACATTGCTTTGCCCCAGTGCGGTAACTCCTGTCTGTTTCTCCAAATTGGGGGCATGTTGACCGTCATCTACTGTAGGTAACACACTGACTATGGATAAATACCTCATACAACCCCACTTCAAAAACACCCAAACTATCCCATTAAATGATATGGCCTCCATTTTCAGCATGAATGTGAATCAAACCGCTAACCCTGACAACAATTTGGACCAAAAGTTAATGCCAAATACTGAACGCACTGACTTTATCTCTCTTGTGTCAGCTGACCTAACATTTTGGCTATCCATCTAAACTTAGCGTTAGCATCACGGCTTCACCTTCTATTACAGCGTTAGCCGTAGCATCCTAGCATTAGCCAGCCCTTGTAATTACAGTGATTATCAAAAGCGCCGGAAAACGACCTCCTACTCTCTCTATCTGTCCCTGCATCTCTCTCTCTCCTTTTGTCTGCTCTATGTCTCTCGCCCACTCTCTCTGTTCCTCTGCATGTCGACCACATTTTGTTAAATAAAAAGGAATTTCAAATTGAAATCCCATTTTTATCTTTTCTTCTCTCTCTCCTTCTCTCACCAGATCTCACATCCCCACTCAAAGACACTCTCTCTCTCTCTCTCTCTCTCTCTCTCTCTCTCTCTCTCTCTCTCTCTCTCTCTCTCTCTCTCTCTCTCTCTCTCTCTCTCTCTCTCTGACTATCTGTCTCTGGCCCCTCCTCTTCCTCTTGCTAGATTCTGTTGTCTTTAAATAGAGACTGGTGTCACCCTCTCTCTGACACACACACACAACCACACAACCACACACACACACACACACACACACACACATAGATAGGCAGTGATGTCACTTTCTGTCACTCCCCATCCCGCCATCCCATGCCATTACATCATTGTCTGATGCCGTTAGTCACAACACACACACACACACACACTCCACACCTACCACACCACGTGTATACACACTTCCATGCATCTGTGCATGCACAAATACACAAACTCTGACGCACACTACTTAGTCACCATGTTTTACTGGGAGACACGTGGCATGAGGCATACATGCACAGAACACACACACACTGTTGACCAACCACACACCCTATTTATACATATACATAAGACTCATACTCTTATAGTGGCGCACACACATTTACAAGAGGTGTAGTGGTGTGTATACACAGGTGTACAGCCTATAGGGATTTACTATGTACTTCTAAATAGCAAGATATGTATCACTTTCCATCTTGCAGAGTAACGCTGCCTGCTGACTTCATATCCTTCACTTAAAGTGGTTATGAGGTATATATCGATTGCACAATGTAACAACTACAGAATAATGACACCATCAGCGTTTAGATTGGTTGCCTATAAGCTTCGCTTTCACTGTGCAATTCTGTCTGCTACCGGGTATGGTGTCCCCGGAAGATGAAGGCTCCATTTAGGGCCATGCACTGTATATGGCAAGTGGACGTTGTCACCATGACGTCACCACCTTGGTTTTTGGCTGTGGCCATGTTCTTTTTTTGCAACCAGAAATGACAAGAGAAGGTGGAGCTAAGTACAGCTGAACGCTGAATAAGACATTTTTAGGCAACCAAAATGTTACAATTAACTTTCATGAACTGAAAACACGCTGTGAAAGGGTTAAAGTTTGTAGACGAAAACACCGTGGTAGCGACCTGTCAATCAAAAGGTAGCCACGCCCTAAAGCATACCCTGCTTTATGGTCTATTTGATTCTAAATGGGACCATAATTTACTGAATCAATATCATGCTGTCTTGAAGAAGAAACTTGAAACTAGTGAGTGAAACCATAAACTCATGTTTACAATGTTTACTGAGGTAATAAATCAAGGGAAAGTAGGGTCATTTTCTCATAGACTTCTATTAAAAGCAAAAGTACGTGTTATTAGCAAAATGTACTTAAAGTATCAAAAGTAAAAGTATTCACAATTCCAAATAAACTCTAATGAGTGAGTGTTATAGATTAGTATTATAATATTGGATTATTATTAGTGATTTATTTGAATGTTGTAGGTGGTTAGGGTTGAGCTAATTTTAGCTATTTTATATAATGTTTGGTAGTTTTATTCATAGCAATGCAGCATATGTATTTTATATACATATGTATTAAACAGCATGGTAACCTCATTAGGTATTGTGTATGTAAACCAGTAAAAAGTACAATATTTCCCTTGAAGTATAAAGTAGCATCGGAATCAGAAATACTTTATTGATCCCCAAGGGGGTAATTGGGGCGTTACAGTTGCTCTTATATTTACATAAAGAAATGTTAGAAAATTGAAATAATGAGTTTGTGACATGTAAATTATGCACATAATGCTACAATGTGTACATAATGCTACAATATAAACACAATATATGTAAAGAAATATTAGTAAGCACTGAAACTAAAGATAAGAAAATTAGAATATAAGAAATATGTACAAATATTTGCATTAAGATGTGCAATGTTTAGCAAATAACCACAGTGACAATAAGTAAGTACAAAATGTTGAGAAGTGGGATCTATTAAGTGTGTTAGATATGAATGCAAGAATGGTATTCACAGTATCAATAACAGTATTGTACAGTTGAGTTAAATCAGTGCTGTATATAGCAGCATGTAAATACTCAAGTAAAGTACAAGTATGTCAAATTTGTTCTACAGTACAGTACAGTACATGCAAGCAAGCCAGACAGTCCAAGACTCCACTACATCCCTGTTGAACACATTATACTGTATATCATAACGTGAAAAATGACGCACACACACACACTCTTTTTTAAAACTTTAAAAGCGTGTTGTCCTTGACATCGCTGCTGACCGTTAACCAGTGACATGATTGAAATCAGCCGGCCGCCTTTTTAATCCAATCAGCTCTAAGGAATGAGTTGTTGGCTCAGCGTTTAATCCAATCAGTTTTCAGAAATGAGTTGTTGCCGGCCAGAATCAATCAGACCGGCCCACCTGGTAATCAAATCCAATGCAATGATTTACCGTATGGCTGTGAAATATATTCAGACTGCGTTCTGCCTCACTGTTTTGTTCTCTGATGTCCTCCTCCGTCTTCTTCTGAATTTCTCCACTTTCCTTTCTTTGTGTTTCCTCCCTCTTCCTCTCCCCTGCTCTATTCTTCTCTGTTTTTTTTTTTATTAATATACACAGACTTTCCTTCTGAACAGTTTCCTTGACTTTTTTTTTGGAGACACTCATATGAAAGGCTGTTTTGGCTGATAAGTCCGGTGGGAGACAGGTTGTTCAGGGTGTAATTTAGAAGACTTGTCCTGGATTTTGCTGATGGGCATCAGATACTATAATAACTGTAACAATACTGTGATGATTCCCAGCAGGGAGGGAGTGCACCCCTGCTAAAACATGACCACTATGTTTTATAAATAGAGAACAAAAAAACATGATACTGTGGTTTTCTGTCCATCTTATGAACTAAATATGTGAAGTCCCACAATATGACCATCTTGCCATCTTAACCAACACGGACTGTTCACATACACCGTTCATAGCTATACCTACGAAGAGTAAAATTCATTTGTATACATCCCACGAAATCAATGCGTATGTAATCCACGTGATCCTGAACCAGGGAGTATTAAGAGTGATAGTGTAGGTAGGAGGTCGGGGTGGATGGGTGGGTGAAAAAACACCGGGAGGCGCTGTTCGTGTTCCGTGTGAACCCAGAAGTCAATGTTGATTTATTTGTCACGTAACTTGCGTACTTAAGTAACGCCACTTCTGTAGTTATTTTAACCCAAACATGATCTTTTCCTAAACCTAACCAACTTGTTTCCTTTGAAGACAGAAGCTTTATTTTGAAAAGACTGTATGCGTGTAAGGTATGGGAATTTACACGTGTTACTGGACATTCGTAGGAAAACGTGAAAAATGAGGAATAACGTTTCGTAAGATATCATACCATGAGGATGTATGAAGATATGTTGCACACACACACATGCTCTCAGTGCTGACCTCATGCTTGGCTGATTCATGGCTTATTCCCCTGAGTCCATTTCTACAAGGACAGGTCCGTAGGGATTTCAACTCTGTGTGTGTGTGTGTGTGCGTGTTCGATCATGTATGACTCAAAGGGGGTTGGGCTAGGCTTTTAACCCCATGCTAAAGCATCTGAAGGAGTTTCAATAATTCATATGTTCTGTATTTGCATTTTGCTCTCTCTCTCTCTCTCTCTCTCTCTCTCTCTCTCTCTCTCTCACACTCACACACACAGTAAATGCATCCTTTCAAATACATGCACTCATCACTCAACCAAGCACATACACACACTCCAATGCACACAAATACCCAAGCGATTCGACACACTACACAAGAATACACTCATTTTACATTCCCACACAGCGACATGGTTTTAAAGTACTCCCAGATACACCACTACTTGACCGACGCCGTGAAGAAATGATAACCATCGCTTTGACAACGGTGTCAGTCTCTCCCCTCACTTACCAGGTGGTCTTATAAAGCATAGTCTGTCATCCTTCCTCTACTTCCTATCACTCTTTCCCTCTCCACCCACCTCTCAGCAGTTTCCTGTTTACCAGGTGCTCCCTCTCTCTCTGTGAAGTTAAAGCAGCCTCGCTGGGTGTGTTTCTGTGTGTGTGTGTGTGTGTTGCGTTGGCATGAGACGCTGCTCGTCTAGCGTGCCAGACGGCCTGCATCGCATTTGTGACCTACTTTGGCTCAGAGTGTGTATTTTTTATGAGACCGGGAGATGCAGACGCTCACGGCGCGAATGGAGATGCACACATACTGTAGGGGTCCATACACACACACACAAACACACACACAGTATAAGAGCATACAACGACACACACACACACGCATACGCAGATGTTTTTTTATATGAAGCAACACCTATTCATACACACCTTTTATTTATTCATCTGCATACCTTAAGCCACTAAGGATCCAGGTTGGCATAGAGGCAGATGCTGGAAAAACTGCTCTCCAGATACCACACACACACACAGAAACATAAAAGCACACAGATGCTTAACAGAATCATACACAAAAATGATCAAAGTACCTGTACAGGACACACACATTTGCACAGATGTGTAAGTGACAGTGTATGTATGCAACAACATAGTGAAACAACATCTTCGGTACGAAGGAGTGGCTGAAGTTTGCCCGCTTTTCTTTCTGTTTTGGAGGGTTTAGGTTAAAGGAAATGCTTAAGTATCATCACGCATGAGTGGCATTTCCATGGCCAAGAGCTTATTTAATTCAGCCCCCTAAGCTTTTTAAACAGAGTTCCCAATTAATTTTTAAATTACGGCGCCGGCATGTTGACTAGCTTCTGACACTTGAGAAATTATGTTAATTTCCACACCTCTTATAGCACCAGAGTCGACTCGCTCCCGCTGCTCACGATGTTGAATCAATGAAATACCTTGTAGGCCTCGTGGCTATAGAGGCAAACACATGCTGTGGTTTACAACCTGACTGCAAATCACACACACACACACACACACACACACATGCATATACAAACACATGCATTTGCCAGCTCTGTGCCTTGGCAACACTTGACTAGCACGCCCTCTAATGCAAATGAGCGCACACACCAATGATTGTCACTGTACTTGTGGGGACCTTCACTACTGCAACTGCTTTCACTCCCTCATGAGTTTAAACCTAAACATAATCCAGCTTCATGGTAAGAATGAGAATCAGCTGACCTTTACTGATCAGATAAGCCAAGTTCACTGAGGATGAACAGGGTGCACAAACCCATATATAAACTGTCAACGTATCCTCATACAACAGTTTGTATCATATCTTACAACAAGCTATTGCTCAATTTTCGTGCATTTTCCTACGAATGTACAGCGTAGATTTTCCACACCAATCTTTTCAAAATAAACTTCCGTCTTTACAGGAAAAATCAACTTGGTTAGGTTTATGCAACAAAACTACTTAGTTAAGATTAGGAAAATATGTACTTGGTTAAGTAAAGGCAACAAAACTACTTGGTTAGGTTTATGCAACAAAACCACTTGGTTAGGTTTAGGCAACAAAACTACTTGGTTAAGATTAGGAAAAGATCAACTTGGTTAGGTTTAGGCAACAAAACCACTTGGTTAGGTTTAGGCAACAAAACTACTTGGTTAGGTTTAGGAAAAGATCAACTTGGTTAGGTTTATGCAACAAAACCACTTGGTTAGGTTTAGGCAACAAAACTACTTGGTTAAGATTAGGAAAAGATCAACTTGGTTAGGTTTAGGCAACAAAACTACTTGGTTAGGTTTAGGCAACAAAACTACTTGGTTAGGTTTAGGAAAAGATCGACTTGGTTAGGTTTATGCAACAAAACCACTTGGTTAGGTTTAGGCAACAAAACTACTTGGTTAAGATTAGGAAAAGATCAACTTGGTTAGGTTTAGGCAACAAAACTACTTGGTTAGGTTTAGGAAAAGATCGACTTGGTTAGGTTTATGCAACAAAGACACTTGGTTATGATTAGAAAAAGATCGACTTGGTTAGGTTTAGGCAAAAAAAACACTTAGTTAGGATTTGGGACACGGGACATTGGTCTCCTGAGGGAAAGCCTAGTGACCAGATTTTTTGACACATCCCATCCACCCCATCCTCCTTTCTTCGTGGTCTTGCCACTATTTATACTTGTTCAACATAAAAAATGTATTTAAAACATTTTTGAGAATGAGAACTATTCACGTCTAAACATGATTTGGAAATAATGACATGCTTCAGAAGTCTGCTATTGAAAATGACACATTACTTCTGTTTTGGGTCCAAACAATGTATTTTAATCTCTATATTTGTGACTGTTGTTGACATAACTTTTTACGCAGTATTTCATCTTCATCATGAATAAGTCTATTCGTCTATTTTGTTTTTTTAGTAGCTTCTTTTTTCATTTTTCATAACAGCTTGTTCATAAGAAGTCTAAAAGGGAGTTCAACCTCTCTGGAGTCTAACAGACCCCGAATATACGAGGGAACATACTGTAAACATTATGTCTGTGAATGACCTTTTGTCAAAAGAAAAAAAAAGTATAGAATATATATACTGTATTTGTTTATGCTTAGCCCATAAAATAAAATTTGGTGCAACAATGTATTTTGGTACCTTCATCAAATGTGCAAGCAAAGTGTTTGGCCTGCTAAACATCAGAATGTTAGCATTGACACTGTGGGCCTGTTAGCATGCTGTTGTTATTTAGCTCAAAGCACGCAAAGCATGCTGTTGTTATTTAGCTCAAAGCACCGCTGTGCCTAAGTACAGCCTCACAGAGGTCTTACATTGTGTCTACACTAGAGGTGTAGCGTGGTTAGCACAGTAGCACAACAACAGCAGCACCTTTAGTCCTCCGTATCTGCCTACACAGGATGCATTCAGGCACAGTATTGAGTGTAGGTCACCCACGTTCTGGCAGCAGTCACAGTCCAGCATAACTCAAAATAAGTATCCATCTGTGGTAAATAAAATAAATAAATAAAAACTAGACCAACACAAAAAACACAAAATCACTGTAATCACTCGTAAAGCACGCACATTTGATGGATTTAAATTGTTCATTTGAAATGTATTGTGGAAAAAAAAGGTTGAGATTGTAAATCGGTGGAGAAGCTGACAATTTTGAACGTATATTTCTTGGATCCAGCATATTTCCATTAGTGCTGCTGCATCTTAAAGCACTTCCACAGTGGCTTCTGGCCCATCTGTCCTGCTGTGTTTTGTCCTGTTTTTCTCTATCTGCTGAGTCATATTAATCAACACTTACTGCACAGCCTAAATGTCTTGTCATTTCTGTGCTGGATGGGGTGCTGTTGATACATCTGTTGAAGTTCAGCAAATACAAAACCCTTAAAGCTGCAGTGGGAAGAAATGGAGCAAATATGATTAAAAAAAAGTTATTTTTATAAAACGATCACAATATCCTGACTGTAGTGCATGAGACAGGTAATCTGAAAAAAATAATGTGCTTCTGTGTCCTCTGGTGCCCTCCAGTGCTCCTAATGGCATCTGCAAGATTTCACAGACTGGAGGAAAACAACCAATCAGAAATGAGCTGGAGCCTTGCCGTCTCTGAGCAGCTGTCAATCACTCACAAACTCCGACCAAACGGTCAAACTAGGCAGCGCTGATCAAATATGAATCAATATTCTGTTGCTGTGTCGCTTTTTCTCTCCTCAAATGTTTTCAGAAACATCTTGTAGTGTACTGTTTTGGCTATAAAATGAGAAAAGTTTGTGACCCGACAGCCATGTTGAGATCAGTTGAGGAAATACCAAGCACCGCCCACCAGCCGGAGCAAACTTTCTCATTTTACAGCTAAATAGTACACTACAAGATGTTTCTGTAAACATTTTATGAGAGAAATAGGCATTACAGTAACAGAATATTGATTCATATTTGATCAGCGCTGCCTATTTTGAACGTTTGATCGGAGTTCACGAGTGATTGACAGCTGCTTCTGTTGAATGAACAGCCAATAGGAACGCTCTCTCTTTGAAATGACCTGTGATTGGCAAAAGTCCCCACCAGATTTTTTAAAGTCTGAAAACAGAGCCATAATGAGGTGCAAGTCTAGTTTTCTTTCAGAACACTCGAATTACAATATGCTGAAAGGTTATTATGGAATTTTTGCCCAATGATGCCAAAAATATTCTGCCTACTGCCACTTTAAATGTACATCACTGACGCATTCATCATACGACCTGACTGTACAGATGATGTGGATTAGAGACAATGTTTAACATAGTGGCCTGTAAAAGTTAAATCATCTCATCTATCTCCTCTCCTCCCTCTCCTCCTTCTCCTTTCCACAGAGTTGAGAGAAACGGGAACAAAGATAAAAGCCACCCCTGACACCAGCTCCTAGCGCCATCCCACCGTCCGCCCCCCCGAACCCAACCTCCCCTCACCCCTCGCACAGCTCCAGGGTTCCTCGCCGGGTTCTCCAAAGGGTTCTCTGTGGTGTTCTGGACAGCTCCATACGCCTCGGGGCCTCGGACCTTCATGCGTCTCCCAGCGGCAGAGTCCACCCACACCTCCACCCACCACACCACCACCACCACTACCATGAGCTGTGAGCAGGAATTTGGAGACGGAGCCATGGGAGTCACGCTCACACTGCGCCTCCTCATGCACGGAAAGGTGAGGAGAGAGGGCGGGAGAATGGCATGTGAATGACATAAGGCTGCCGATGTTTTGTTGAACCTGAACCAACAGTGAATGTTATTACTAAGTATTGTGTGTGTATCAAAGCCTGATATCGCTTCTTCCTCTGAGCCACAGAGCTCCATTAAAAACACATCAATGAGACACGCTGTTGCACTGGCTGACATGTTTTGACTCAATCCCACATACACCGTCCTGCTGCCACAAATACTCACTAGAGCAGTGAATCTCAAAGTGGGATTGGGTGGCCCAAAAATATCTCCTTTCCTTTGGTAACGGATGTTCCAATGTATCCTATGCTAAAGGAGATAAGAAAGGAAGCATTGAAGCACCTTTCCGTCGCATTTAGAGAATTCAAACAGCTCTTATCGTGGCTGCTACTGAGATATTTCCAGGTAATTTCACCCCATTAGGAACCTTCCTAAGCAAAAAAGACTGTACAAGCTATTGCTCATCGAATAAATGCCGACGAATGGCTTTATTTTGTCATCTTTGATCGACAAGTGTCCATCATGGCAGCCTTGAACTTATACCCACTGCGCCTGTGTAACCCAAACAATGCCCCCCTCCGTCATGACTTAATTACTGCCCATGTAACCTTACACATTAGATAGTCCCCGCAGATTACATTCACATAACATCTCCCCTCTTTTGAGTCGTAGACATAACACATTTCTCAAGTTGTTTGTGGACAAGATTGAGACCATTAGGACACACATCTCTCTTCCTTTGCATGACCCTTCTATCACCTTCACCTGCTCTGCTGTTTTTAACCAGTTTGAGTTTGTGTCACTTACTTCCCTTAAGCAAATAATCGATCATCTAAAACCCTCAGCCTGTCCCACAGATATTGTCCCCCCTCGCCTATTTAAAGAGGTTTTTGACGCCATTGGACCAGGCGTCCAGGCAATCATAAACAGTAGCCCGGCCTCTGGTGTAGTTCCAGCTCATTTTAAACATGCTGTTGTGCAGCCACTTTTAAAAAAAAAACAACTTGGACACCTCAGCCCTCTCCAATTTTAGACCAATTTCCAAACTCCACTTCCTTCCTAAAGTCTTGGAGAAAGCTGTTTTTATTCAACTTCAAACTTTTTTTAGACACAAACAGCATTCTTGAGGTATTCCAATCTGATTTTAAAGCACTTCACAGCACTGAAAGTGCACTTTAAAGGTTTTTAATGATCTTTTATTAACTGCTATTTCTGGCGATTCAGCCATTCTTATGCTTTTAGATCTCACAGCTGCATTCGACACAGTGGACCACAGCATTTTAACTTCGCGTCTGGAGCACTGTACCTGCCTTTGAAAAAGCATAACTCAAACTCTTTGGGCACATTGCTAGCCTGTCTCAAAGACATCAAAGACTGGATGGCTTTACATTTTCTCAAGCTCAATGAGAACAAAACTGAAGTTATTATTTTTAGACACAATGGAGGCAGCAACGACCCCAACATTGACCTTTCCCCCCTTGAACCTTTTGTCCTTCTTTCTGTAAAGAATATAGGGGTTATAATGGACAAGGATTTTAAAATGGACAAGCAAATAAACTCAGTTGTGAAATCAAGTTTTTTCCAACTTTCGGCACAAACACAGTCAAAAGATGATAGAAAATATATCTGCACACTTAGATCTATGCAGTATTCCACTTTATTAGGAGGAAATAATCAAATGTTGACAGTATAAAAGTATTTTTATCCCCTGTGCACATTTGCAACCCAAAAAGCCGATTTTGGGGTGTAATTCATGACATGAGGCGGTGATAAAATACTGCTTTTGTTTCTAAAAATGACATGAAGATGGAGATGAGTTTCTGATAGAAAGACTGTAAACTTGTCTCATTATGTGTGTCTATCTGTCCTCTGAGAACTGACGATAGTTACATTTTCTGTTTGTGTTTTCTCCACAGGAAGTAGGAAGCATTATCGGCAAGGTGAGTACTATGGTTTATACCTTTGCCTTCTATACTACACACAGAGAACCAAATACTCTGTTTCCATCTCAGAGATTTTGCTTCACACATTTTATTCGTGATGGTGTAATTGTGAACCGGGAGATATAAAGAGCGGCGTAGTGAGGAGGGCGGGATGGATAGGTGGGTCAAAAAAACACAGGACTTTCGCCCAGGAGATCGGTGTTCGTGTCTCGTGTGAAACGACAAGTCAAAGTTGATTTATTTGTCATGTAACTTTCGTACTTAAGTTACAGAACTTCTGGAGTTATTTTAACCCAAACCGTGATCCTTTCCTCAAGCTAACTAAGTAGTTTGTTGTCTAAGCCTAATAGGGGTGGGAAAAAAATTGATTCACCTATGTATCACGATTTTTCTTTTTTACTATTTTGAAATCAATTTTTATTATCATTTTTAAATATAAAATATTACATGTCCCTTATAAATTAAAAAGAAAATACCACTAATTTTTGAGGGAAAAGGATTATTAAATAATGCCTGACGATGACTGATATATACTATTTGACTTCAGGACATTTGTGACTACATACATGCTGGAAATAAAACATTCTGACTGTATTAATTTAGATATTTTCCAAATTAAAAGTCCCTAGAAATGTATGATTCAACTTTTTCCCATGGTTTAGTGTTAAAAAAGTTAACAAAATTCGCAGAAAAAATCTCAATATCGAATCGCAATACTTAAAAATCGCAATACATATCGATTTGGCACCAATGTATCGTGATAGCATCGAAACGGGAGATAGTTGTATTGTCCCAGCCCCAAAGCCAAACCAAGTCGATCTTTTCCTAAACCTAACTAAGTAGTTTTATTTTGAAAAGACTGGGGCGGAAATTGACACGTGCATCACGCGTTGCTGTACATAAGTAGGAAATTGCACGAAAAATGTTGTTGAAAGTCATACTGAGCGTCACAAAAAAAAAGGAAATTTGTGTCCATGTACACAAAACAAATAGATTAAATTTCTATTTCACGAACTGCCGTGAGACTGTGTTGGAATATCAGACAATTAAAAAGACCGTTCTACCAAAAGGGGTTTCCCGGTATAATATTATGTCTTTTACATTGGAACAAATTAACGCACAGTGCAAATTATTGTCTATGTTAAGTAGTTTTTATTCAGTATCATTTTTTGAGCAGCATTAGAAAACATGGAATAATTTCACAGCAACACTGACATGAGAAAATCCTCCCCATCTATGAACTATGTGTTTAAAAATCCTCCCCATCTCCAGTCTGTGGTGTTCTAAAATTGGCATGCCGCTCAAGATAACGTTCAATGTAATCCTGCTACAACAAAATGAAGTTGCCATGAAATATGAATTAATAGTGTGTAAAATTTCCAGTCAGGCCATGTCATTCTAATCTCTACTTACTGAAAAGGAGCTGCTCTCCAGGGATGCGAGTCAATTTCACTGTGGACGCGTGTTAAATAAACCCCTGTAGGATTTTTTTCCAAATATATCTCCGCCAAGTGAAGTGTGATAATGACCATTGCCCTCGCAACGCATTCACTAACCCGTGATTGAGGCTGATTTCCCCCAGCATACATTTAGATGTCCCCCTCCTCATCACTTACAGTGTGTGGTCTATTAGCTCGCAGTCTCTGACATTAAGATGGCGTGAAAATTACATCGCTGCGTTACAGTTCTAGTTGGGTGGTGTCAGTCTGTAGTCGCACACCAGGAGCTGCTCTCCAGGGTTTCTTCTAGTATTAAACGAGGCTGCTGGGCGGCGGAGCAGAACTGATGCTCACTAAAGCCGTCTTATCTGGCTTAAACAGGCTCATGTGATAGGGACAGGAGTCAAACTGAGATAATATTAGACATAACGTAATACATAATTATCATTATTTTCATGATATATTTCTTCTTGTTTAGTAAACCAACGTAACCTCATACAACGGTTCATAGAATATCTTACAAAAAGTTATTCCTCATTTTTTATGTATTCTACGAATGTCCAGCAACTCGTGTCATTTTCCCGTCGTTACGTGCATACAGTCTTTTCAAAATAAATTTCCGTCTTCACAGGAAACAACCTGGTTAGGTTTAGGCAATAAAACTACTTTTAGTACTAACTAGGTTTAGGGAAAGGTCGTGGTTTGGGTTAAAGTAACTACGGAAAGGGCGTAACCTAAGTACGGAAGTTACGTGACAAAACATATCAACTGACTTGTGGTTTCACACTGGACATTAACATCGGTCTCCTGGGCGAAAGTCCTGTGTCTTTTCACCCACCCATCCACCCTGACCTCCTCCCTACACTGTCACTCTTTATACTTTCTGGTTCAGGATTATGTGGATTAAATATGCATTGATTTTGTGGGATATGTGCAAAGACTTGTCAAAATAATCTTCCGTCTTCACAGGGAACTAGTTGATTAGGTTTAAGCAAGAAAACTACTTGGTTATGTTTAGGAAAAGATCGTGGTTTGGGTTTAACCTTTCCGCTTTCCACCTTTTTTTCATAGACCCGTTTTTGTCTTTTTAGGGGGGTACAGGGTGTATTTAGGGGGAGATAGCAGGTCAACAGTAGATGTCACGTAGAAGTGGTGTACATCATCTGAAAGCTGGGTACCTGGAGATTAATTTGAGATGCAGCTCAGCACTGTGTGTTAAGTTGTTCTAGACATAAATCAGAAATAGAAATTAATTAATTAATTAATTAAAATACATTTTGAAAGTGCATAAGGGCTTAGAACATTTTGATAGAAGTATAGGATGGCCATTCCCATGCTCACTTATGTCAATTTGGGGTTGATACCATTTGTTACACAGATTTGGTGCTAAATTTAACAATTTTTTGCCACTCGAGAATTGATAAAAATTATCAATTATCCCTCCAACATACCACATTAAGACACCAAGACCTTGAGGAACACCATGGAAAAAGCCATGCTGTGATTTGGGATCGAAAACTTTGGAGATTTTGGACATTTGGAGATTTCTGTTAGAATTGTATTTCTTTGTGATTAGATGGCGAGCACTTCTGTTCTGGAAACTGCTCCGAAACCCCCTTATTGTCAATATACCTATGAAAGCCATCCATCCTCTGAATGCCCTAGGTCTTTAGTTTGTGGCTCTAAAGTTTCATGAGGCTGTGATTATCTTAGAGGTCACCACAGGTCATTTTATACAGGGAGGTCAAATTTAAAAAGAAAATTGATCACTACAATGAAATGGCTACTATGGGGACTAACATCATCACACATAAATACAGTCGGGCTCATTAGATCCATAATAGTCTCAGCTTTCCAGTGATATCTAATTTATGTAATTCAAGACTGTTTAGGGACCCCAGTGTGCAGAGGTAATCATCTACACCATTTTAGTACAGGCAAAAATCACAGTTACGCAGATTACATACAAATTGATTTTGTGCTGACCATCACAAAAAAAAAAGTGAAATGCGTGTCTTTGTACACAAATCAATACGTTAAATTGCGTGACTATTTCATGAACTGCTGTGTGACTGGGCTGCCCTTCTCAGGGCTCTGTACTCTTGAGATACATCAGTATTCACTATGTTAGTTACTTTAATGAAACACTTTGTAAACAGTTTAGAGATGAGTGACATTCTCAGCTTTGTGCTTCTTGTCTTTCCACAGAAAGGGGAAACAGTGAAGAGAATACGAGAAGAGGTAAGACCCTGCCACCCATCCCCATCCTGCGTATTCTTTCATCTCTGTCGTCTTCTCCTGTCTCCTATTAATCCATGACAACCCTTCAAATGCGGCTCACATGCGTCCTGCTAATTACAGCAGAATCAGAAAGCGGTGCAATACTGTGCAAATCCATACTGAAACTGTGAGAAACAGGAAGCATGGGCACCGTTTAATCTTTATGCACAATAGTAGCAGTAAAGTCAGCTGTATCCAACATGATTATAAACTCTGTTAGTGCCTATTTCTGCTGCAATTACACTATACATAAAAGGTGCTTTCATCAGATTTCAACAACACAAAAACATGTCAGAAAAGCAGAAATGTGTCCCTCTGCTCATAGATCGCCGTCATATCCACCTATTTTTAGAATGCAAATTAAATATCTAAAGTTATATTTTGTATTTTTGGCCGCCTGCTTTGATGTTAGCCATGTTGGCGTTTACATCTTCAGCTGTCTTTGCTGTCAGCAGCCTGTAAAATTGTAGCTTGGTACGACTTGGAGCTGTGAGTGTGAAGTTCCCTATGGAATATGTGTCCTCTCTGCCTTCCAGTCTTTTCAAGGAAACCGAGATGCAAATATATATAGAGAGAGAGAAAGTGAGACTGAAGTAGAGAGCCAGAAGGACGTTGAGAGAGATAAAAGGAGAGTGAGAAGCAGAAGAGAGCTAGAAAAACAGAAACAGGACTTTTAAATGACAGAATTAGTAAGAAACCAGGTGGCTGATGTGAATCTCCTCGTTTGCTGTCGTTCCAGTCAGTGTTTGCTTTGTCAAAGAAAGCAAAAAATATCCAATGAAAAGAATTGCAACATACATAGTAATGTGAAAGTTCGACAAATGGACAAATTACTTTTTTAATGCAAAGTCTGAATCAGCAACCTGCATGCATCTGTGGAACCACACGTTGTATCCTCTGACGCCCAAAAAACATCTCTTTGGTCAGAAGTTGATAGTGCTGATTGTCTCTGACAGTAATGTTAACTGGTTCTTGGAAGGAAGGAGAGACGTAACAGATTAACCGACTAAATTAATCCACAATCCCTGTGAAAGTTAGACCAGAGGCAGCAACAAAACAGCTAGGCAATAATGCCACTAATTTCTTTAACGCATTAACGCAACTTGCGATTTTTAGGTTATAGGGGACTCAGTTTGAAAACCAGGAGGCTAAACAACGCTCCAAACTTGTGCTAAATTTTGGTGAGGAAAAACTGGCATGGCCATTTTCAAAGGGGTCCCTTGACCTCTGACCTCAACATATGTGAATGAAAATGGGTTTTATGGGTATCCATGTGTCTCCCCTTTACAGACATGCCCACTTTATGATAATTACATGCAGTTTGGGGCAAGTCATAGTCAAGTCAGCACACTGACACACTGACAGCTGTTGTTGCCTGTTGGGCTGCAGTTTGCCATGTTATGATTTGAGCATATTTTTTATGCTAAATGCAGTACCTGTGAGGGTTTCTGGACAATATTTATTATTATTTTGTGTTGGTAATTGATTTCCAGTAATAAATATATACATACATTTACATAAAGCAAGCATTGTTGTCCACTCCCATGTTGATAAGAGTATTAAATACTTGACAAACCTCGTTTTAAACTGCAATTTGAACAGATAAAAAAATTTGCTATTAATTTGCGATTAATCACGATTAACCAAATTATGGACAATTCTGCGATTAATCGCAATTAAATATTTTAAACGATCGACAGCCCTAATGGTTATGTATAATTATCGAGGGCTGTAGATGAAATCAGCTACCCTTTGTGTTGCTACGTACGCAAGTATAGGCGGGAGTGGAGAGAAAAAGCAATGCTGGGAAAATTGGCAATCTTTGAACTTTGTGTACCGTTACACTAGCGCAGCATTGCAGGAAGAACAGAGTGAGTGTGAGTTTGGTGAATGGTAAAATAAACTGCATTTACAACATGTTCTCATCCCAACTTGTCGTATACTGACACTTTGTCAGAAACTTTGTCCGTCGCACTAAACGTGCTTAACAACCCCTCAACACTCAAACCACTTAGTTAGATTTAGGAAAAAAAAACAACATGGTTGGGCTTAAAATTTGCTACGTTTGTACAGTGAAAATTTGACTTGACATTGTGAACACTGGACACAAATGTACAGCTGATTGTAAAGTGAAAGTGAAACTTGCACGGGACACGAACAACGGCCTCCTGGATGAAAGCCTTGTGTTTGTTGGACCCATCCAACTCCACTCCTGACCTGTGTGTCTCTTTCGCTCTTTGGTGCATCGCTTACCGCCTCTAAAGGGTGCCTTGTGCGGCGGTATCAAACGCCGACGGTCTTGACAAAGCGTCAGTATTTGACGCCCTGGGAATGAGAAAGGGCTGACATTTACTGTATATAGTGCTTTTATCCAAAGCTACAGTATGGGGGGTGGCGTTCAGTTTCTTGCCCGAGGACAATTTGACATGTGTACATCAGGAGCTGGGGGTTGAACCATCAACCCTGTGATCAATGGGTCAAATATAGATCAGTCAAAGGACCTATATCTGACTAAAACTAATATACATGTTGATAAAGTTGTTAAAATGAACACTGGTTTCAGCTTGTTTGCTTGTAATTCCTCTTTCACGCTTGGCAAAACACTCCATTTGCAACCAGGTCGCTTGCTGCAGCCATATGAATACTTAAACATGTGGATCTATAACTTCAAATGTTCAGCGTTCATCTCTGTGAATACATAACGCAGGCACATCAATGGCTCGTTAATATATGCCACACCTGACGTGAATACCGGAGAGAGTTTTATATAGGTTTAAAGAGAGCAGAGATGTAGGGTTTCACTGAGGAGAGCTACTGTAAAGACAAGATTATCCTTGTCCAAACATGCAGAGAAAGAAAGGATGTGTGCGAGAGCAATAATGTGTGTATGTGTGTGCATTTATTGTAGAATGGCTACTTTATATTACACTGGATAAACAAGGAGGAGGTGTTATGTCACCAAATCCTTATTGTTATGTTACAAAAGCACTTCTGAGACCCCGGCCAGGCAAAATGAAAGCCTCTGGGCCCTATCTCTGTAGCGTCTCCTCTCATCCCTCTGTGTGTGTGCAAGTGTAGACGTAGGCTACTACAAAGTTTGCGGGCCCTCTCCTCCTAAACGGCGGCGTTTTGAGGCTGATGGATTCACGCGTTTCGCACCGCCTCTCCGGCAGTGCCCGGCTGTACACCCGTGCGTAAAGCAGCTCAGGAGAATTCTGCTCAGCCGGTCCGAGCCCCCTGTGGGTTGCATCGCAAAGTAATACAGTTTTCATTATTTATCAATACATGTTTATCATATTTAGCCTAGTGCTTATTATCATATAATGAATTTTGCCCCCTGCGCATCCTGCTCTGGTTAAATAGGTTATCGGCGCCTTTGCTCAATGCAGTCAAATGGAGTTGTTGACAGAGGATCGGGGGACGGCGGAGGCAGATGGTCTACCGGCCAAGCACCACATACATCTGCTTGCACACTTTCACTTCTCACACGAGCAGATCCGTTTCCTCAGCAGAAATCGTCTTGCTTCTCTAATGTGCCAAATCCGACCTTTAAAATACCAATGCTCCCGATGCAGGCGCACCTGGCTTTTACAGGGAATGGGAGATGACACTCTGATTGGTTTGATTCCTGTTACGCCCAAAACACACCTATGATTAATTAAGAGACTAAATACAACCCCTTTGCCCCTTGCACCTTACTTTGTGCTCAGATTATGTGCCGTTGGAGTTGGAAACGCTCCCGTGCACTTTAGACAATGCGCTATAAATCGTTTAAATAGGGTCTTCTGTGTCAGTGCAGCAGAAGCATAAAGCAGAGGAGAAAAGATTAAATTCAGGTACAAAATAGGTCACAGAACTCCTTCCGGTGTGTTTCAACAAGAAAACAATACTCCACTGTGTTTTAATGAGCCTAAATTTACTCAATTTAGTTCCCTGCTTGCCTGGGAAAAGAAATTTAAATAATAGCCCGCAAATACATTCTGGAGGGAGAAATTATTTTAGAAAAGTGTGTCCTCAGAGAAATAGTTTGAAGATGACTGCACATGAATCAACACTCCAGAGAGAGAGAGGGAAGAGGGAGAAGAGGGAGAGAGAGAGAGCGAGGGGAAACAGAGAGTTATGTTTCCATTCATGTGTCAAGGGAATTTTAAGATAACTTGTGAAATGCCACGAAAAGATGAAACGTGAATCAAGCCGAGTTTAGGCGAAGCAGTCGGCCTCCAGAACGAGAGGGAAGCATCCAGCAGAGATGAGGAGGAGAACTGATGAATGTGCTTTCATACAAAGACAAAAACCAAGAGATGCTATTATTGTATGGTAATATTTTAATATGCCGTATTAAATATATTAGTGAAGTTTTAGGGCGCTTTCACATGTAGCCTGTTTTGTTCTATTCAAATGATAACACAAAACAAGGTACTGCATTTAGCATAAAAATATATGCTCAAATTATAACATGGCAAACTGCAGCCCAACAGACAACAACAGCTGTCAGAGTGTCAGTGTGCTGACTTGACTATGAATTGCCCCAAAACTGCATGTGATTATCATAAAGTGGGCATGTCTGTAAAGGGGAGACTCGTGGGTACCCATAGAACCCATTTTCATTCACATGGCTTGAGGTCAGAGGTCAAGGGACCCCTTTGAAAATCGCCACGCCAGTTTTTCCTCGCCAAAATTTAGCGGAAGTTTGGAGCGTTATTTAGCCTCCTTCACAAGCTAGTATGACATGGTTGGTACCAATGGATTCCTTAGGTTTTTTTAGTTTCATATGATATCAGCATCTTCACTCTACATGAACAAATTTGCGTAAACGCGTTATAATTGCGTTAACTTTGACAGCCCTGGTAATAACGTGTTTGTATTTCAGTGACTTGTTGCCTTCCTGTGAGCGTGGATCAGTCTGGTTATTCTCCTCTGACTTCTCCCATTAACAGAACTGCAGCTTACTGGATGTTTTCGCACCATTCTCTGTGAACTGTAGAGACTGAAAATCACAGGAGTTCAGCAGATTGGGAGATACTCAACCCCTTCTTGTACAACAATCCTTCCACGGTCAAAGTCACGTAGATCACATTTCTTCCCCATTCTGATGTTTGATCTGAACAATAACTGAACCCCTTCACCACGTCTTGCATGACGTCGTATTTGCATCAACGAGCAGATGTGCAGGTTTAACTGATAAAGCGGCCACTGATTGTACACCCCTTCAATATTAAACTCCATCAGAACATGCGAAATCAAACACAAAATCCCAGACAGACACATTCATAAAATAATCACCTTATTAAAGAATGAAAACCTAACCGGGGTATCACCTCTATAGAGAGATTTAAGCAGAAAGCGAGGGAGACCGAACGTAGAGGAGAGGAAAAGGAAAACAGATTGTCTTTGCCGAGGCATTTCTGTCTGACGGTGTAGCTCACAGAGCAGGAAGCATGAATATTTAAATGGATATTTGCCTCTCAAGGACAAACCACAACACTGGATATACAGTTAGACTGGATTTATAAGCTACATCTTCCTCTCATTACTCTTCTTTATTCCCCATGCCGCTACCTCAGTCCCTCACTCCCTCACTCATTGTGCATGCAAACTGACAGATCAAACACACACACATGCCGTTCACTTTCCCTAATGAACTGCCAATGAAATCCAGTGTTTCATGGCTACATTTTCGCACAATGCCAGGTTTTTGAAGAGGCACAGAATCACCACATTGGGGACACACACACACACACACACAGACTTTCACACAAGGAGAGGACGCCGCATGCAAGAAGTTCCTTTTCATCGAGTCAATAAAAGCATTGATGTCAGGTTGTAGCTCTTCATAACAGCTTTACACACACACACGTACCTAGACATGCATGCAGACCCACTCACTCACTAACATCTCTCTCTCTCTCTCTCTCTCTCTCTCTCTCTCTCCCTCACACACACACACACACATGCACCCTGGCAGCATGACTCCCTAATAAAGCAGAACAGAGCAGAGTAATCCAGTTGAATGACATGGCTGTCCATCCTTCCTCTGCTCCAAATGAAGAGTAATGGAGACAACAGGCCCACGCTGCAACAGCTAGACAGTGTGCTGCTGCACATCTCACTCATTAAGGAGACAGGGGGGGGAGACAGGGAGAGGAAAGACTTGGAGTACTACAATAAGGAACACCCAGTTTCCCACATATGGGGGCGAGTGAATGCCCAACAGAATCAGTTTAGAAGATGTCTCCATCTGTTTGGGATTTAGCTTTAGTCCTTCTCTTTGCAAAACAATAACGGGAATCTAAGGCGCTGTCTAAACACGTATACCGATATTTTAAAAAATATATTATTTTCCCCTCTGTAAAAAAAAAAGAATCTGTCTACACGACCTTCATTTTACAAAATACTGTATCTCCGTCTACACTCGAACGCAAAAATGACTCCAGATGTTCATCGTAATATTTACATGTCACCACGAGTGAGATCACAAGTTGTTACTACTGTTCTCTTTCTTTTCCTTCGGCTTCATTACAGTCAGTTTGATACCAGTTATTGTTGGTGGTTGGGGGGGGGGTCTGGGATTCCCGTCATCACTCTGCTGTCATCAACTGCCTCTTTACATGAATGACTGACGAAAGGGAGGTCATTCAGGTCACCGATTTTAATGTTACCAGGCCATTAAAGGGACTGTTTGTAACTTTGTAAGCATATAAATGTAGCGGGTCGGCACACATGCGCGCTCGCATATGCACGTTCGCGTGTAGCCGCTGTACCCTCCTCCTCTGCCTGCTCGCCTTCACTCAGAGAGCGCGCGTTCTCGATCAGCTCGCTCCACCTCTAGACGTGAACGCGCGCTCACTCCACACTGCAGAAGAGTTAGTTTAGCTCTGAGAATATCTAGTGAATGTACAGGGGACGTTTGTGCAGAAATAAATGCTGCAGCTCCTCCAGACCAACAGAGGTTTCCCGTGTCTTGTGAAGTGACGGAGCTCTGCAGAGAATTACGTTGTCTTCTCGTTACCGACCGGGTGCCGGTGTCTCCTCTGCTCTCTCCGGCTGCGGGCGGAGAGAGCAGGGAGACACGCTGGAGAGCCCCGCTGCCTCAGCCTGCACTTAGGCAGGAAAAGCCAACACTAGGATCAGATCTAAATCATGTTCATGGAGAGACCTTCGTCTGGTCAGCTAACATTACTGCCAAGCAGCTGAAATATAGAGTGATATTGTGGTTTTAGCTGACGTGTGTCGCCTCACTGTTTTGAGCGATGCTCGTTCAGGTATATTTAGAGCGAGCAAGCGCGAGCCCGACGCTGACTTTCGTTGATTTCACGGCCACAGGTGTCGCTGTTAACAAGCATTTCTGAAAGTTACAAATAGTCCCTTTAAATGGGAGTTATCAGTCGCTATAAGCACCATAGATGTGGGTCATTAAAGGCCTACTATGCCCACCACTTTGTAAAAGTGAAAATGAAACTTTAAAGCAACACATTCTAACATGTTGTAGAACTGTTTGTGCATGTGAGCGCGCCCAAATGGCTAGTTCAGGACCGCCGCTCTGTACTGCTCTCATACGGTGGTTGTGGAAGCGTAGCACCCACCCTCTGGTTCCCCTAAGCAGTGTTGCCTTTGTTTTCATTGTTAACACTGTAAGCACTGTTAGCTCAGCCCGTCGCCATGTTGAGAGCTGTGTGGAGGCAATAGATATGCTCGCAATCTCAAAATGTAGCACTTTTAATAGAGACAGGAACCAAAGGAAGTTGGGGAAACGGAGGGATGCAGGTGGAGAAGAAAGCAAGGGAGAGTTGGAGAGGGTAATTGATACCACAGGGGTTGAGTACGAGGATCAGCAGAAGGACAGAGGGAAATGATAGATGGAAGGATTGCAAAACAGTGAGATAAATGAACAGCTGAAAGGGGGATGTATCGATAAATTAATGATAATGACACTGATTAGATAAAGGGGATAAAAGGCAGGGAGGGAGAGATGAATGAAGGAGTGAGTGGTGAGGAGAGTGGTAATGGAGGATGGATGGATAATGAGGGGGATAAAAAAAAAGAGAATAATGAACGTGATGAGGTGGAAGGAAGGGCATACTTAGTTACAGGGGAGGATGATGGAAGATAGATAGATAGATAGATAGATAGATAGATAGATAGAGGCGGGTGAGAGACAAAAATAAACAGATTGAGGAGGAGAGGGAGACGGCAGCTGATGTATTTTTATTGAGATAATAAATGGCGATAGAGAGGGAGAGAATTATTCCATCACTGCTTTATTATACAGACGCACACACACACATTCAGAGAGAGCATATTCGTTCTATTTTCATAACAATGAGAGGAGACTGCAGTCTATAGAGGATGATATGAGGGACAACAGGGGGGGGTGAGTCTCACGAATAAACACTCACAAAATGAAATACAAACCCAAACGCATATACACAATCACACCAAACCTAGAGCAGCACCACCACGTGGGTTGTTTAGAAGAGACAAACTCGTATACAGTGCACAAACAGACACATAAAACACTCTGTATGTACTTCTTCATGCACACATGCACCACAGAGAGCAGGTTTAAAATGTCTTGGCTTGAAAAAACAGAACACACATTCGTACATTTTGAGCAGATAATCCGAATGAATGCTCCTTTAGTGTTGCTTTTCTGTTAAATTTGGGGACTTGAGAGAGACAGATTTGAACTAGACTGAGGTTGTGTCAGAAATTACTCCCCCATTCACTCATGCACTACTCCCTATATAATAGACACTGAATAGTTTACTTATTGTCATATCTAGAGCCACGCGGCTAACATTGTTAAAAATAATGGACGAAGCAGTACAATATAATATGTAAGGGATAATGTACAGTGAGCCGGCCTTTGTTGTGAAATGAACCCCGACGCAAAGCCCTGAAGTGGTTTATTTCACAACAATGACTCGATAGCTGTACATTATCCTGCTTGTTACACGGCTACTCACTTAGAAATCAGTAATTTGACACAAAAATGGTCCACCAGGGTCCGACATCAGAGCTGCATCCATAGCAACCCTGTTGTCAGTTATATAAAGCAAAGGTCTGCGTACGGCGTGATTGACAAATCATGCAACGTTGTTACACAGTGTTGTTACGCAACGTTGTTATCATTGTTATGTTACGTAACAACATCTGCTGAAGGTGGTTGTTACGTAATGTTGTTACACTTGTTACGTTACGTAAAAAAGTCTGCTAAGTGCAGTTGTTATTTATTTATGTTAGTTATGTTGTTACGCTTGTTATGCAAAGTTGTTACGCTTGTTACATAACATTACGTAACAAAGTCTGCTAAAGGTGGTTATTTATTTATTTATATTGGTTGCATTACGTTGTTATGT